>NC_133361.1:11022957-11206046 GCF_049309525.1 Garra rufa
AGTCCATGTGTCTTAAGTCTTCCCCACCCTTACACACGCTCCTTCTTGAGCCTGGTTTCTCCTGATAGAGTTTGGGTTCTTTGCCACTGTTGCCTTTGACTTGCTTAGTTGGTGACACTAATGTCAATGGTATTTCTTATAGGATGCAATCAATGCAGCAGAGACTCCTGAAATGCACCCAATTTTTGTAGCACTCTGGGTTAGACTTTCATTAATGGTCTACACAGATCTTTTGTAAATATGGCATGTTTTTAAAAATCGTAAATATTTATTGTTTGAGTATTTATTGTATTTATTAGATTCTGACAGACCATATTCTCCCAAATGTAAATTGATCTTTTTGTTCTTTTTTTATCTCAGGGTGTGTAGCCAACACATTATTTTCAGTTTTTGCCAATAGTGTTAAAGTTAAGCAGAGCTGACTTTGGCCAAATATAAATCTGTACACTTGCAAAGTATTTCTCTCAAATTATTTCTCTCCTCTCGACGCTTCACTCTCCAGTCCAGCGAGTGGCGCTAAAACACAAACATTTGTTTGACAAACACCATTAAACCACAGAGGAAGAAGTTTAGTCTCACGTCGCTCTCTGTTATTTTATCGTGATGCTGTTTTAATACAAACTTTTAGAAATGTTGTTTCTGTAAATTGAAAAGTGCAGTTTTTGATTCACACCATAAACTTAACAACTGTGACTGAGTTTTCAAGCAAGCAGGAATATCTGGAAGTATACCGGCTAAACTGAGATATGCTGTGAAAATGGTGTTTGTTAAAGAAGTGAGTGAAGAGAACACGAGTGAACCAGACACTAGGAGAATAAAACAAGAGGAACCAGAAACTTGGCAAATAAAACAAGAGGAATCAGAAACATGGAAAATAAAACAAGAGGAGCCAGAAAGCAGAGGAATAAAACAAGAGGAGCAGGAGACCGGGAGAATAAAACAAGAGGAACCGGGAGGTTAGTGTTTATTCTTCATGGTTTGTGGCACATTAAGCTTAATCAAGGTTTTAAAAATGTCTCTGTGAAACGTAGATTAAGTACAGATTACTAACTCCTAGACTATGGAGTGCTGAACTAAAACAACTAGATTAATTTAAAGGTTGTATCAGCGATTTCTAGCCTAAAACATAAGTGTCAATTTCAGCTTACCTTTCTTCAGGATCCGCTCGCTGCCTGCCCCATAAATTGTCTGTGAAAAAACCGCGTCTCTCTGGTCAGCCTAGGGTCCGAGATATGCCAAAAAAACAATCGGCACTACCAACCTTTCCACACAAAAACAAACAGTGTTCCAACCAATCAGCGTCAGGGATTTGGTGTTGTGGACTTTCGCCCCGCCTCCCTCACATCCCTGCACCAGTAGGAAAGTCCACAACACCAAACCCCTGAGGCTGATTGGTTGGAACACTGTTTGGTTATTTGTGGTGTGTTGATAGCGCCGATTGTTTTTTTTGGCATATCTCGGACCCTAGGCTGACCAGAGAGACGCGGTTTTTTCACAGACAATTTATGGGGCAGGCAGCGAGCGGATCGTGATGAAAGGTAAGCTGAAATCGACACTTTATGTTTTAGGCTAGAAATCGCTGATACAACCTTTAAAACTAACGGTGCTAATCTGAATTAGCACTACAGAAGTTGCCTATAAAACATTGAATGAGCAAAGAAAAACTTAAAATTGAATGTAACCGAGAAACAACAGAAAAAACAAACAAACACATATATTTGCAGTCTTATTTTGACCCCACAGAAAGCTTCCCAGTGCCTATCCAGCTAACAAATTTTTGGTTCCCAGAAGGTTCCCTATTGGTTAGCCAGGAAAGTTTTCTTTTCGTAAATAGAACGTTCCCTTTAGGTTAGGGGAACATTCTGGGAACCTACCGGGAATATTACGTTAATGTTGTGGAAAGTTCACGGAACGTTCCCACAACACAACTTCTCTTTAGGTTACAGCAGTGGTTCTTAATCCTTGTCCAGGGGGACCCCTGCTCTGCACATTTTGCATGTCTCCCTTATTTAACAAACCTGATTGAAATGATCAGCTCGTTAGTTCAGTTTATGTATCTCACTCCTAACGAGCTGATGATATCAACAGGTGTGATAAAGAAGGGAGACATGCAAAATGTGGGTTAGGGCAGTGTTCCTCAACACTGCACATTTTGTGTGTGTTCCTTATCTGAAACACCCATTTCAGGTCCTGGAGATATTTTCTAATGAGCTGATAAGTGCAATCAGCTGTGCTTGACTAGGGAAAAACACAAAATGTGCAATGTTGTGGGGCGCTCAGGACCAGGGTTGAGAAACACTGGGTAAGGGAACATTCCTGAAACGTTCCCAGAACGTTCCCTAACCTAAAGGGAACGTTCAACTTACGCAAAGAAAACTTTCCTGGCTAACCAATAAAGAACGTTCTATTTATGTTCCTAGAAGGTTCCCTGAAAGTTCTCTGATGGTTCCCAGAACGTTATCCTAGCCTCTTCACTCCGGTGCCGCTTTGTCAGCACTCCCGTGTCCCGGAGTAAGCGGCATGGAAGGCATACGGATGTGGATCTCAATAATCACTACTGCACACCATGTCTTGTTTTAAACTATTTAAAACTATGTTTTTAAACAATGTTAAACTATTGATTAACATTTAACCACCATAAGGAGCATTAAATGAGATTTCGTTAATGTAAGATGTAGAAGGACTGCACCGTACCATAAAATAACCCGGATTTTGTTTATTAAAGCACCAAATAACATGACTTCTACAAAATATTCGATTTTAAAAATGTGTATTTCATTTTTTACAGACATTAAAAACGAATAACATTGATTTAATTTTAACTAGGATAACATTACATTCCTTTCTTACCACTGAATTAACGATGATGTGCTTCCCTCTTTTGGTCAGTAAACGAAAATGTCTCGTTAACATCATGTTTTCTTCAATAAGACGTAGGAAATCTCCCTACAATAACAATATTTACTCACGTATATATATATTGATTATAAGTAATTATCCATTAAAGAGATCAATCAACGAATGTTATCTAGTCAGTAAAATGAAATGACCGTTACTTTTTAAATTACACGAGCGCGACGCATTATGTTGAAGTCTGGAGAAAGCGCGTGATGGAAAAGCGCGTGATGGAGAAGCGCGTGCAGATTAAAGGCCTGCAGTAAAGAAATAAACCCAGTGTTTATAATATGATTTTCAGAGACGTAACCTTGGCTTATTTTACCTATAAAATTATATTATCATTATAATGAGATTTGACCACTTTTATGTCATTTATTTAAAGCTTATTTCGGACATGAGATTCTAGTTTGTTTATGATGAAAACAATATATACATTTCGGCATTAGAATAATCAGAGTCATCTGCAAAATTTTAATTAGTTTACATGGTAATGACTACTAAAAATAACCTACAGAGAACGTTCTGGGAAAGTTCTCTCTAGGTTATAAAAATAAAACTTCAAAATAACCTGCAGGTAATGTTCTCTGTAGGTTAAAAAATTATATAAAAATAACCTACAGGGAACGTATATATAATAATGTTAGATAATTTTGTAGATGATCAAGTATTTAACAGTTCTCATAGAAACATGGGATTGTGTCTATAAAGTTTAAAATTGATGTTTTGAAGATCAATGTACCTCATTTATGAAAAGTTTCATGAGTATAAATGCATCCAAAGAAACAAACGTGTCTATGCTAAACTTTATGTACTTTAACATTTCATTTAGGCATTTATTCAGGATTTTTTTTTTTTTAAGCAACTGACAAATAAACAGTTTTTGGTGTCATTTTAGAGTTTATTCAAGAAGGAGAGGAGGGCAAAGTACTGAAAGAAGATGGGGAGAAAAGTCATGTCAACACTGAGGAAAAACCTTCGAGTTGCTCACAAATCAAACAGAATGATTTAAAGAAAACAGGAGCCAAGAAATCTTTAATCTGCACCCAGTGTGGAAAGAGTTTCACTCGCACATCTAATCTTAACCGTCACATGAGAGTTCATACTGGAGAGAAGCCGTTCACTTGTGATCAATGTGGGAAGAGTTTCACACAATCAGTACACCTTAAGGAACACATGAACAGTCACACTGGAGAAAAGCTGTACCCGTGTGATCAATGCGACCAGACATTTTTGTGGGCTTCAGCCCTGAGGAGACACCTGCCGGTTCATACAAAGGAGCAGCCACGTTCATGTCATTTGTGTGGAAAGAGTTTTTCATGT
The DNA here is from genome assembly GCF_049309525.1 of Garra rufa. Classification (NCBI taxonomy): domain Eukaryota; kingdom Metazoa; phylum Chordata; class Actinopteri; order Cypriniformes; family Cyprinidae; genus Garra; species Garra rufa. Next base: position 11,027,176 of record NC_133361.1, read on the forward strand.
TTTTCATTTTTGAAAAAACATCAGGAAATGCATACTGATGTGAGAGAGTGTGGACAGACTGTTACTTGTTCAAAACTGCATGAGAGGATCCACTCTGGAGAAAAACATTTCAGCTGCACTCAGTGTGAAAAGAGTTTCACGTGCAAAACAAGTCTTGATCGTCACATGAGAGTTCATACTGGAGAGAAACCGTTCACTTGTGATCAATGTGGGAAGAGATTCACAAAATCAGCAAAACTTGAAGATCACATGAACATCCACACTGGAGAGAAGCTGCACAAATGCGATCATTGCGGTAAAATGTTTCTATGGGCTTCAGTTCTGAAGAAACACTTGAAGGTTCATTCAAAAGAGAAGACACATTCATGCAATTTGTGTGCTAACAGTTGTTTGTGTCTACAAAATTTGACAGAACATCAGCAACTGCATACTGCTGTGGGACAGTGCATGTGCTTTTGGTGTGAAAAGACTTTTACCTCGGCAAAGCTTTTAAGAATGCATGAGAGGATTCACACTGGAGAAAATCCTTATACGTGTTCACACTGTGACAAGAGATTCAGTCAGTCAGCACATCTGAAAATACATGAGAGGATCCACACTGGAGTGAAACCTTATAAGTGTTCACACTGCAACAAGAGATTTAGTGATTCGGGAGACTTAAAAAGACATGAGAGGATCCACACAGGAGAGAAACCTTACACATGTTCACACTGTAAAAAGAGATTTAGTTGTTCAGGAGAACTAAAAAGGCATGAAATGATTCACACTGGAGTGAAACCTTATGCGTGTTCACACTGTGACAAGAGATTCATTCAGTCTGATCATCTGAAAAGACACAAGAGGATCCACACTGGAGAGAAACCGTAACACTGCGCATGGGCAGCATTTAATCCAATCATTTGCTCGACACAGACATACAACAATAATCACAGTAAGGCACCTTTGTGTCACATTTGTGTTCTGTGTGTAAATCCAATCCCACATCTCGACCCTAGTCAGACACCGCTACGTCACGTAACAGCAAAAACAATGCCGGACTACAATCTTCAAAATCTTCTATTTTTTTACGTATCTCTGTGCCACATAAAACCTACATGAAAACTACATAATTTTGAATCATTTTGAGTGGTTTGTAAGTATGCAGATATTTCTTGGGACAGTTTATGGTGGAACAAGAAAATAAAAGATTGGACATGGAAAGCTCTGGCTTGGTGTGGGTGAGTCCTAAGTAGATCTAAGTAGTATGTTTTATTCTCCTGGTTTCTGGTTAACTCGTGTCCACCTCAGTCTCCTCTTCAACAAACACCATCTTCACAGCAGCAGATATTCCTGCTTGCATCAAAACTTAGGCACAACTATGAGGATAGGAATTTGACAGGTATTTCTCGACTTGTTGCATAAAATAGATCAATTTGTGCTACGAAAACCATAAGAAATATTTTACTTACACAAGGTATAAATTAATTAATCTCTAAATAAACTTATAAAAATATAAGCATGATTCATGTTGGCATAGATCAGGGGTCCCCAAACTAAGGCCCGGGGGCCGAATGCGGCCCGCTCCCACATTTGGACTGGCCCTCTGAACAATGCCAGAGATATATTTTTGTTAAATGTGAGCCAAATCATCCCAATTAATAGAACCAAAGACTTAAAGTGTGAAACTTGTCTATTAAATACATTTAATGCACACAGAGTGAAGTAGTTTGAGTTGAATTACTGAAATAAATGAACTTTTCCATGACATTCTAATTTATTGAGAAGCACCTGTATATCTTTAAAAAAAAACAATCATTTGTCTGTCTGGTGCATAAAAAATAAATAATCTATTCTAACATTAAAAGGTATAATAAATACAGATAAAATCATAATAAAATAATAATAACAATAGTAGTCGTACAGCCCATGGAATTATCTTTTATAAACCGACCCGGCCCTCCATTAAAGAAAAGAAAATTATGCGGCCCGCTCAGAAAAAAGTTTGGGGACCCCTGGCATAGATGATCAAAGTAAATTAAGAATATTGTTAAGCTGACTAATATTGTTATTAATTAGAAGTGCTTGTGAAGCAGCGATTACTACAAAATGAACATGCACAAAACTACACATGTAAATATTTATTTGGTATGATTTATTCTTAAAAAGTGAATGACACTTGAAACCTGCAAGGGGCTTTTTATTTGATTTTGTTGTAAATTCAAATTAGAGCATCTTCCATGTCTGGAATGGATGTATTATTGATCCCATAAGGTAACAATAATATAATAAGATAACCTTGTTTGAAATGGGTTTGGCTAAATGAAAACTTTGGTTTCGTCTATACTACTAGGTACTTATACTATATTGACTGGGTTAAATACAACTGCATTACTAAAAAGACACTAAAATACAATTTTTATTGACTAAAACTAGACTAAATGTAATCAGTTTTCGTCGACTAAAACTAGACTAAAATGTCATCAGTTTTCGTCGACTAAAACTAGACGAAAATAGTCATGGGTAATTCTGACTAAAATAAGACTAAAATGCTCAGACTTTTAAGGGGGTCGCACACCGAACGCGCAGCGCAGCGCCGCGTCGCGTCGCGCCACGTCTTTAAAATTCGAACACATAGTTTTCTATGAGCATACGCACACCGGCGGCGCCATTCGGCGTCTGTCCGCGGCGCCCAGCTACGACTCAGGAAGCTGTTCAAATTTCTGCCGCGCCACAGAGCGCCATCTGCATAGTTTTATATTAAATAACATCATATTTGTCTCAAATCGTCCTATTAGATTAAAAAAACAAGATACCACTGCTGCAAAATACTACTTACATTAGGTTTACAGCTTGAAAAAAATGTAAACCTATATAATTAATTCATATTTTATTTTCTCGAGACATTTTTAAAAAGGCAACGCAAAATCTAAAGTCCTATGTAACATTTGCCTGTCATTATTATATTCACTGTCTTTGACTGCCATCTATTGGGTTTACAAGGTCACAACCGTCATTCAGGTCATTTAAATAACGGTGTAGCGGAGCGCGATGGACGACGAAAAACTGATCAAGGAAGTAGGAAAATAGAAATAGCCAGAATTATTTGCAACAAATCATAGATTCAACATAAGGAATTCATCAGCTTGGAGGAAGATTACCGATGTCATCGGTTTTTCAGGTAAGAATGTTCAATTTTGTTTACGTACGATCTGAGGTAAAATGTATAGTGAGCAACTGTATGTAATTGTACAGTACAATCATAAAATAATGTACAGTACAGGCATTGTCATTTCATGTCCTTAAAAATATCAATACTGTTGACCACAAAATGACAATTATTTTATTTTAAATACAAACCCTCATGTTGAATTTAGACTCCAATAAACTGCCTCAACAACAATACGATTATAATTGAAGTTTACAAAGAAATAAGTATACCTTACACAACAAAATAGCATGTAGTTTTTTATTGAGCAAACAAATCATATTACTAGCTACAGCATAAGGAATGTTGAAATTGCTTGTAATAATACAAAATGCTACTAATTGATGAATGGGAATCTAGCCTAAAAATGAGCTGGCGCGTATAGAATGTGCGCGTCCGGTGTGCGATGCCTCCAGCTGTCCTCGACGCGACGCTGCGCTTCTCGTTCGGTGTGCGACCCCCTTAAGGCCGCGATCACACCGAACGCGTTTTAGCAGTTGGAGGCGCCTCTTTTGAATGGTTTTCTGTTGGCAGTCAGCGTTCTCAGCGCTGCTTATGCGCACTGGGCGCCTCGCGTTTTCGCCGCCTGCTGCGCCTCGCGTTTTTGCAGGAGCGCTCTGAGCGCCTGAAGTTGAAAAAAAATCAACTCTGAGCGGAAAAACGCCCAACGTCATTCGCGTTCTTTTCCATTGTCCAATCGAATGAATAGAGAGGCGGGCCTTCTGTTCTGGTGACGAAAGTTTACCGTTGCTTAAAACGTCCGGAGCAGAGTATGTGAGCGGAGTGGAGCGGTAACAATTTCCCCTCCGCGCTCAGTGCATTTAATAATCGCTCCTCTCCAGCTCCACTCCGGGTTCACAATTTTCCGCTCCCGCTCCACTCCTCGCTCACTGATATCAGAAACACCGCTCCGCCTTCGCTCCGCGTCAAAACATTCAGAAATAGCCTTATGTTTTAAATATAACGGTCCTGTTCATAACACATATGAAAACAACAGGATAGTTTGGAATAGTGTGCAAAATTTGTACCTACCACATACCAAGCTAATAACATTGTCAGCATTAAAAGAGTATAAATACTGCTTTATGCAGTGCAAGGTTTGTAATGAAAATAACTACATTTTCGTCAGTTATTTTACATATGGATCGCTGCATTTCTTACAGATTTCTGATAATTCGAAATCGGATACCATTACATTTGTTTTAATGCATTATTGTCACAGCGATTGCGTGTGAATAAGTGCTGCACATGTTTAAATGAGGCTTTCACCTGAATATATTCAGTATCTAGAAGGAACAAACTAAATACTTTTGAACTATAATTTACCGCTCATGTCCATTCACATTATTTCTGATTTGAGTGATCCATCTCTATCAAGCTAAATGTTTAACATGTGAATGCCTGCTTATTATGCAGTTATATTACGGACCGTTGGCATGAATTGTACTTATGATGGAGCGATGGTGGAGCGCACTTGGAGCGAGTGAAAACCACGACGCTCCGACTTTTCAAAAATCCGCTCCTCCCTCCATTCAAAATCACACCGCTCCACTCCGCGCTCCGCTCGCACTCCGCTCCGCTCACATACCCTGGTCCGGAGACTGCAGAAAAGGAGGAGAAACCTTTGTTGTCTATCGTGGGTAACCCGGAGCTGTATTATTTAGGGTTTCTGCTAATATGACAGTTTACTTAACAGCAAAAAACTAAGATTTTAGAGCGCTCGCGCTATAATCCTTTGATTTGACTGACAGGACAGCTGTTTTGGTCATTGCTTAGCAACATAAAAAAAAAACGCAGCACACTGCTCTTTTTTAAAAGTCACCAAAAAAAGGCAGTGCTGTGCGCCTCGCGTTTTTAGAACGAAAAGACGCGTTCGGTGTGATCGGGGCCTTAGTCGACTAAAACTTGACTAGACTAAACAGAGTATGAACGTGACTAAAACTAATAAAAACTAAAATGACAGCTTCACACAAAGACTAGACTAAAACTAAAATTAAAACCGGCCGCCAAAAACAACACTACTTTGACTTGCTTAGTTGGTGACAATAATTTTAATGGTATTTCTTATAGGCTTTTGCAATCAATGTCTAGAACACAGCAGAGACTCCTGAAATGCACCCGATTTTTGTAGCACTCTGGGTTATACTTTGATTAATGGTCTGCACAGCTCTTATGTAAATATGGCATGTTTTTAAAAATCGTAAATGTTTAATGTTTGAGTATTAGTTTCTGACAAACCATATTCTCCAAAATGTAAATTGATCTTAATGTTCTTTTTTTTTTTATCTCAGGGTGTGTAGTCAACACATTATTGTTTTTGCTAATAGTGTTGAGAGCTGACTTTGCCACGTTTAAATCTGTACAATCGCTAAGCTTTCTCTCATATTATTTCTCTCCTCTCAACGCTTCACTCTCCAGTCCAGCGGGTGGCGCTAAACGACATGCGTTTGTTTGCCAAACACCATTAAACCTCAGAGGAAGAAGTTTAGTCTCACGTCGCTCTCTGTTGTTTTATCATGATGCTGTTCTAATACAAACTTTTAGAAATGTTGTTTCTGTAAATTGAAAAGTGCAGTTTTTGAATCAGGCCATAATCCTCACAACTGTGACTGAGTTTTCAAGCAAGCAGGAATATCTGCAAGTATATTGGCTAAACTGAGATCTGCTGTGAAAATGGTGTTTGTTAAAGAGGAGAGTGAAGAGAACACGAGTGAACCAGAAACTAGGAGAATAAAACAAGAGGAATCAGAAACTTTGAGAATAAAACAAGAGGAATCAGAAATTTGGCAAATAAAACAAGAGGAAACAGAAACTTGGCAAATAGAAAAAGAGGAATCAGAAAGCAGAGAAATAAAACAAAAGGAGTCAGAAAGTGGAAGAATAGAACAGGATGAATCAGAAACTTGGAGAATAAAACAAGAGGAACCGGGAGGTTAGTGTTTATTCTTCATGGTTTGTGGCACATTAGGCTTAATCAAGGTTTGTGAAACGCAGATTAAGTACAGATTACTAACTCCTAGACTATGGAGTCCTGAAGTAAAATAACTAGATTAATTTAAAACTAACGGTGCTAATCTAAATTAGCACTACAGAAGTTGCCTATAAAACATGGGATGAGCAAAGAAAATCTTAAAATTTGTAGTGTATATGTGCTTAATCACTTTCTTGAGTATCCAGCAAACACGTTCCCAATTGTTTTTTTTTTTTGTTTGTTTGGTTTTTTTTCGGGTACCAAATGAGAACGTTTCTCTTTTTTTTATTTGTTAATAACCTATAAAGAACATGGAGGTTATTTTTTGTTGATGCCATAAAATTTTAAAACCATTAGTTCCAAAAACAGTGATCTTTGTCTCATCACTCCAGAGTATAGCGTCCAAGCAATCTTCATCTTTTTCAGCATGGGCCCTAGCAAATTCTAGGCGTGTTTTTTTGTGCATGGGCTTTAGGAGAGGATTTTGTGACATTTTTCTTCTATGGGGAGCCATTACTGACAGCAGGAAATGGGAAAGGCTTTTCTTTGTTAAGTAATGCCATTTTATAGTCACCTGTCTGCTGGACACCTCTTAAATTAATCCTTAGACTCACGGGGCTCATACAAAATACTAGATGTAGTAGTTTTTGTGGTTGAATGCCTGTGTGCAAATTAACAAATCTTGTTTGCAATCAATGGCCCACATTTGTGGGAGTATTTTCTAGTATAGTATCTCATAGAAAATGTTGATTCTGAAAGGAAACTAAAGGTTTTTTTGACAATTGTAGTGGAGTGTACTCATTTATGCTGAGCACTGTATATCAATGAACTATTTAAAACCGTTTAGTATTTTATGGATATTTCATCCAGAATACTGGATAACTTTTAGCAAATGAATAAAAAAATAAAATGTGTATAGCAAATGGAATAATAGGACGCATCTTTTAAGGTGTTAAGCCTAAAACACACTACACGATTTCAGGAAAAACTATAAGATCATTGCTGATCACACTGTTCTACGTGTCTAATGAACTTGAACAATTTTAGTGGCATATCATCAGTTAATGGAAACAGCGTCATTTCACAATACTTCTTAATCAACATTTATAAAATATCGCCAAAGTTTTGCGCAAATCTGTAATGGAAACATGCCTTTAGTCAGAATATGATTGTAGGCTATGCTTGGTTGCAAGACTGTGACGACGGCCGTCTTTGAACCTTTCCCACTGTAAGACATAGGAGCCATGACCAAAGAAATCGCCACGATTGTTTCACGCTGCCAGTCTTTCATCTGGGACAGCCGAAAATTGTGCAGTGTGTTTCAGGCTTTAAACATTTTGGACCCTTTTGGAATTGCTCTGTCTTTTTAAGGGCCTAAACATGTTCGAAAACTCACAAAATTTTGCACACTCATCAGACCTGGCGAAAATTTGCATCTGATATTGTTTTCAGAAGTAGGTGTGGCAAAAATGGCTCGATAGCCCCACCTATAAAATGTACGAAACTCGGTACACACATGTAATACACCAATACCTACAAAAAAGTCTCCTGGTGCAACATCCAAAACCCAACAGGAAGTCCGTTATATTGAATTTCCTGTCCAATTTTTGCCATTTTCAGGCTTCATACTCCTCCTACAGTTTTTATTCAATCATCTTCAAATTTGCTGACTGTCATCATAAGGCCTGCAAAGCTAAATTACGAAGATCTGGCGGCCTGTCAAAATTTGATGTTTCGCCATTAAAAAAAAAAAGGAAGTTGCTATAAGTCAGGCAAACAATGTCCGATCTGCCTTAAACTTCACATGTTTGATAACAATCCGGTCCTGCACACACGGCAGTGCCCATATCCAGTTAAAGTCATAGCGCCACCTGCTAACAGGAAGTGATATGTTTAAAACTGTTACGGACTCCTAGCAACATATTAAAAAGTTTTAAGTCTTAAATTGGCTAGCAACATGATAGCAACACTTAGCTAAGAGCTAAAGTGTGCTATTACTGTAACTCATGCATATAATGTCCAATCTGCCCCAAATGTGAGATTCAACAATCTACAAACATAGTAAAGCATGCTAGCATCACTTTACTATTTTGCTAAAACATGCTAATAATACAATGAAGCAGAAAATGACTGTAACTCAGGCATGCAGTGTCTAATCTGCCCCAAACATAACATGTTTGATAAGAGTCCTGGCCTAAAATTAATCTGGCCCATATTCAGTTTTAGTCATAGCGCCACCTGCTGGTAACTGGAAGTGACATTTAATACTGTTATGGATGCACAGCAACATATTAAAAAGCATCAACAAGTGTTAAACAGGGTAGAAACATGTTAAAACGTGTTAGCAACACTTAGCTAAGTGCTAAAGTATGCTATTAATGCAATGAAACAGGAAGTCATTGTAACTCAGGCATGCATTGTCCAATCAGCCCCAAACTAAACATGCAACATGCTGCAAATACAGTAAAGCATGCTTAGATTTTGTTTTTGTTTTTAAAGCTACTGACAAATAAACTGTTTTTCGTTTTATTTTAGGGTTTATGGAAGAAGGTGAGGAGGACAAAGAATTGAATGAAAATGAGGAGAAAAGTCATGACAAAACTGAAGAAAAAACTTCGAGTTGCTCACAAACCAAACATAACGATTTAAAGAAAAGAGGAGCCAAGAAATCTTTAATCTGCACTCAGTGTGGAAAGAGTTTCACATGCAAATCTAAGCTTGACTGTCACATCAGAATTCATACTGGAGAGAAGCCGTTCACTTGTGATCAATGCGGGAAGAGTTTCAAACAAGCAAAACACCTTAAGGAACACATGAACAGTCACACTGGAGAAAACCTGTACCCGTGTGATCAATGCGACCAAACATTTTTGTGGGCTTCAGCCCTGAAGAGACACCTGCAAGTTCATACAAAGAAGCAGCCACGTTCATGTCATTTTTGTGGAAAGAGTTTTTCATGTTTTTCACTTTTGAAAAAACATCAGGAAATGCATACTGATTTGAGAGAGTGTGGACAGACGTGTTTAAAACCGCATGAGAGGATCCACTCTGGAGAGAAACCGTATCGATGCACTGAATGTGGGCAACATTTCAGTCGTTTATCCGCTCTACACAGTCATACAAAAAACAATCACAGTAAGTATTCAAAAATTTTTTGAGATTCTGATCAAATCAAAGATGTTTGGGGAGTTCCCCCTCAAAAAACAATGTTAAAACGTTTTAGTGAGATTTCTTATTACGTTCAATTGTCTTGTCATTTGTAGTTTGCTCACTCTTTCATGAAACAAAAACAGTTTGTTGTTGAGGAATGAATGAATTTTAACTTAAAACGTCTTGTAGCTTTGCAACTGTTCCTTATTTACTTTCTTATGTGGGTACCAGAACATGATATTTAAAGGGTTACTCCTATCCAAAATGAAATTGTCAGTAATTCGTGAGGCTTGTGTTTGTAGCTCCTTGTAGCTTTTTTTTTTCCATGTCACTTTTATGTTCACTTTTCTGAGCATTTGACAAGATACTGAATATTAACTTTTTTAACATGTATTTCAGAGTTCATTGAAGAAAAAGAGAAGAGTAGGGAATCAAGTGAAGCTGAGGAGAAAATTCATGTCAAAACTGGAGAAAAACATCTGAGCTGCTCTCAACCCAAACAGAAAGATTTAAACCAAAGAAGAGCCAATATATCTTTCAGCTGCACTCAGTGTGAAAAGAGTTTCACACGCAAAACGAATCTTGAGTGTCACATGAGAGTTCATACTGGAGAGACACAGTTCGCTTGTGATCAATGTGGGAAGAGATTCACAAAATCAGCAAACCTTGAAGATCACATGAACATCCACACTGGAGAGAAGCTGCACAAATGCGATCATTGCGGTAAAATGTTTCTATGGGCTTCATTTCTGAAGAAACACTTGAAGGTTCATTCAAAAGAGAAGACACATTCATGCAATTTGACAAGTTGCTTGTATCTACAAAATTTGACAGAACATCAGCAACTGCATACTGCTGTGGGACAGTGCGTGTGTTTTTGGTGTGAAAAGACTTTTACCTCGGCAAAGCTTTTAAGAATGCATGAGAGGATTCACACTGGAGAAAATCCTTATACGTGTTCACACTGTGACAAGAGATTCAGTCAGTCAGCACATCTGAAAATACATGAGAGGATCCACACTGGAGAGAAACCTTATAAGTGTTCACACTGCAACAAGAGATTCAGTGATTCAGGAGACTTAGAAAGACATGGGAGGATTCACACTGGAGTGAAACCTTATAAGTGTTCACACTGCGACAAGAGATTCAGTCAGTCAGTACATCTGAAAACACATGAGAAGATCCACACTGGAGAGAAACCTTTTAAGTGTTCACACTGTGACAAGACATTCATTCAGTCAGTACATCTGAAAACACATGAGAAGATCCACACTGGAGTGAAACCTTATAAGTGTTCACACTGTAAAAAGAGATTCAGTGGTCCAGGAGAACTAACAAGACATGAAATGATTCACACTGGAGTGAAACCTTATGCGTGTTCACAATGTGACAAGAGATTTATTCAGTCATATCATCTGAAAAGACATGAGAGGATCCACACTGGAGAGAAACCGTAACACTGCACATGGGAAGCATTACATTCAATCATTTGCTCGACACATTCATACAAAAAGAATCCCAGTAAGACCCCGTCCGCATGGAGACGCGTTTACTGTATAAACAAATTGTGTCTCATATTGTGTTTCGTCCAGACAAATCAGGCGTCCGGATCGCAGAGTGGATAAATCTGAAAATGACAATGTAAAGCCAATCCCACATCTCGACCCTAGTCAGACACCGCTACGTCACGTAACCGCAAAAACAATGCCAGACTACATGCATGTGTTCATATTACAGAAGCCTATTAGCTTTACAAACTTTACTTGCTTTTCTTGTTGTCGTGTTGGGTTTGTATACAACATGCAAGGCTCCAAGTCGTCTTCTCAGTTTTTAAGTGCATCTATGTGGCAGAAACACAATGCCACATATTGGTCTGGCATAAAAACTTCCTCATTTTGAATCCGTTTCAGTGGTTTAGTAAGTATGCAACTTCTTGAGACGGAAGAAAAAGAAAATATAAAAGATTGGACATGGAAAAAAATAAAGTATATTTTCATCTTCTAAAACAGCAGATTTCACTGTGGGCTTCGGATCAACTCAAAGACGGAGTTCCTCCCTAAAGAATGTCATATTCTTTATTCTTGTGTGCCATTTTTCTTCATGAAATAAATGATATTGGTGTTTCCTTATGAATTTCAGAGTGTGTTCAATTGTCTTATAATGCATAAGTATCAGCTTTGCTGGCTTGTAGACAATTTTTACTTATTTTAAACTATTCTTGTTTAGGTCACTTTTTTGTATTTTTGTTTTTTGTTTTTTTTTGGGGGGGGGGTTATTTTTCCACGTAAGATGTATTTAGGAAATGCATTTGCTAAATACACTGTCATGAAGCTTTGCAACTGATTCTTCTGTGCTTCTTCTGTAAGTAGGAATGAATACATGAACCCAGTATCATATGAGCTCTAGGGCTAAATTATAAAAGACTGTAGTATCAAAAAGCAACTGGTAACAGTTCTTCTTTTGGTGCTGGGTAAATAAGGAAATTAATGAAATACGCAAACTGTTTATTATTGCTACATGCATATTATTAAGCTAACTGTATCTTGCCAACCATTTCTACATGTAATAATATCAAGACATGATTGGCATGTTTTTGCTATTTTTCGTACAAGAGGCCTCTGTGGTATTTTAGGGCTGTAAGATTGATCTTCTTTTATTTACAAGAAAACAAGTTGTTTTAGGTGAAGGGATGTATTATAGAAAATCAGTTTTAATGATCGAGGTCAACCGATACTGCATTTTACAGATACCGATAGGTTGGACCATGCTGGCAGAAACCATTGGCCGATTTTTTTTTAGATGGCTACGAATCAAAAATAAATAGTGCTTTTTTTATAAAAAAGCATACAAAACCGTATTTTGTAAATGAATAAATATATTAACACACTTTAACAAGGAACAACACTTCTATTTTACAGCTTTTATCAATCTTAATGTTACAAAAATTTCCCCAAAGGACACAAAGTATATTGTATCATACAAATGCAACCTTTTGTAACATTGTTACATATCATATTGTAAAGTGTTACTATTACATCAACAGTCAAGCTAAAGATGGCCATCTTTAAATATCTACACACAGGCCACAGTATTAAAATGACATACATATGGATATTGTGTACTTTTTTACAATTGAACTTGCCGCTCTCCTGCTATATAACAAAGACTTTGCTGTATATTGAGGACATTTTCAGCCACTCTAGCAATGGACCCAACCCAGAAAAACTATCAGCATGGACTTTTGCCGATAACCGATAGTTCCGGTGCCGATTAATCGGCAAAAGCGACGCATCTGTCGACCTCTAATCTAAAGGTTTCCTGTACTTGCAATGCAAATGTACTGGATGTAAAAGGTTATTTTTTTTAATGTTTAGAATTTCCTCTGCCTATTAAAAAAGTATCATATTCATTAAAGTAGCAAACAGGTGAACACGGACATCTGATGGACTTTCTATGTTGATCTGCCTCCTTAGGATGAATCACTTGTATTCCCAATTGTAAGTAGCTTTGGATAAAAGTGTCTGCTAAATGAATAAATGTAAATGTAAGATGCTCAACAAATGTATTACAAATGACAAAATGCTTTATTCTGAAATTGGAATAAAATGTATATTTTATTTGTGCATATACCTTAAGAGAAGAGAAGTGGAAGAGACACAACAGAATTAAAATCAAAATAATGTCTCTGTTAAAAATGTTATGGCCTCTTCTTCAGCTCCCTGAACTATCTGGTGATCTTTCAGTTCATCGTTGGTAGTAAAGGACTTTCAGCACTTAAACACACGCCGCTGGGTCTTTTCTGCTGTGATTTTATGAATTATCCTTCTCCTTTGAGTGAATCGTCAGATGTTTCTTCAGGACTGATGCCAAATGAAACAGTCACAGTTAAATCACAGTTAAATGGTCTTTCCTCAGAATGAGAAGGCAGATGTGATTTCAGAGTAAAAGCTTGGGCCGCTCCTTTCTTGTTCACATCCATCAGGTCTAAAAGAAACCAAAAAACTTGTGAGAATTCAAATAAGAGACAAACTTGAGAAGTGACGACAACCCCAAACTCAAGAACACTGATGAGTTCAATAGTCATGTTAATCCATCAAATCTGACAAAACAGCTGCTGTTCACGATTATTTTTTTAACCCTCTGGTTGTGTACGGATCCCTGTCACACTTGTGGTGTTCCCGGTCAAAAATGAGCAGACTCCAAACTATTGCTTATAAATCTCTCATTATGCTAGATTTTCAACAAATACACTACCAGTCAAAATTTTAGATGCACTTTCCCATTCTCTTTGAAGGAAAAGTGTGTCCAAACGTCTTTTTTTTTTCAACTTGTTGTCTTTCAATTGGGACTGGTTTTATTTATGATTTTAAAATCAGAAAATTGCAAAAAGACACACTTGTGGTGTTCCCGGGTCAAAAATGACCGGACTCCAAACAATTGCTTGCGAATCTCTCATTATGCTTTATTATGACCAAATATTGGATCCAATCTTTTGGTCCACTTGTTTTCTTTCATTTAGGACTGGTTTTGTGTTTCTACATGTCTCTGATTAACTGTAAGCCTCATTTATCTGAAAGTAGGCACCTAATTCTTTCAGTGAAAAAAGCATCTTTCATGAATAATTTTCACAATATGAGGTTTTAAATGAAATGAAAATTCGCACTGTTTCTCACACTAGTGTGCTTCAATGTTTAATCAGGAAAAAAAACACGTGTGACTATGTGTAATAAAACCCACAAAAAATAAAAAATATAATTCTGAGAAGTACACCCTGTTTGAACAAAGTCAGGAGGTTTGTGTCCACCAATGCTAACTAGTATTTTAATAGTGTTTCTCACTATTAAGACTTAAGGATTTATATTTAGTTTTACTCATCAGGCCGTGAAATGGTCTGTTGCTCGTTGCTGCTGTTAGGAAAAACTAACTTACACAGAAAGGATTTTCTTGTTCAGAAACATGAAGATGAACTACTTACCATGATTTAGGGACTGTGCTGATCTGGTTTCTCCCCTGCATGGATCCTCATGTGTATCTTCAGTTGATTTTTCACGGGGAAACTTTTTCCACACTGATCACACGTGTGCAGCTTCTCTCTGCTGTGGATCCTCTCATGTTTTTTCAGATTTACTCATTGAGTGTATCTCTTGTCACAGCGTACACACTTGTAAAGTTTTTCTCCAGCGTGAATCATCTGATGCCGTCTTAAACTGTTCGCTGAAGAAAAAGTCTTCACACACTCAAAGCACATGTAAGCTCCTGTAGCACTATGAGTTTTCTCGTGTTTATGTAAATACGACAGCAGTGAAAAACACTTTCCGCATTCAGAACACGAATGCGGCTTCTCCTTCATGTGAACTGCGAGGTGTGCCTTCAGGACCGATGCCCTAAGAAATGCTTTGCCGCAGTGATCACATGTGAACGGCTTCTCTCCGCTGTGACCTTTCATATGAAGCTTGAGATAATTTTTGTCTGAGAATCTCTTTTCACATTGATCACATTCGAATAGCTTCTCTCCAGTGTGGACTTTCATGTGCGATTTAAGGTGTCCTGATCGGCTGAAACTCTTCCCACATTGACGGCACACATGCGGTTTCTCTCCAGTGTGGATTCTCATGTGAATCGCACGACTTTGTTGGCGTGTGAATCTCTTTCCACACTGCTCACACGTGAAAGGCTTTTCTCCAGTGTGGGATCTTACATGCCCTTTAAGGCCTGCAGATTGTGCGAAACTCTTCCCGCATTGATCACACTTGAATGGCTTCTCTCCAGTGTGAACTGTCATATGAACATCAAGATTACGTTTGAATGGGAAAGTCTTTTCACACTGATCACAGGCGTATGGCTTCTCCCTGGTGTGGATCCTCAGGTGTCCCATAAGATGCGGTCTTTGTGTGAAGCTCTTTCCGCACTGATCACATTTGTATGGTTTCTCTCCAGTGTGAACTCTCATGTGAAGCTCAAGATATTTTTTGTTTGAGAATCTCTTTTCGCACTGATCACACATGAACGGTTTCTCTCCAGTATGAACTCTAACATGAATTTCAAGACTGCGCTTCTCTGAGAAACTCTTTCCGCATTGACCACACGTAAACGGTTTCTCTCCGGTGTGGATTCTCATATGACACTCAAGACTATATTTGGTTTTTAAACTCCTTCCACACTGAGTGCAGGTGAAAGATTCCTTGGCTCTTCTTTTCTTTAAAAATGTATTTTTGTTCTCTGAGTGACTCAAAGGTTTTTCTCCAGGTTTGTCATAATGTTTCTCCTCCACTTCACTCACTTCTTTACTCTCCTTGTTCTCTTTCATCGGCTCTGAAATTTTAAAAGAAAAAAAAAATCAAAATAGTAAACATTTTAGACTGATCCATTTAAAAAAAAAAAAACAGCATATGCTGGTTTAAGCTGGTCCTTTGCTGGATAATGCTGGTCCATAGCTGGTTCTCAGCTGGTTAATGCTCAGCTGGTTAATGCTGGTCCTTAGCTGGTTTATGCTGGCCCTTAGCTGGTTTAAGCTGGTCCTATGCTGGTCAATAGCTGGTTTATGCTGGTTAAAGAGCTAGATAAAGACCAGCATAAATAAGCTAAGGACCAGCATAAACCAACAAAAGACCATCTTAACCCAGCTAAGGACCAGCATAAACCAACAAATGACCAACTAAGGACCATCATAAACCAGCTAAGGACCAGCAAAGGACCAGAATTGACCAGCTAAGGACCAGCATAAACCAACAAAGGACCATCTTAAACCAGCATAAACCAGCTAAGGACCAGCAAAGGACCAGCTAAGGGCCAGCATAAACCAACAAATGACCATCTAAAACCAGCATAAACCAGCTAAGGACAAGCATAAACCAGCAAATGACCAGCATAAACCAGCAAAGGACCAGCATAAACCAACAAATGACCATCTAAAACCAGCATAAACCAGCTAAGGACAAGCATAAACCAGCAAATGACCAGCATAAACCAGCTAAGGGCCAGTATAAACCAACATAAACCAGCTAAGGACAAGCATAAACCAGCAAATGACCAGCATAAACCAGCTAAGGGCCAGCATAAACCAACAAATGACCATCTAAAACCAGCATAAACCAGCTAAGGACCAGCAAAGGACCAGAATTGACCAGCTAAGGACCAGCATAAACCAACAAAGGACCATCTTAAACCAGCATAAACCAGCTAAGGACCAGCAAAGGGCCAGCATAAACCAACAAATGACCATCTAAAACCAGCATAAACCAGCTAAGGACAAGCATAAACCAGCAAATGACCAGCATAAACCAGCAAAGGACCAGCATAAACCAACAAATGACCATCTAAAACCAGCATAAACCAGCTAAGGACAAGCATAAACCAGCAAATGACCAGCATAAACCAGCTAAGGGCCAGTATAAACCAACATAAACCAGCTAAGGACAAGCATAAACCAGCAAATGACCAGCATAAACCAGCTAAGGGCCAGCATAAACCAACAAATGACCATCTAAAACCAGCATAAACCAGCTAAGGACCAGCAAAGGACCAGAATTGACCAGCTAAGGACCAGCATAAACCAACAAAGGACCATCTTAAACCAGCATAAACCAGCTAAGGACCAGCAAAGGGCCAGCATAAACCAACAAATGACCATCTAAAACCAGCATAAACCAGCTAAGGACAAGCATAAACCAGCAAATGACCAGCATAAACCAGCAAAGGACCAGCATAAACCAACAAATGACCATCTAAAACCAGCATAAACCAGCTAAGGACAAGCATAAACCAGCAAATGACCAGCATAAACCAGCTAAGGGCCAGTATAAACCAACATAAACCAGCTAAGGACAAGCATAAACCAGCAAATGACCAGCATAAACCAGCTAAGGGCCAGCATAAACCAACAAATGACCATCTAAAACCAGCATAAACCAGCTAAGGACCAGCAAAGGACCAGAATTGACCAGCTAAGGACCAGCATAAACCAACAAAGGACCATCTTAAACCAGCATAAACCAGCTAAGGACCAGCAAAGGACCATCACTGACCAGCTAAGGGCCAGCATAAACCAACAAATGACCATCTAAAACCAGCTAAGGACAAGCATAAACCAGCATAAACCAGCTAAGGGCCAGCATAAACCAACAAATGACCATCTAAAACCAGCATAAACCAGCTAAGGACAAGCTCAAACCAGCAAATGACCAGCATAAACCAGCTAAGGGCCAGCATAAACCAACAAATGACCATCTAAAACCAGCATAAACCAGCTAAGGACAAGCATAAACCAGCAAATGACCAGCATAAACCAGCTAAGGGCCAGCATAAACCAACAAATGACCATCTAAAACCAGCATAAACCAGCAAATGACCAGCATAAACCAGCAAAGGACCAGCATTGACCAGCAAATGACCAGCATAAACCAGCTAAGGACCAGCATAAACC
The DNA here is from genome assembly GCF_049309525.1 of Garra rufa. Classification (NCBI taxonomy): domain Eukaryota; kingdom Metazoa; phylum Chordata; class Actinopteri; order Cypriniformes; family Cyprinidae; genus Garra; species Garra rufa. Next base: position 11,044,903 of record NC_133361.1, read on the forward strand.
AGCAACACAACAACAAAATTATTGTATTAGAAGAACAGTCTCTATAAATATGAGAAATACAGGTTTAGTGGGATTTTATCAGGTTTTGCTTAAGCTATGCTTAAAACACTGTCAGCCATTTTGGAAAGTTAATTTACTTATTAGTTGGTGCCTATGGTTTCTTGATAAAAACAAAAAACAAAAAAACAGCAAAAGTAACACTTCTATTCATCTAAAACCTGAAGCTTTCTAACATGAATCTTCCACAAATGAAACATGAATAATAAACACCAACCTGTTTGTTCTTCAGTATCTTCAGTGTGTTTGATTCTGCAGGGTTCTGGATCTCTCATCTTCTCTCTGTCCTCTTTAATAAACTTTGCAGATTTCAGCGCTTCCTGATGACTTGATGCTCAGCTTTGCTTGTAAACTGATGGGAATATTCCAGCATTTATTGGGAAACTGCAGAGGGAGGAGCTTCCCTGATCATGTGACTGCAGAGGGAGGAGCTAATCTGCCCAACTAAAAAATTAGGCTTGTTTCAGCACTGTGCAGTATTATGAGATCAAAGTACAAAGAAAGAAATTGGCAAATAGACTAATCCTAATGCATTTGAATCGCTCTCACAGTACTTTGATGTCATACACCGGTGCATGTTGAACAAGCCTTCTAAAGATTAACAAGAGAAATAAATGTACTTTGTTTACCCAACAAATCCCCCTAATCTATTGACACCAATGAAATGAGCTTTAAGTGCCAATTTACAGGAGACATTAGCATAATAAATGAGGTGAAAACAGGAACTATTGACATGAAATATGGGTTGAACTCTTTACTGTCCTAGTACGACCATTATCCCTTTAACAGCATACTTTTGAATTAAATGTGGGACAATGGCCTTTATCATCACAGTATGCTAATGATCTGAATCTGTTGTGAGGGAATGGCCATTATGACTGTGGACTGCTGAGATTCAGGCACACGAGGACAAGTCGCTTACACCTCCAATACACATTTGTGACATTTGCTTCACAGAAATGATCACTCTATAATCTTATGGTTGATTTATTTGAAAGTTGAGAGACAGAATAACAACAAAAAAATTAGAAAAGCATAAAAAAATTGATTTGCATTTTAATGAGTGAAATAAGTATTTGTCCTATAATTTTTTACATTCTAAAAGCTGTTTCACTCTGAAATATGTCACAATACATAAGCTATAACTTCTGTTACATGACTTTTTGCTGAGCAGGACACTAATTATGAGGTTAAAGGTTTGCTTTTGTTACATTTATATTGTCATTGCCTTTTCTAGGCCCACGTCCACCTAACTATTTAACCTTTGTGTAGCCTATGTAATTTGTTATTTTATATTAGGTATATAGCATTATGTATTTTTATTTGTTTTTGTTCATTAACGTTCTATGATTTTGATGTTGTATTTTGTTGTTGCTTGAATTGTAACAATGTCGAATTTCTGCTAGCTTAAAAGTGAAAGTAAAATGCATACAGCCTTTTACAAGCTATTTTAAAGCAAAGGAAAACAAGGAAATGAGCGAAAGTTCAAATGAACTATTGCTCGATGGCGAATTACTGCTAATTTGAAATTAAAATGGACACTGTGCTTTTACAAGCCATTCAAAAGAGAAGGAAAGTGAGGAAAAGAGGGAAAACTTAAACAAACTAATCTGTTCTGGGCTTATTTTTCACTAAAATAAGTTTTTTTGTTATTACACAGAGTGGAGTACCGAAAAAAGGCAAAAGTATTATCATTAGAGATGTAGAGGGGAATGTATTATCATGAGTCATGTTGATTTTTGTTTTGTTTGTTTGTTTGTTTGTTTGTAGTACTAAACATGATTGATTATCATCAGTTTAACTGCAAATACCATGGTAAAACTATAGTGTAGAAAAACCATTGTTAATTTGTTGGGGGTAATGCGAGTTACGTAATCAGATTACTTTTTCTAAGTAACTAGTAAAGTAACATTACTTTTTAATTTACAAGAAAATACTACTTTTTTACTACTTTTTTTAGACCCCACTGCGTTAACCACGTCAGCTAAACTCTCCCACTCTATTTTTTCTATTTTTTCTTTTTTTTTACAAACATGCAAATAACAGTTTTTCTCCGGTCTACCTCCAATAGGAGCACCTTCAAATCACATTCTGTTAAGTTTCTCTTGCTTGCTTTTTCGTTTGGTTTTGCCAAAGTGGAGTCATTACCATATTAATATGGTGGAGGAGGCAGGGAGGGGTTTTGCGCTCGTGCATGTGCGCTCAAATTCACGTTAATTCGGATGTACAAAGAGATTATGCGTGGAATTCCGCATACTTAGTGTTTCGTACATCTGATTTTTTTACTGCGTACGCACATTTACAGCTTTGTCCGTACGCAATGTTTTAGTATTAATTCAACGCAAGTCTTTGTACGTGAGGCCCCAGGAGAATGGCTGAATGGATTTAAAAACTGTAAAACTCAACTTACAACTTATAACAGATAAACTCAACAAAAACATTAACAGTGAATAATTGCACAAGGTGAATTGACATGTGCAGAAAGAAAGTATGCAATAAAATTCAGATTTCAAAAAAGCACTTTTGTCATTTCTAATATATATGTTGAGGATCTCGTCCGTCTGATGCTCATCATGTTTATCTGATGTTTGCTACAGTAATGAATGTACATTCTGTACAGGAAACCAGATGTTTTCTCATTTAGATCATACAACTTACTCTTAATTCAACAGAATGTATGGGAACATTAAGGAACAGCAATATGGCAGCACAGTGGCTTCACTTCTACCATATTATAAGCAATCCACTTATAGATCAGTGGTGTAAACTTATAATAATGGATTACTACAGTCACAAGGCACATCAGATTTTCTCTAATGTATCGCTTTAACTCAAACTGCTTGTTTTCATAATCCTTGGAAGTCAAATTTAAAGAAAATAAAATTAGATTAAAGCTGCAAGCAGCGATGAACGGGCCCTCGCACCCGGGCTCACCGCCAACCAGTGGCTTTAGGAAAACAGCAAACGGTGGGCAGTATGCTTTTAATACAGTAAATATAGGAGAAATATGTCATAAGTCACTTAAATGTGCCAAATTTCCAGCTGCCAGCTGGTGGCGCTATGCCTATCACTGATTATTGGCATGTAGATGTGTTCAGGCCAGCACTATTATCAAACATTTGAAGTTTGGTGCAGATTGATTTTGGTATGTTTGAGTTAGTGAAAGATATGATATATCCTGCTGCCAACAGGTGGCGCTATGATAATATCTGAATATTGGCCTTTAGGGGTCTTCAGGCCAGGACTCTTACCAAACCTGTGAAGTTTGAGGCAGATCGGACATTTTATGGCTGAGTTATGACAACTTCTATATCCATGGCGAAACATCAAAATTTGTCAGGCCGCCACAGACACGCCCTTTAACCGAAACTCAAGATCTTCACAATTTAACATCTCTAAGACCTCTAGATCAGACTGACCAAATTTACTGTTGATATCATTTAATCTGTAGGAGGAGTTTGCTACAAGTCATTTCCTGTTACCAACAGGTGGCGCTGTGATTATAACAGAATATTGGCTTTATGATGTTTTCAGGCCAGGACTTTAATCGAACATGTGAAGTGTGAGGCAAATCGGACATTTTATGGCTGAGTTATAACAAGTTTTATATCCATGGCGAAACCTCGAAATTTGTCAAGCCGCCACGGACACGCCCTTCAACGAAAACTCAAGATCTTCACAATTTAACATCACTAAAGCCTTTATATAAGACTGACCGATTTTGGTGTTGATCTGTATAAATCTCTAGGAGGAGTTGGTTGTAGAGTACAGCATGTCACTTCCTGGTGCCTGCAGGTGGCGCTATGACTATAACTGAATATGGGCATGTAGATGTCATCAGGTCAGGAGTGTTATCACACATGTGAAGTTTGGGGCAGATCTGACATTTTATGCCTGAGTTATAGCAACTTCCTTTTTCATGGCGAAACATCGAAATTTGCCAGGCCGCCACGGACACGCCCTCCGATGAAAACTCTAGATCTTCGCAATTTAACGTCACAAAGGGCTTTAGATTAGATTCACCAAATTTGGCGTTGATCTGTATAAATCTCTAGGAGGAGTTTGTTCAAGTATGACGCCTGAAAATGGCAAAAATGACACAAATTTTGCTGAGAAAATTAATAATAACTGACTTCCTGTTGGGTTTTGGATTTTATCCCAAGAGGCTTTTTTGTAGGTATTGGTAAGTTACATGTGTGTACCGATTTTCGTGCATGTATGTGAATCACAGCTGAAAGCGCACACCGCGGAACGTGTAAAGGTGGCGCTATCGAGCCATTTTGCCACACCCATCTCTGAAACCCATATCAGACGTACATTTTCGCCAGGTTTGATGTGTGTGCAAAGTTTCATGAGTTTTCGGGTATGTTTAGGCCCTCAAAAATGCGATTCATTCCGGAGAAGAAGAATAATTAAAGGCTGCGAGCAGCGATGAACGGGCCCTCGCACCCGGGCTCACCGCCGACCGGTGGCTTCAGGAAAACAGCAAACGGTGGGCAGTATGCTTTTAATACAGTAAATATAGAAAAAAATATGTCATAAGTCATTTAAATGTGCCAAACTTGCCGCTGCCAGCTGGTGTCGCTATGCCTATAACTGATTATTGGCATGTAGATGTGTTCAGGCCAGCACTATTATCAAACATATGAAGTTTGGTGCAGATTGACCTTGGTATGTTTGAGTTAGTGAAATATATGAGATATCCTGCTGCCAACAGGTGGGGCTATGATAATATCTGAATATTGGTCTTTAGGTGTCTTCAGGCCAGGACTCTTACCAAACCTGTGAATTTTGTGGCAGATCAGACATTTTCAGGCTAAGTTATAACCACTTCTATGTTTATGCAGAAACATCAAACTTTGTCAGGCCACCACGGACATGCCCTTTAATAAACTCAAGATCTTCACAATTTAACATCTCTAAGGCCTCAAGATCAGACTGACCAAATATAATGTTGATTTAATTAAATGCAATCAATGCAAGGACTTCAGATAGATGCCAACTGTGAACCAGTATGCTACAAATAAGAACATGTAATTTATGATGATAGCACAATGTTATTATTGCTTCCTTTACATCCACCACTTCTGCTTAAATGTCATTGTTACCTATCTGAACAATTTTTGTATAATATATTTTTGTATAAAATCAATTTTTGTCATAACTAAGAATCAATAAGGAAGACGGTGCCCAGTTGGCACATGCATTCACAGTAACCATCTGCTAGTTTGGATTTTAAGTTTACAGAATTGAAAGGGTTCACTTTAAAATCAACACACAAACACATACACACATAATATAAAATGTTGCCATCCAGTTTCATTTGTTAAAATTAACTATATCAGTTAACATGACCAATAAATAAATAGCATTTATTAATGTTAATTAATATTAAGCTAAAAAAAAGTATTCATATAAAGTTTATGTACTGTGAATTAACATGAACATGAACACAGTTCATGTGGGTGTACAGCAATACACAATAAAGTGCTCTATAAACGCTTCATTCTTTCAAAATATCTTTAAAAATCAAGTTGAGTATTTTAACGGGGTGATATATATATTTATAACTGATCTTAAAATTATGGTTTTCAGATGTTTTGAAGAGATAACAGTAACGTTTGTTTTGTTGTCAAAGTTTGTCTTAATGTTTTATTATTATTATTTTATATTCAATAAATAACACTATGTAAATATTGTCTATCAATGAAGATAAATTGATCATGCTAAAAAGTTGTATTTTTTTAAAATCTTTTGCTATGTGACTGAATAGGACAAGTTCATGGTACAGTTAAGTAAAAAATAAATAAAAAACAACAACTGCAAAATACGAACAATGAAAGACTTAGTGACCCTTTATATTTTCTCAAAATATCAGACTCTCAAAGATCAAACATATTTATGTAATTACACTACATACAGTATGTGCATTTTGTTCAAAGATGGTCTGTAGGATGGCTCTCTACTCTGTCACCCTCTCTGCCTCTCACCCCTCCCCCCTGCAATAATGAGCTTCTCTGTGCCTGACTGAACGCACACACATACTGTAGAGACATTCACCAGAGTGACAGCAGGTTTCTGAGTTACCTTTTTAATTTTTATTTAATTCATTGAAGCTTGTATACAATTTATATTTCCAGCACTTGCTCAGAATGATTAGATCTCTGTGTGAAAAAAGTTTTAAAGAGTTTGGATGCTGCACTTTAAAGATATAAAAAAATAGGGTTATGTTTTTTACTATATCTTTAAAAAATCACCACGTCAACACCGTTCGAGATATCCAAAATCCGCTCGCAATTTAACATCTTCAGAATCTTCTCTTCATGTTAAAAAAGTTTGGTGTGAACAGCTGGTTGTTCTTAGGAGTAGTGTGAATTTGTTTACTACCTGATTTTTCAAAAAATCCACATTCAAATCAAAATAGCCGGCTTTCTGTTGGTCTTAGCTAATGAGTTTGATTTAGAAAGTTGTCAAGATTGATAAAAACAGTATAAGTACAGAGTTTGGTGACTGTAGGAAAAACTAACCCCCCAACTTTTGTTAAAAGATGGCGCTATAGAGTGCCTGCTCCACGCCCATTTATGACCTTTTGCCAGTGTCAAACTATCATTAATATTGATGTGTGTGTTGAGTTTCATGAAATTCTAAGCATGTTATCTACCTTGAAAAGACATGAATCTAATTTTAAAGTTTGACACGTTGCCATGGCAACAGCATTTGATTTATCATCGACCCCTTTACATATTCTTTATCGGCCGTGTTTTGACATGATTTTGATGAAGTTTAAAGAAAATCGAGTAAAATTAAGAGGCTGATTTCAAAGCATTTTGAAAATGACACGTTTCCTGCTGCCAGTTGGTGGCGCTATAACTTTGACTCATAATAGTCACATTTATGGAATCGGCATCATACAACGAACAAACTGGTGAAGTTTCATCAGAATCAGGCAATGTGTGCAACAGTTATTAGACACTTCCTGTTTCTCATTTCTCGCCAAAACTTTGTCGCCTTGCCATGGCCAAACCGTTCGAGATATCAAAAATCCCCTCGCAATTTAGCGTCCTCAATGTCTTGAGATCATGCTGACCAAGTTTGGTGACAATCCTATAGAAATCCTGGGAGGAGTACGTTAAATTCCAGAGCATGCGCTTTTTAAACAGCCCTAAATATCTCACTTCCTGTTGCGTGGAGCCCATGACATAGAGTACAAAAGTTGTTCAGCTCGATGAGTTCTATATGTGTACCGAGTTTCATATGAGTACGTGCAAGTATGTGTGCGCAGTACATCAAGTTTTCAAACTGTGTTCCAGGGGGCGCTGTAAATGCCCTGAACCACGCCCGGGTCCCAGCCTCTGTGGCGTCCGGACGACGGCAGATTCCAACGTGTGTGCAAATTTTCAAGAGTTTTTGAGTATGTTAAGGCCCCCAAAAGTGCCCCAACGGTTGAAAAAAAATTTAAATAAAAAAAAAAATTAAAAATTAAAGCTGCAAGCAGCGATGACCGGGCCCTCGCCATATGCGCAGTCACCATCCTGATAGCATCAGGAAAACGGTGCCCAGTTGGCACATGCATTCACAGTAACCCTCTGCCAGTTTGGATTTAAAGTTTACAGAATTGAAAGGGTTAATTAAAATCAACACACAGACACATACACAATATTTAAAATTTTGCCATCCAGTTTAATTTGTTAACATTAACTATATTAGTTAACATGAACAATAATTAAATAGCATTTATTAATATTAATTAATATTAAGCTAAAAAAAGTATTCATATATTATTAAAAGGTACATTAGTACATTTATTTATATTTGTTAAAAATATTTGTGGGTTCATGTATTAATAATACATTATAAGGGTATTCTTAAGGCATTATAATGAATGCATAATAAATTATAAAAACCTTATAATATGTTGTATCATCTCATGAGCATTCATAAGAACAGTTTTAATGTATTAGAATTTTTACTTTTTTTTATTATAGCTTGTATGAGTATGATTACCTCCTCATAGTTATAATGTATAAGTCTCATATTTTGCCATCTTACTGATGTCACTTTACTTAAAGCATACAAAGATCACTTATAAGTAATAATAATAATTAAAGCTGCGAGCAGCGATGAACGGGCCCTCGCACCCGGGCTCACCGCCGACCGGTTGCTTTAGGAAAACAGCAAACGGTGGGTAGTATGCTTTTAATACAGTAAATATATGAGAAATATGTCATAAGTCATTTAAATGTGCCAAACTTCCCATTGGCAGCTGGTGGCGCTATGCCTATAAATGATTATTGGCATGTAGATGTGTTCAGGCCAGCACTATTATCAAACATATGAAGTTTGGTGCAGATTGACCTTGGTATGTTTGAGTTAGTGAAAGATATGATATATCCTGGTGTCAACAGGTGGCGCTATGATAATATCTGAATATTGGCCTTTAGGTGTCTTCAGGCCAGGACTCTTACCAAACCTGTGAAGTTTGAGGCAGATCAGACATTTTATGGCTGAGTTATTACACCTATGTCCATGGCGAAACATCAAACTTTGTCAGGCCGCCACGGACACGCACTATAACGAAAACTCAAGATCTTCACAATTTAACATCTCTAAGGCCTCTAGATCAGACTGACCAAATATAATGTTGATTTCATTAAATGTCTAGGAGGAGTTTGCTATAAACCTAATCCCCTGCAAGGACTTCAGATAATGCCAACTGTGAACCAAATGTGAACATTTTCCCTATATTCTGATGATGATGATGATAAGAACATGTAATTCATGATGATAACAAAATGTTATTATTGCTTGCATTACATTCACCACTTCTGCTTAAATCGTTACCTATCTGTACAATTTGAATGTGGATATTGCTTTGCTGGTGACTCCTGTTATAAGACATCACTCTTAAGCGCTACATAACTAAGAATCAATTAGGAAAACGGTGCACAGTTGGCAAATGCATTCACAGTAACCCTCTGCTAGTTTGGATTTTAAGTTTACTGAATTGAAAGGGTTACACTTTAAAATCAACACAGAGACACATACACACAATATATAAAATGTTGCCATCCAGTTTAATTTGTTAACATTAACTATATTAGTTAACATGAACAATAATTAAATAGCATTTATTAATGTTAATTAATATTAAGCTAAAAAAAAAAAAGTATTCATATATTGTTTAAAGGTAAATTAGTATCTTTTAGTTTATGTACTGTGAATTAACATGAACATGAACACAGTTCATGTGGGTGTACAGCAATACACAATAAAGTGCTCTATAAACGCTTAATTCTTTCAAAATATCTTTAAAAATCAAGTTGAGTGTTTTAATGGGGCGATATATATATAACTGATCTTCAAATGATGGTTTTCGGATGTTTTGAACAGATAACAGCAAAGTTTGTTTTGTTGTCAAAGTTTGTCTTGAAATTTTTAATTATTATAATTTTATATTCAATAAATAACACTATGAAAATATTGTCTACAATGAAGATAAATCACTCATGCTTAAAAGTTGTATTTTTCTTAATCTTTTGCTATGTGACTGAATAGGACAAGTTCATGGTACAGTTCAGTAAAAATAAATAAAAAACAACAACTGCAAAATACAAACAATGAAAGATTTAATGACCCTTTATATTTTCTCAAAATATCAGACATATTTATGTCGATTACGCTACAGCAATGTGCATCTTCCTCAAAGATGGTCTTAAGCAAAACAGCATGTTCCACTGGTCTCTCTCCCTTACACCCCTCCCCCCTTCAGTCACTCTTCAGTGACTCAATGGTGACTGAACACAGACAGGCACAGGCAGAGTGACAGCAGGTTTCTAATTTCTTTTTTTAATTTTCTTTAATTCATAGAAGCTTGTATAAAATTGATATTTACACCACTTGCTCAGAATGATAAGATCTCTGTGTGAAAAAAGTTTTAAAGAGTTCGGATGCTGCACTTTAAAGATATTAAAAAATTACGGTTATGTTTTTTACTACATCTTTAAAAAATCACCACGTCAACACCGTTCAAGATATCCCAAATCCGCTCGCAATTTAACATCTTCAGAATCTTCTCTTCATGTTAAAAAAGTTTGGTGTGAATACCTTATTTTTCTTAGAAGGAGTGTGAATTTGTTTACAGCCTGATTTTTCCAAAAATCCACATTCAAATCAAAATAGCCGGCTTCCTGTTGGTCTTAGCTAATGAGTTTGATTTAGAAAGTTGTCCAGATTGATGAGAACAATATATGTACAGAGTTTCGTGACTGTAGGAAAAACTAACCCCCCAACTTTTGTCAAAAGATGGCGCTAGAGAGTGCCTGCTCCACGCCCATTTATGACCTTTTGCCAGTGTCTAACTATCATTAATATTGATGCGTGTGTTGAGTTTCATGAAATTCTAAGCATGTTATCTGCCTCGAAAAGACAGGAATCAAATTTTAAAGTTTGACACGTTGCCATGGCAACGGTATTTGATTTATCATCAACCCCTTTACATATTCTCATCGGCCGTGTTTTGACATTATTTTGATGAAGTTTGAAGAAAATCAAGTAAAATTAAGAGGCTGATTTCAAAGCATTTTGAAAATGACACGTTTCCTGCTGCCAGTTGGTGGTGCTATAACTTTGACTCATAATAGTCACATTTATGGAATCGGCATCATACAAGGAACAAACTGGTGAAGTTCCATCAGAATCAGGCAATGTGTGCAACAGTTATTAGACACTTCCTGTTTCTCATTTCTCGCCATAACTTTGTCGCCTTGCCACGGCCAAACCGTTCGAGATATCAAAAATCTCCTCGCAATTTAGCGTCCCCAATGTCTTGAGATCATGCTGACCGAGTTTGGTGACTATTCCATGGAATTCCTGGGAGGAGTACGTTAAATTCCAGAGCATGCGCTTTTTAAACAGCCCTAAATATCTCACTTCCTGTTGCGTGGAGCCCATGACATAGAGTACAAAAGTTGTTCAGCTCGATGAGTTCTATATGTGTACGGAGTTTCATATCAATACGCGCAAGTATGTGTGCGCAGTACATCAAGTTTTCAAACTGTGTTCCAGGGGGCGCTGTAGAGGCCCTGAACCACGCCCGGGTCCCAGCCTCTGTGGCGTCCGGACGACGGCAGATTCCGACGTGTGTGCAAATTTTCAAGAGTTTTTGAGTATGTTAAGGCCCCCAAAAGTGCCCCAACGGTTGAAAAAAAAAAAAAAAAAAAAAAAAAATAAGAATCCTTAGAAGAACAATAGGGCCTTCGCCCTTTTGGGCTCGGGCCCTAATAATTCTCAAATAGCCATAAGATCAGGTATCAGATCAGATGAATGTATAATATGATCAGTTTAATTATTTTGATGGTACCCGTTAGACAGCTTTTTATAAGTAACTCTGCAACTGCATGTCAGCTAGCAGTAATTATTATTAGTAGTGTGCTAAATATATGCTAACACTGTATTTAGACAGTTCCCCAAAAGACAAACTGATTATAAGTAACTTATATCGGTGGATACACCTAGGAGGAGTATATCAAATTCCATTGCATGCGCTTTTTAGAAATCCCTGAATAGCTGACTTCCTGTTGGGCGAAGCACTGACTTTGAGCATGAAAGTTGTTCGGCCCAATGGGGTCTATATGTGTATCAATTTTGATAAATGTAGGTCAACCGGTGTGTGCTCCAGAGTCCCTCAAAAGTAAACATTTTTAACGCTGTGCCACGCCCCCCCCAGGTGACCCCCCCCATGTCAAAGTTTGTCCGGCCCTGATGGCCGCAGGTTCCAATGTGTGTGCAAAGTTTCAAGAGTTTTCGTGTATGTTAAGGGCCCCGAAATGACCCAAAACATTGATGAAATAATAATAATAATTAAAGCTGCGAGCAGCGATGAACGGGCCCTCGCACCCGGGCTCACCGCCGACCGGTGGCTTCAGGAAATCAGCAAACGGTGGGCAGTATGCTTTTAATACAGTAAATGTAGGAGAAATATGTCAAAGTCACTTAAATGTGCCAAACTTGCCGCTGCCAGCTGGTGGCGCTATGCCTATAACTGATTATTGGCATGTAGATGTGTTCAGGCCAGCACTATTATCAAACATATGAAGTTTGGTGCAGATTGACCTTGGTATGTTTGAGTTAGTGAAATATATGAGATATCCTGCTGCCAACAGGTGGCGCTATGATAATATCTGAATATTGGTCTTTAGGTGTCTTCAGGCCAGGACTCTTACCAAACCTGTGAATTTTGTGGCAGATCAGACATTTTCAGGCTAAGTTATAACCACTTCTATGTCTATGCAGAAACATCAAACTTTGTCAGGCCACCACGGACATGCCCTTTAATGAAAACTCAAGATCTTCACAATTTAACATCTCTAAGGCTTCAAGATCAGACTGACCAAATATAATGTTGATTTAACTAAATGCAATCAATGCAAGGACTTCAGATAAATGCCAACTGTGAACCAGTATGCTACAAATGATGATAAGAACATGATTCATGATGATAGCAAAATGTTATTATTGCTTCCTTTACATCCACCACTTCTGCTTAAATGTCATTGTTACCTATCTGTACAATTTTTGTGTGGATATTGCTTTGCTGATGACTCCTGTTATAAGACATCACTCTTAAGTGCTACATAACTAAGAATCAATAAGGAAGACGGTGCCCAGTTGGCACATGCATTCACAGTAACCCTCTGCTAGTTTGGATTTTAAGTTTACAGAATTGAGGGTTACACTTTAAAATCAACACACAGACACATACACACAAAATATAAAATGTTGCCATCCAGTTTCATTTGTTAAAATTAACTATATTAGTTAACATGACCAATAAATAAATAGCATTTATTAATGTTAATTAATATTAAGCTAAAAAAAGTATTCATATAAAGTTTATGTACTGTGAATTAACATGAACATGAACACAGTTTATGTGGGTGTACAGCAATACACAATAAAGTGCTCTATAAACTCTTCATTCTTTCAAAATATCTTTAAAAATCAAGTTGAGTATTTTAACGGGGTGATATATATTTATAACTGATCTTAAAATTATGGTTTTCAGATGTTTTGAAGAAATTAACAGTAACGTTTGTTTTGTTGTCAAAGTTTGTCATAATTTTTTATTATTATTATTTTATATTCAATAAATAACACTATGTAAATATTGTCTATCAATGAAGATAAATTGATCATGCTAAAAAGTTGTATTTTTTTTTTATATTTTGCTATGTGACTGAATAGGACAAGTTCATGGTACAGTTAAGTAAAAAATAAATAAAAAACAACAACTGCAAAATACGAACAATGAAAGACTAAGTGACCCTTTATATTTTCTCAAAATATCAGACTCTCAAAGATCAGACATATTTATGTAATTAAAATACATATGTGCATTTTTTGTTCAAAGATGGTCTGTAGGATGGCTCTCTACTCTGTCACCCTCTCTGCCTCTCACCCCTCCCCCCTGCAATAATGAGCTTCTCTGTGCCTGACTGAACGCACACACATACTGTAGAGACATTCACCAGAGTGACAGCAGGTTTCTGAGTTATTTTTTAAATTTTCTTTAATTCATTGAAGCTTGTATAAAATTAATATTTCCAGCACTTGCTCAGAATGATTAGATCTCTGTGTGAAAAAAGTTTTAAAGAGTTTGGATGCTGCACTTTAAAGATATAAAAAAATAGGGTTATGTTTTTTACTATATCTTTAAAAAATCACCACGTCAACACCGTTCGAGATATCCAAAATCCGCTCGCAATTTAACATCTTCAGAATCTTCTCTTCATGTTAAAAAAGTTTGGTGTGAACAGCTGGTTGTTCTTAGGAGTAGTGTGAATTTGTTTACTACCTGATTTTTCAAAAAATCCACCTTCAAATCAAAATAGCCGGCTTTCTGTTGGTCTTAGCTAATGAGTTTGATTTAGAAAGTTGTCCAGATTGATGAGAACAATATAAGTACAGAGTTTGGTGACTGTAGGAAAAACTAACCCCCCAACTTTTGTCAAAAGATGGCGCTATAGAGTGCCTGCTCCACGCCCATTTATGACCTTTTGCCAGTGTCTAACTATCATTAATATTGATGTGTGTGTTGAGTTTCATGAAATTCTAAGCATGTTATCTGCCTCGAAAAGACAGGAATGTAATTTTAAAGTTTGACAAATTGCCATGGCAACAGCATTTGATTTATCATCGACCCCTTTACATATTCTTATCGGCCGTGTTTTGACATGATTTTGATGAAGTTTAAAGAAAATCGAGTAAAATTAAGAGGCTGATTTCAAAGCATTTTGAAAATGACACGTTTCCTGCTGCCAGTTGGTGGCGCTATAACTTTGACTCATAATAGTCACATTTATGGAATCGGCATCATACAAGGAACAAACTGGTGAAGTTTCATCAGAATCAGGCAATGTGTGCAACAGTTATTAGACACTTCCTGTTTCTCATTTCTCGCCATAACTTTGTCGCCTTGCCACGGCCAAACCGTTCGAGATATCAAAAATCTCCTCGCAATTTAGCGTCCCCAATGTCTTGAGATCATGCTGACCGAGTTTGGTGACAATCCCATGGAATTCCTGGGAGGAGTACGTTAAATTCCAGAGCATGCGCTTTTTAAACAGCCCTAAATATCTCACTTCCTGTTGCGTGGAGCCCATGACATAGAGTACAAAAGTTGTTTGGCTCAGTGAGATCTATATGTGTACCGAGTTTCATATGATTACGTGCAAGTATGTGTGCGCAGTACATCAAGTTTTCAAACTGTGTTCCAGGGGACGCTGTAGATGCCCTGAACCACGCCCGGGTCCCAGCCTCTGTGGCGTCCGGACGACGGCAGATTCCAACGTGTGTGCAAATTTTCAAGAGTTTTTGAGTATGTTAAGTCCCCCAAAAGTGCCCCAACGGTTGAAAAAAAAAAAAAAAAAAAAATTAAAGCTGCAAGCAGCGTTGACCGGGCCCTCGCCGTCTGGCAGTCGCCATCCCGATAGCATCAGGAAAACGGTGCCCAGTTGGCACATGCATTCACAATAACCCTTTGGACTAACCCTAACTGTCTCTCCTCCTGTCTGACTCTTTCTCTTACCACCCATCCCCCCTCCTTACACTCAGCCACTTACCACACAAACACACACATAGAGTGCAGAGCAGAGTGAGATCAGATTTGTTTTTTAATTTTCTTTCATTCGTGGAGTTTTGTATAATTACGAAATGAACTGTGTTTAATCATAATGAATAGTTATTTGTATGAAAAAAGTTTCAAAAAGTTAGGATGCTGCACTTTAAATATATAATAAATCATTGAAAATTGAAAATGGAAAATAAAATTCTAGGCACGCTATCTGCCTCAAAAACACAGGAAACAAATATTTGAATGTATTTTGTATTTTTATTTATTTGCCATGGCAACAGCATTTGATGCATCAGGGACGCCTTTACAGACTCTCATCGGCCGTGTTTTTACATCATTCTGATGAAGTTTGAAGAAAATCGAGTACAAATATATTGTTCGTTGTTCGTTCGTGTGTTAGTACATTAACCAATGTTAACAAAAGAGACCCTATTTTAAATAGTTACCATGTTTTATGATCTACATCCATTTTTAAATATTATTTTAATGATCTATAAGCATCTGTGAAATAATTATAAACAAATATATTAAAAATAAATACATATTAACTTAGTTGATGTATTTGTTTCTCATTCTAATTAAGTGAACTGAGCAGTATAGTGTCATACTTATAAGATTTTTTATCCTATCAGTGAGATTGTATATATGTATATAAATCATATAATTTTTCCTTAAAAGATTAAAAAAAGATTTTAATGCTCTTTAAGCACCTATACAAAATAATTATGTAAAAGTACATTGACAGTACAGTCTATATCAACTGATTCTATGGATTATTTTCATTCTTATACACTGAGAATGAGCTAAATAGCATTAGAGGTCAAACGATTCCTTATCTTATGAGGACCTCTAGTGTTCATCCCTGGTATTAGAGCTTTAATCTGACAAATTTATGTGACACTTTTAATGTTTTTGGGGCCTCTGAGCATGATAACATTTTAAAACTACACGTATTTCCTAAGAATTTCTTGTTCTTTATATGTAAAAAGTTTTGATGAGTTAGAATAATGCAATTTAAAGATATATGAAAATAACTCTTCATCTTTTTTATTGTTACTTTCATAAATCACCACATCAACACCGTTCAAGATATCCCAAAGCCGTTCACAATTTAACATCTTCAGTATCTTGGCATCATGTTGACAAAGTTTGCTGTGAACTGTATGATTCTGCTATGAGTGATATGAATTTATTCACAGCTATATTTAAAAAACACAGGAAACAAATGTTAAAGTTTGACATGTTGCCATGGCAACAGCATTTGATGTATCAAGGACCCCTTCACAGATTCTCATCGGCCGTGTTTTGATATTATTCTGATGAAGTTTGAAGCAATTTGAGTAAAATTAAGAGGTTGATTTAAAAGCGTTTTGCAAGCAACACACTTCCTGCTGCCAGTTGGTGGCGCTATAACTTTGACTCATAATAGTCACATCTCTGTGATCGGTATCATACGACGAATAAACTGCTTAAGTTTGGTCAAAATCAGATAAAGTGTGTCAAAATTATTAGACATTTCCTGTTTCTCATTTCTCGCCATAATTTGTCGCCCTGCCACGGCCAAACCGTTCGAGATACCAAAAATCCCCTGGCAATTTTGCATTCCCAATATCTTGAGATCATGCTGACCGAGTTTGGTGGCCATCGGTGGAAAGGTCTAGGAGGAGTATTTCAAATTCCACAGCTTAATTTTTCCAAAAATCCATATTTAAATAAAAATAGCTGACTTCCTGTTGGTCGTAGCTAATGGGTGTAAATTAGAAAGTTGTCCGGCTTGATGAGTCCAATATATGTACCGAGTTTGGTGACTGTAGGACAAAGTAACCCCCCAACTTTTGTCAAAAGGTGGCGCTATGGAGCGCCTGCTCCACGCCCATTTATGGGCTTTTATCAGTGTCTAAATATCATTAATACAGATGTGTGTGTTGAGTTTCATGAAATTCTAAGCATTTTAAGTGGCTCAAAAACACAAAAAACTAAAGTTAAAGTTTGACACGTTGCCATGGCAACATGATAAAAGTTATGGATAACGCCCTTCACAGATTCTTATCGGTCGTGTTTTGACATTATTTGGATGAAGTTTGAAGCAAATTGATCAAAATTAAGAGGCTGAGTTTAAAGTGTTTCAAAAACGTCACGCTTTCTGCTGCCAGTTGGTGGCGCTATAACTTTGACTCATAATAGTCACATCTCTGTGATCGGCATCAGACGATGAACAAACTGCTGAAGTTTGGTCAAAATCAGACAAAGTATGTCAAAGTTATTAGGCACTTCCTGTTTCTCATTTCTCGCCATAAATTTGTCGCCCCGTCACGGTCAAACCGTTCGAGATATCAAAAATCCCCTGGCAATTTTGCGTCCCCAATGTCTTGAGATCATGCTGACCGAGTTTGGTGGCCATCGGTGGAAAGGCCTAGTAGGAGTATTTCAAATTCCATTGCATGCACTTTTTAGACATCCCTGAATAGCCGACTTCCTGTTTGGCGAAGCACCGACTATGAGTGTGAAATTTGTTCGGCCCGATGAGGTCTATATGTGTATGAATTTTGGTGACTGTAGGTCAACCGTTGTGCGCTCCAGAGCCCTTCAAAAGTCGCAATTTTTAACGCTGTGCCATGCCCCCCCCAGGTGACCCCCCCATGTCAAAGTCTGTCCAGCCCTGATGGCCGCAGGTTCCAATGTGTGTGCAAAGTTTCAAGAGTTTTCGTGTATGTTAAGGCCCCCGAAATCCCCCAAAACATTGAAAAAAAAAAATAATAATAATTAAAGCTGCAAGCAGCGTTGACCGGGCCCTCGCCGTCTGGCAGTCGCCATCCCGATAGCATCAGGAAAACGGTGCCCAGTTGGCACATGCATTCACAATAACCCTTTGGACTAACCCTAACTGTCTCTCCTCCTGTCTGACTCTTTCTCTTACCACCCATCCCACCTCCTTACACTCAGCCACTTACCACACAAACACACACATAGAGTGCAGAGCAGAGTGAGATCAGATTTGTTTTTTAATTTTCTTTCATTCGTGGAGTTTTATATAATTATGAAATGAACTGTGTTTAATCAGAATGAATAGTTATTTGTATGAAAAAAGTTTCAAAGAGTTAGGATGCTGCACTTTAAATATATAATAAATCATTGAAAATTGAAAATGGGAAATGAAATTCTAGGCACGCTATCTGCCTCAAAAACACAGGAAACAAATATTTGAATGTATTTTGTATTTTTTTTTATTTGCCATGGCAACAGCATTTGATGCATCAGTGACGCCTTTACAGACTCTCATCGGCCGTGTTTTTACATCATTCTGATGAAGTTTGAAGAAAATCGAGTACAAATATATTGTTCGTTGTTCGTTCGTGTGTTAGTTCATTAACCAATGTTAACAAAAGAGACCCTATTTTAAATAGTTACCATGTTTTATGATCTACATCCATTTTTTTATATTATTTTAATGATCTATAAGCATCTGTGAAATAATTATAATCAAATATATTAAAAATAAATACATATTTACTTAGTTGATGTATTTGTTTCTCATTCTAATTAAGTGAACTGAGCAGTATAGTGTCATACTTATAATATTTTTTATTCTATCAGTGAGATTGTATATATGTATATAAATCATATAATTTTTCCTTAAAAGATTAAAAAAATATTTTAATGCTCTTTAAGCACCTATACAAAATAATTATGTAAAAGTACACTGACAGTACAGTCTATATCAACTGATTCTATGGATTATTTCCATTCTTATACACTGAGAATGAGCTAAATAGCATTAGAGGTCAAACGATTCCTTATCTTATGAGGACCTCTAGTGTTCATCCCTGGTATTAGAGCTTTAATCTGACAAATTTATGTGACACTTTTAATGTTTTTGGGGCCTCTGAGCATGATAACATTTTGAAACTACACGTATTTCCTAAGAATTTCTTGTTCTTTATATGTAAAAAGTTTTGATGAGTTAGAATAATGCAATTTAAAGATATATGAAAATAACTCTTCATCTTTTTTATTGTTACTTTCATAAATCACCACATCAACACCGTTCAAGATGTCCCAAAGCCGTTCACAATTTAACATCTTCAGTATCTTGGCATCATGTTGACAAAGTTTGGTGTGAACTGTCTGATTCTGCTATGAGTGATATGAATTTATTCACAGCTATATTTAAAAACACAGGAAACAAATGTTAAAGTTTGACATGTTGCCATGGCAACAGCATTTGATGTATCAAGGACCCCTTCACAGATTCTCATCGGCCGTGTTTTGATATTATTCTGATGAAGTTTGAAGCAAATTGAGTAAAATTAAGAGGTTGATTTAAAAGCGTTTTGCAAGCAACACACTTCCTGCTGCCAGTTGGTGGCGCTATAACTTTGACTCATAATAGTCACATCTCTGTGATCGGTATCATACGACGAACAAACTGCTTAAGTTTGGTCAAAATCAGATAAAGTGTGTCAAAATTATTAGACATTTCCTGTTTCTCATTTCTCGCCATAATTTGTCGCCCTGCCACGGCCAAACCGTTCGAGATAGCAAAAATCCCCTGGCAATTTTGCATTCCCAATATCTTGAGATCATGTTGACCAAGTTTGGTGGCCATCGGTGGAAAGGTCTAGGAGGAGTATTTCAAATTCCACAGCTTGATTTTTCCAAAAATCCATATTTAAATAAAAATAGCTGACTTCCTGTTGGTCGTAGCTAATGGGTGTAAATTAGAAAGTTGTCCGGCTTGATGAGTCCAATATATGTACCGAGTTTGGTGACTGTAGGACAAAGTAACCCCCCAACTTTTGTCAAAAGGTGGCGCTATGGAGCGCCTGCTCCACGCCCATTTATGGGCTTTTATCAGTGTTTAACTGTCATTAATACAGATGTGTGTGTTGAGTTTCATGAAATTCTAAGCATTTTAAGTGGCTCAAAAACACAAAAAACTAAAGTTAAAGTTTGACACGTTGCCATGGCAACATGATAAAAGTTATGGATAACGCCCTTCACAGATTCTTATCGGCCGTGTTTTGACATTATTGTGATGAAGTTTGAAGCAAATTGAGTAAAATTAAGAGGCTGAGTTTAAAGCGTTTCAAAAACGTCACGCTTCCTGCTGCCAGTTGGTGGCGCTATAACTTTGACTCATAATAGTCACATCTCTGTGATCGGCATCAGACGGTGAACAAACTGCTGAAGTTTGGTCAAAATCAGACAAAGTATGTCAAAGTTATTAGGCACTTCCTGTTTCTCATTTCTCGCCATAAATTTGTCGCCCCGTCACGGTCAAACCGTTCGAGATATCAAAAATCCCCTGGCAATTTTGCGTCCCCAATGTCTTGAGATCATGCTGACCGAGTTTGGTGGCCATCGGTGGAAAGGCCTAGTAGGAGTATTTCAAATTCCATTGCATGCACTTTTTAGACATCCCTGAATAGCCGACTTCCTGTTTGGCGAAGCATGGACTATGAGTGTGAAATTTGTTCGGCCCGATGAGGTCTATATGTGTATGAATTTTGGTGACTGTAGGTCAACCGTTGTGCGCTCCAGAGCCCTTCAAAAGTCGCAATTTTTAACGCTGTGCCATGCCCCCCCCAGGTGACCCCCCCATGTCAAAGTCTGTCCGGCCCTGATGGCCGCAGGTTCCAATGTGTGTGCAAAGTTTCAAGAGTTTTCGTGTATGTTAAGGCCCCCGAAATCCCCCAAAACATTGAAAAAAAAAAAAAAAATAATAATAATTAAAGCTGCAAGCAGCGATGAACGGGCCCTCGCACCCGGGCTCAGCGCCGACCGGTGGCTTTAGGAAAACAGCAAACGGTGGGCAGTATGCTTTTAATACAGTAAATATATGAGAAATATGTCATAAGTCATTTAAATGTGCCAAACTTCCCATTGGCAGCTGGTGGCGCTATGCCTATAAATGATTATTGGCATGTAGATGTGTTCAGGCCAGCACTATTATCAAACATATGAAGTTTGGTGCAGATTGACCTTGGTATGTTTGAGTTAGTGAAAGATATGATATATCCTGGTGTCAACAGGTGGCGCTATGATAATATCTGAATATTGGCCTTTAGGTGTCTTCAGGCCAGGACTCTTACCAAACCTCTGAAGTTTGAGGCAGATCAGACATTTTATGGCTGAGTTATTACACCTATGTCCATGGCAAAACAACAAACTTTGTCAGGCCGCCACGGACACGCCCTTTACTGAAACTCAAGATCTTCACAATTTAACATCTCTAAGGCCTCTAGATCAGACTGACCAAATATAATGTTGATTTCATTAAATGTCTAGGAGGAGTTTGCTATAAACCTAATCCCCTGCAAGGACTTCAGATAATGCCAACTGTGAACCAAATGTGAACATTTTCCCTATATTCTGATGATGATGATGATAAGAACATGTAATTCATGATGATAACAAAATGTTATTATTGCTTGCATTACATTCACCACTTCTGCTTAAATCGTTACCTTTCTGTACAATTTGTCTGTGGATATTGCTTTGCTGGTGACTCCTGTTATAAGACATCACTCTTAAGCGCTACATTACTAAGAATCAATAAGGAAAACGGTGCCCAGTTGGCAAATGCATTCACAGTAACCCTCTGCTAGTTTGGATTTTAAGTTTACTGAATTAAAAGGGTTACACTTTAAAATCAACACAGAGACACATACACACAATATATAAAATGTTGCCATCCAGTTTCATTTGTTAACATTAACTATATTAGTTAACATGAACAATAATTAAATAGCATTTATTAATGTTAATTAATATTAAGCTAAAAAAAAATATTCATATATTGTTTAAAGGTAAATTAGTATCTTTTAGTTTATGTACTGTGAATTAACATGAACATGAACACAGTTCATGTGGGTGTACAGCAATACACAATAAAGTGCTCTATATACGCTTAATTCTTTCAAAATATCTTTAAAAATCAAGTTGAGTGTTTTAATGGGGCGATATATATATAACTGATCTTAAAATGATGGTTTTCGGATGTTTTGAACAGATAACAGCAAAGTTTGTTTTGTTGTCAAAGTTTGTCTTGAAATTTTTAATTATTATAATTTTATATTCAATAAATAACACTATGAAAATATTGTCTACAATGAAGATAAATCACTCATGCTTAAAAGTTGTATTTTTCTTAATCTTTTGCTATGTGACTGAATAGGACAAGTTCATGGTACAGTTCAGTAAAAATAAATAAAAAACAACAACTGCAAAATACAAACAATGAAAGATTTAATGACCCTTTATATTTTCTCAAAATATCAGACATATTTATGTCGATTACGCTACAGCAATGTGCATCTTCCTCAAAGATGGTCTTAAGCAAAACAGCATGTTCCACTGGTCTCTCTCCCTTACACCCCTCCCCCCTTCAGTCACTCTTCAGTGACTCAATGGTGACTGAACACAGACAGGCACAGGCAGAGTGACAGCAGGTTTCTAATTTCTTTTTTTAATTTTCTTTAATTCATTGAAGCTTGTAGAAAATTTATATTAACAGCACTTGCTCAGAATGATTAGATCTCTGTGTGAAAAAAGTTGTAAAGAGTTTGGATGCTGCACTTTAAAGATATAAAAAAAATGACGGTTATGTTTTTTACTACATCTTTAAAAAATCACCACGTCAACACCGTTCAAGATATCCAATATCCGCTCGCAATTTAACATCTTCAGAATCTTCTCTTCATGTTAAAAAAGTTTGGTGTGAACAGCTGGTTGTTCTTAGGAGTAGTGTGAATTTGTTTACAGCCTGATTTGTCCAAAAAAACACATTCAAATGGAAATATCCGGCTTCCTGTTGGTCTTAGCTAATGAGTTTAATTTAGAAAGTTGTCCAGATTGATGAGAACAATATATGTACAGAGTTTGGTGACTGTAGGAAAAACTAACCCCCCAACTTTTGTCAAAAGATGGCGCTATAGAGTGCCTGCTCCACGCCCATTTATGACCTTTTGCCAGTGTCTAACTATCATTAATATTGATGTGTGTGTTGAGTTTCATGAAATTCTTAGCATTTTATCTGCCTCGAAAAGACAGGAATCTAATTTTAAAGTTTGACACGTTGCCATGGCAACAGTATTTGATTTATCATCGACCCCTTTACATATTCTTATCGGCCGTGTTTTGACATGATTTTGATGAAGTTTAAAGAAAATCAAGTAAAATTAAGAGGCTGATTTCAAAGCATTTTGAAAATGACACGCTTCCTGCTGCCAGTTGGTGGCGCTATAACTTTGACTTATAATAGTCACATTTATGGAATCGGCATCATACAACGAACAATCTGGTGAAGTTTCATCAGAATCCGGCAATGTGTGCAACAGTTATTAGACACTTCCTGTTTCTCATTTCTCGCCATAACTTTGTCGCCTTGCCACGGCCAAACCGTTCGAGATATCAAAAATCCCCTCGCAATTTAGCGTCCCCAATGTCTTGAGATCATGCTGACCGAGTTTGGTGACAATCGTATGGAAATCCTGGGAGGAGTACGTTAAATTCCAGAGCATGCGCTTTTTACACAGCCCTAAATATCTCACTTCCTGTTGCGTTGAGAAAATGACATAGAGTACAAAAGTTGTTCAGCTCAATGAGTTCTATATGTGTACCGAGTTTCATATGTGTACGTTCAAGTATGTGTGCTATATGGCCCTCAAAATTCCAGGGGGCGCTGTAGAGTCCCCTTGCCACGCCCCGGTACCAGCCTCTGTGACGTCCTGATGGCCGCAGATTCCGACATGTGTGCAAATTTTCAAGAGTTTTTGAGTATGTTAAGACCCCCTTAAGTGCCCGGAAGGTTAACAAAAAAAAAATAAAAAAAAAAAAATAAGAATCCTTAGAAGAACAATAGGGCCTTCGCCCTTTTGGGCTCGGGCCCTAATAATAATAATAAACGAAGCA
Source organism: Garra rufa (assembly GCF_049309525.1). Lineage (NCBI taxonomy): Eukaryota > Metazoa > Chordata > Actinopteri > Cypriniformes > Cyprinidae > Garra > Garra rufa. The sequence goes on from NC_133361.1 coordinate 11,069,003, forward strand.
GATCCAATAGGGTCCTCACACCATCGGTGCTCGGGCCCTAATTAAAGCTGCGAGCAGCGATGAACGGGCCCTCGCACCCGGGCTCACCGCCGACCGGTGGCTTCAGGAAATCATCAAACGGTGGGCAGTATGCTTTTATTACAGTAAATATAGAAAAAATATGTCATAAGTCATTTAAATGTGCCAAACTTGCCGCTGCCAGATTGTGGCGCTATGCCTGTAACTAATTATTGGCATGTAGATGTGTTCAGGCCAGCACTATTATCAAACATATGAAGTTTGGTGCAGATTGACCTTGGTATGTTTGAGTTAGTGAAAGATATGATATATCCTGCTGCCAACAAGTGGCGCTATGATAATATCTGAATATTAGTCTTTAGGTGTCTTCAGGCCAGGACTCTTACCAAACCTGTGAATTTTGTGGCAGATCAGACATTTTATGGCTAAGTTATAACAACTTCTATGTCTATGCAGAAACATCAAACTTTGTCAGGCCACCACGGACATGCCCTTTAATGAAAACTCAAGATCTTCACAATTTAACATCTCTAATGCCTCAAGATCAGACTGACCAAATATAATGTTGATTTAATTAAATGCAATCAATGCAAGGACTTCAGATAATGCCAACTGTGAACCAATATGCAAAATTTTTCCTATACTCTGATAATGATGATAAGAACATGATTCATGATGATAACAAAATGTTATTATTGCTTGCTTTACGTCCACCACTTCTGCTTAAATGTCATTGTTACCTATCTGTACAAGTTTTGTGTGGATATTGCTTTGCTGGTGACTCCTCCTGTTACAAGACATCACTCTTAAGCGCTACATAACTAAGAATCAATAAGGAAGACGGTGCCCAGTTGGCACATGCATTCACAGTAACCCTCTGCTAGTTTGGATTTTAAGTTTACAGAATTGAAAGGGTTAGACTTTAAAATCAACACCCAGACACATACACAAAAAATATAAAATGTTGCCATTCAGTTTCATTTGTTAGCATTAACTATATTAGTTAACATGACCAATAAATAAATAGCATTTATTAATGTTAATTAATATTAAGCTAAAAAAAGTATTCATATAAAGTTTATGTACTGTGAATTAACATGAACATGAACACAGTTCATGGGGGTGTACAGCAATACACAATAAAGTGCTCTATAAATGCTTTCTTTCAAAATATCTTTAAAAATCAAGTTGAGTATTTTAACGGGGTGATATATATATATATATATATATATATATATATATATATATATATATATATATATATATAACTGATCTTAAAATGATGGTTTTCAGATGTTTTGAAGAGATAACAGTAACGTTTGTTTTGTTGTCAAAGTTTGTCTTAATGTTTTATTATTATTATTTTATATTCAATAAATAACACTATGTAAATATTGTCTATCAATGAAGATAAATTGATCATGCTAAAAAGTTGTATTTTTTAAAATCTTTTGCTATGTGACTGAATAGGACAAGTTCATGGTACAGTTAAGTAAAAAATAAATAAAAAACAACAACTGCAAAATACGAACAATGAAAGACTTAGTGACCCTTTATATTTTCTCAAAATATCAGACTCTCAAAGATCAGACATATTTATGTAATTACACTACATACAGTATGTGCATTTTTGTTCAAAGATGGTCTGTAGGATGGCTCTCTACTCTGTCACCCTCTCTGCCTCTCACCCCTCCCCCCTGCAATAATGAGCTTCTCTCAGCCTGACTGAACGCACACACATACTGTAGAGACATTCACCAGAGTGACAGCAGGTTTCTGAGTTATTTTTTTAATTTTCTTTAATTCATTGAAGCTTGTATAAAATTTATATTTCCAGCACTTGCTCAGAGTGATTAGATCTCTGTGTGAAAAAAGTTTTAAAGAGTTTGGATGCTGCACTTTAAAGATATAAAAAATTAGGGTTATGTTTTCTACTACATCTTTAAAAAATCACCACGTCAACACCGTTCGAGATATCCAAAATCCGCTCGCAATTTAACATCTTCAGAATATTCTCTTCATGTTAAAAAAGTTTGGTGTGAACAGCTGGTTGTTCTTAGAAGTAGTGTGCATTTGTTTACAGCCTGATTTTTCCAAAAATCCACATTCAAATCAAAATAGCCGGCTTCCTGTTGGTCTCAGCTAATGAGTTTGATTTAGAAAGTTGTCCAAATTGATGAGATTAATATATGTACAGAGTTTGGTGACTGTAGGAAAAACTAACCCCCCAACTTTTGTCAAAAGATGGCGCTATAGAGTGCCTGCTCCACGCCCATTTATGACCTTTTGCCAGTGTCTAACTATCATAAATATTGATGTGTGTGTTGAGTTTCATGAAATTCTAAGCATGTTAACTGCCTCGAAAAGACAGGAATCTAATTTTAAAGTTTGACATGTTGCCATGGCAACAGCATTCGATTTATCATCGACCCCTTTACATATTCTTATTGGCCGTGTTTTGACATGATTTTGATGAAGTTTAAAGAAAATCGATTAAAATTAAGAGGCTGATTTCAAAGCATTTTGAAAATGACACGTTTCCTGCTGCCAGTTGGTGGCGCTATAACTTTGACTCATAATAGTCACATTTATGGAATCGGCATCATACAAGGAACAAACTGGTGAAGTTTCATCAGAATCAGGCAATGTGTGCAACAGTTATTAGACACTTCCTGTTTCTCATTTCTCGCCATAACTTTGTCGCCTTGCCACGGCCAAACCGTTCGAGATATCAAAAATCTCCTCGCAATTTAGCGTCCCCAATGTCTTGAGATCATGCTGACCGAGTTTGGTGACAATCCCATGGAATTCCTGGGAGGAGTACGTTAAATTCCAGAGCATGCGCTTTTTAAACAGCCCTAATTATCTCACTTCCTGTTGCGTGGAGCCCATGACATAGAGTACAAAAGTTGTTCAGCTCGATGAGTTCTATATGTGTACCGAGTTTCATATCAATACGTGCAAGTATGTGTGCGCAGTACATCAAGTTTTCAAACTGTGTTCCAGGGGGCGCTGTAGAGGCCCTGAACCACGCCCGGGTCCCAGCCTCTGTGGCGTCCGGACGACGGCAGATTCCGACGTGTGTGCAAATTTTCAAGAGTTTTTGAGTATGTTAAGGCCCCCAAAAGTGCCCCAACGGTTGAAAAAAAAAAAAAAAAAAAAAAAAAAAAAAAAAAAACAAATAAGAATCCTTAGAAGAACAATAGGGCCTTCGCCCTTTTGGGCTCGGGCCCTAATAATAATAATAATCCTTAGAAAAACAATAGGGCCTTCGCCCTTTTGGGCTCGGGCCCTAATAATAATAATCCTTAGAAAAACAATAGGGCCTTCGCCCTTTTGGGCTCGGGCCCTAAAAAATAAGAATCCTTAGAAGAACAATAGGGCCTTCGCCCTTTTGGGCTCGGGCCCTAATAATCCTTAGAAAAACAATAGGGCCTTCGCCCATTCTGGGCTCGGGCCCTAATAAGAACCCTTAGAAGAACAATAGGGCCTTCGCCACTTTGGGCTCGGGCCCTAATAAGAAACGGAGCAGATCCAATAGGGTCCTCACACCATCGGTGCTCGGGCCCTAATTAAATTCACAGCCCTGAAGTACAATAGACATCTCACTTCTTGATTGCAAAAAAACAAACAAAAACGCATCACAGACGAGTATCTTGAATTAAAAAGTTTATTTCCTCCCCACCAAAAGCAGAACAGTTAACATAAGAGCTTACTGATGCTACAGTCTTTTGCTATTTAGCCCCAGAGTTTGTTTAATACCAAGTTCAGATATTCATCCCTTCTTACAGAAGAATCATTCACAAAGCTACATGATAGTATATCTTGCATCTGTGTTCGCTAAATACATCTTAATGGGAAAAAATAACTCAGTTACTTTAAAAACAACAATGAAGAACAAATTAAAATTATATCTCAATCTCTAAATGCAGGTCTATGTTTACGGGGCCTTGTTTTTTGTATGCCTGTGTAGAGCAGATGAATGATTGAAACACTTCCCACATGCAGTGCAGTGATACGTTTTCTCTCCAGTGTGGATCCTCTCATGTGTTTTCAGATATCCTGAAATACTGAATCTCTTGTCACAGTGTGAACACTTATGAGGTTTCACTCCAGTGTGGATCCTCTCATGTGTTTTCAAGTTCCCTGATCTATTGAATCTCTTGTTGCAGTGTGAACACTTCTCTAAGGATTATCTCCAGAGTGGATCTTCATGTGTTCTTTAAGGTTTGCTGATCGTGTGAAACTCTTCCCGCATTGATCACAAGTGAACGGTTTCTCTCCAGTATGAACTCTTATGTGAAAATCAAGACCAGCTTTGCATTTCAAATGCTTTCCACATAGATTACATGCGAACCGTTTCTCTCCTGTATGAACGCTTATGTGCGTTATAAGGTAATCTTTTCGTGCAAAACTCTTCCCGCACATGTTACATGTGTGTGGTTTCTCTCCAGTGTGAATCCTCTCGTGTCTTTTCTGATGTGATGAATGACTGAATCTCTTGTCGCAGTGTGAACACTTATAAGGTTTTTCTCCAGTGTGCATCTTCATGTGCACCTTAAGGATGTCGAACACTGCATAACTCTTTCCACATTGATTACACACAAACAGTTTCTCTCCTGAATGAGCTTTCAAATGCTTCGTAAGGCTTCCTTTTAGTCTAAATCTCTTCCCGCACTGATCACACAGGTGTGGTTTTTCTCCAGTGTGGACTAGCTTGTGTCTCTTCAGGTCTCCTGGATAACTGAATCTCTTGTCGCAGTGTGAACACTTATAAGGTTTTTCTCCAGTGTGCATCTTCATGTGCACCTTAAGGTTTGCGAACTCTGCACAACTCTTTCCACATTGATTACACACAAACAGTTTCTCTTCTTTATGGGCTTTCAAATGCATCGTAAGGCTTCCTTTTTGTCTAAAACTCTTCCCGCACTGATCACACAGGTGTGGTTTTTCTCCAGTGTGGACTAGCTTGTGTTTCTTCAGGCCTCTTGGATAACTGAATCTCTTGTCACAGTGTGAACACTGGTACCGTTCTTCTCTGGTGTGGACTTTCATGGGATCCTTAAGGCTTAAAGTTTGTGTGAAGCGCATCCCGCTTTGATCACAAGTGAACAAATTCTCTTCAGTATGAACTCTCATGTGAGCATCAAGATTATATTTGCACATAAATCTTGCTCCACACTGAGTGCAGGTCAACGATTTCTTAGCTCTGCTAATGTTTTCTCCAGTTTTAGCATGTATTTTCACTTCAACTTCTTTTAATTCTTTGTTCTCCTCTCTTTCTTCAATAAACTCTAAAATAAGCACAAACAGTTTATTTGTCAGAGAGAAATGTGAAAGTACATATTAATGAACCATTCTGATGCAATTTTATATAAAATACACTAAATTGATCTTCAAGATATAATTTTTTAAAGCATTATAAACAAATCACGTTTCTATAAGGTGAACTATTAAGTGTTTGATCAACTACAAAATTATCATTTTGTTAAAAAAAGTGTCCCTATTTATTTGCTGCTTCATCTATATAATTCAGCAGCGTTATAGTTTCTATCACAACAAACTAAATCACACAATCTAAAAGTGCTTGAAACTTTGTAGCTGTAAGTCTTCAGCTGTAACACTCATTTTTTTCTTGATGACTGTGAACTAAAAATACTCTGTAATTTTGATTGTGCAGATAAGAATAATATATTGTTCGAAACTGCAAAGGGTGTACTTTTATTTGTGTATAGTCATTATAAAAGCAGAACAATCTGCTTTTGTAAAATAAAGAAAATAATCAGGGTGTGCTCTCTCTGCAGTCAATTTTCATCACAGACACAAAACCACACAAGGCATAGAAGAGAGGATTGCAATGCATCAAATAATCCTTTTTCACCCACCCTTAATGAAACCGAAAGTGCAGCGCTGCGTTGCGTTGCGCGGACAACTCGCAGGTATCACACACACACAGGACGTGTTGCGTGTAATTCAAGGGGAAGTCTAAAACCGTTTATTTAATCACCAAATGTTTTCTTAAAGAATGATCAAAAAAGCGGCAAAGTTTATTTTAAAGAACAGATCAAACGAAAAGATAAAAAGCGATATATATATTGTTGTAGCCATTTAAGAATTTCTTTTTTTACATTGTTTAAATAGTATTTGTTTGTGTTGTGTTTCAGTTCAATCTGTTTATTACGAAAGAAGTTTGTGTAATTTGTAAATGTCATAAAGGACGTGGTATGAATTGGACGGCAATAGGCCGGGAGAATTGGAGAGGGTCAGACGTACGTTTTTATTTGTGGAAAATCCCTTCTTAAACGAATTTCATTTTGTATAATTTTTATGTTAATTTTAAATATATATTTTTGTTGATCAGTTATTAAAAACAAGGAAAACTGGCATTGTGAAATAAAGTGCGTAACTACCATGCTTCAGCGGCCTGAAGAAAAGGCTAAAACAAATTATAGCTCTATATGAAGCATACAGACTTTATTAGAGCAAAAAAATGCACAATCCTCCAGCCCAGGGTCAAGTCTTTATGAAAATTAACAAAGATTTGGGACAAATATGAGGTCGTGTAAAACTATGAATGGCGCGCTGTGGCGCAGCAGGTTTTCTGTCGGCGGAATGAACACAGTTTGCTTTCTCACCTCACTTCTTTAAATCTGCAACTTTGCTGGCTAACAATATGACCAGCTGGATATAAACCAATGCAAATGTAGCGCTTTTCCTAGCCCTGGTTACTGGGAAAGCGCCCTGAGTTCGTTCTCCTCCCTTCCTCATTCACCCTTGACCCCTCTATCATTCGTCCCCGACCAAGTATAAAAATGAAATTACTTTAACAATGAAATACAATGGGTTTTTTTTCTTTAACACAAATTATAGTATCCAAACAAATATCAATAATAAACAAAATCGTCAAAAAGATTTTCTTTCATACCGTTACACCCTCCCCCTTCTTAATTGTCTTGATGTCCTCATCAGACATTCAACAAAATAAACATCAACAATATGACCAAATGGGAGAGGACATACTTTACCGTTTTCTTTGAAACATCCCAACTACCCAACTTTAATTACGATTCCTCTATGCACTATAGTAATTGGGTGATCTCTAGCTTTGCCTGGTTCATCATAAGTTAGTCTGATCACAGGTTTTACCTTCCTTTTGCTACCAGATCTTTGAGGGGGACACACTTTGGAGTTTTGTTTAAGTCCCGGCCTATTATCTGAAATACATTCAGATTCTGTCTCCTTTTCATTTTCAGACCCGTCTTCGGAAGCCTTGTCCCCTTTTTCATCAAAAGGACTATCACAAAGGATCTGACTTTCTCCCTCACTCATATCCTCCTCTTCAACTCCTTGCAAATCCCTATCATCGGGACTTAAGCTAGGAGGGTTTTCTCGTGACACCCTATTCTCCAATAACTTGTCTATATAAGCTCCATATAGACGGTTAGGTCTTTCATTCTCTGAATCAGATGACTCGGATAAGTTAGACATTTCCTTCTGCATCTGAACTACAGAGTGTCTTCTTTCTGACTTTGACCTCTGGGTATCTCTTTTCTCACGCTCAGCACTAACAGTATTATCATCCATCCTTACCCATTGTCCAATGGGTAAGAGGTGATCACGATGGAGGGTCCTCACTCCTCTACTCCCCTGTTCTGGCCGCACCTTATATACCGGTAAGCGAGGCATTTTTCCCACCACTAGGTGTGGCACTGAACTCCAACGACCCTGAAGCTTATGTTTTCCCTTTAACCCCAGATTTCGGTGCAACACCCTATCTCCAATCTCCAAAAGCTGGAATTTCACTTTGCTATCATAAGCTCTCTTATTCCGTTGGTGCACTTTATCAGCTGCATTGGAAGCACACCGATAAGCCTCCTGTAGATCATTCTTCAATTTTGCCACATATTTACAATGTTCCCTGGTCTCCTTTCCATCAGAGGAACTTGGAAAACATATGTCAACAGGGAGCCGGGGTTCCCTCCCAAACATTAAGTAATAGGGAGAGAATCCCGTGGCATCACACTTAGTGCTATTATAAGCATGGACCAAGTGTGATACATGTTGGCTCCATTGTCTTTTCTTTTCATTCCCCATAGTGCCTAACATAGAGATCAGGGTACAATTGAACCTCTCGGGCTGTGGATCACCCTGTGGATGATACGGTGTGGTTCGGGATTTTCGCACGCCCAGCAGATTCAAAAGATCTTTAATTAACCTACTTTCAAAATCCCTCCCCTGATCTGAATGAATCCTGGCCGGCAACCCATAGTGCACAAAATATTTGTCCACCAGGATTTTGGCCACTGTCATAGCGGTTTGATTTCTAAAAAAGCCTGCGCGTGTCGTGTAAAATGATCAGTAACAACAAGCACGTTACTGATTCCTCTAGAGTCAGGCTCCATTGATAAAAAATCAATGCAAACCAGATCTAACGGGCCGAAACTATCTGATGTAAAGGAGCAGACTTTTTGCAGGGCGTTTTAAAAGTAACACACTGGCCACAATTCTTGATATACCTCTCAACGTCTTGAGACATTTTAGGCCAGAAGAACCGGTTCCTCACTAACTCTGTGGTTCTTTCCACACCTAGGTGTCCCATATCGTCATGCAGAGACCTCAACACTGATTCTCGAAATTCTGTAGGTAACACCATCTGGTAGGTCTCAGTCCCAGAAGAGTTCTTGGTACATCTATGCAGCAGCTCATCCTTTAGTATTAAACGCGTCCCCTCACGTTTCATTAACCCTAACTCCGAATGGCTTTCCCCCTCAACCGGCCACTTCCCACCTTTCAAAGCAGAGATCACAACCCTTAGGGTAGCATCATCCTTCTGAGCTTTTATCAATTCAGCATGTGACTTCTGCTCTAAAGAAAAACAGCTTAATTGAGTAGGAAAAGCAAATGCATCTGGGACACATTCAGGTGATGCACCTAACTGATCTACATACCTAGGTGAACTGTCAAGAGAGGCATCCACATAGACCCCATGGCATATGGATCTAACTTCTGTCTCTGAGATACACTGCCAGTTATCCCTGTCCTCCTCCAACCGGCGAGACAACAAATCCGCATCAACATTTGTCCTTCCAGGCCGATACTGTACCTCAAAATCGTAGGTGGCCAAGGATGCCAACCAACGATGCCCAGTGGCATTCAGCTTCGCCGTGGTCAGGACATATGTGAGTGGGTTATTGTCGGTACAGACCGTGAATCTAACCCCATAGAGGTAGTCATGGAATTTATCCACGACTGCCCATTTTAAGGCTAAAAACTCCAACTGATGAATGGCATACCTCTGTTCAGCATTACTTAGCTTTCTACTGGCATAAGCCACGGGCCTTAAACCCGTAGAATGCTCTTGATACAAAACCGCACCTAACCCTTGCAAACACGCATCAACATGCAAGATATACTGCTTGCTTGGATCTGCAAAGGCCAGCACGGGTGCAGTCGTCAGCCGGTTGATGATTTGGTGAAACGCCTCGGTACAGGATGGAGTCCATCGTTCACCAAAGGGCTCCGATTCCTTCAGATAATTACTTGACTTCTTTATGTCTAACCTTCCTTGCTTCGGGGCATATCCCTTGGTGAGGTCAGTCAAAGGCTTCACTATTTTTGCGTAGTCTGCGATAAATCTTCGGTAATATCCGCAGAAACCTAAGAATGACCTCAGCGACTTAAGGTCCACTGGTTGAGGCCAGGTAGTGACGGCCTTGACCTTTTCGGGATCAGCTGCAATACCATCTGCAGATATTATATGCCCTACATATCTCACTTTAGCTTGACCAAACTGGCATTTGTCAAGTGAAATCTTCAGGCCAGCTTCCCTCAGTCGGTCTAGAACCCTAAGAAGCCTGTCCTCATGCTCCTGCAGCGTTCTCCCAAAGATGATGAGGTCGTCAAGGTAAACAAGAACCTGAAGAAGGTTCATGTCCCCCACGGCTTTCTCCATCAATCTCTGAAATGTCGCAGGAGCCCCGGTAATGCCCTGAGGCATTCTTTCGAACTGATAAAACCCCAAAGGACATATGAAAGCTGTTTTTTCTTTGTCTTCCGGGGCCATTGCTATTTGATAGTAGCCGCTACGAAGGTCCAAAACCGAAAACCACTGGCTCCCGGATAGACAATCTAATGCATCCTCAATACGTGGGGTAGTGTATTGATCGGGGACTGTCCGACTGTTTAATGTGCGATAGTCTATGCACATTCTGATACTCCCATTCTTTTTACGGGCTATCACAATGGGAGAAGCATATGGGCTTCGGGATTCTTTTATAATCCCAGCCGTTAGAAGTTCCTGCAGATGCCTCCTAACATCCTCAATATCAGCCGGAGCTAATCGTCTCGATCGTTCACGAAAAGGCTTAGAATCTGTCATCCGAATATGATGCTCTACCCCTTTTGCTAGACCAACATCCCACTCATAGAGTGAGAAAACCCCTGATCGTTGTGCTAGCTTTAGGCTAAGCCTTTCTTTCCAGCTCTCTGGCATAGGGGAGTCACCAAACTTAATTAGGCCAGGGTCAAACTGTTCTGAAACTGTTTCAGCTTCCATTACTGGATTCACAGGGTCAATCAGAAACAAATGTCCAATAACGGTACCCACAGGAACAAGAGTGGTTCGCTTTGACTCATTGTGTATTAAAACAGGAAAATGATTTACATCAACCCCATTGCTAGGAACAACCATTGGCTGAAGTAAAACCCCTAAAGGTAGGGTCACAGAGGATGATGCTTCCACCATCAGAACCTGTTTTTCCACCTTTCCTAAAAACTCCACCCTGCAGATGGCACAACAATTTCCTTCTGCAGATAAAGTCAGTGGACCTGGGCCATCCCATATCACACCGCCTACATGATCTTCACTGCTATCAGAGGTGGGTGGGGTGGCATCTTGTGATGGAAACTCTGTTGCTGCATGGTATGCGTCAACTGTAATGCCCAAAGCCTGGGAAATATCCACCCCTGACCGGTCTTTGCAAAGCTCAGCCAACCTTTTAAACAGATTGGCATTAGTGCCTAATATAACCGGCGTCTGGTCAGGGCTGGATAGTCCCGGACATATTAATGCCAAAACTGAAATCGTCTCTCGAGATCCAGTGACCTTTTCAGGAAACTCCAGATCAACCATCACATAGCCTAAATATGGGTAAGTTGACTCACTTAAACCCCAAATGGCTAACCCAGTAACCGGATGTATGGTAAGGTCAGACAAATACCGCCTATACCAGTCTTCAAATATGATGGTGACCTGTGAGCCACTGTCCAATAAAGCTTCACATGGATGTCCATTAACCCTTAAGGGTACCACAGATGTTGGACCTATAAGCCCTTTGGGTAGCTGCCTAGCTCTCTGCACATCTACAGCACTCCTCTTTAATGAACAATCACTAACATCAGCACTGGCCAAAGACGAGGACACCTCCTTATTTCTTGCTTTCCTCAGGGACTGAAGGAGCTTCTTTATAACCTTGCTTGAATTCTCTGGGTTTTTACATTTAACAGAGTAATGACCATTCTCCCCACATCGATAACAGTAAAAGTCATCTGTATCTGTGGAAGGTTTGGGGTATCTTACCGTTTGGGGCATTGACCTAGGAGTCTCAATGGATAAAGCGGATGCAGGAGTACATGAAACTCGGGTTGTGGCTTTTTGCTGCAGGAGTACATGAAACTCGGGTTGTGGCTTTTTGCTGTAGTCTTTTTACTTGCTTCTTGAGGCTGGCCACCTCAGAATCTAAATCCACACTAGATATCACCGACTGCGGAGTAGGTTCCCCTGACTCCACCACATCGATACACTGAGTGGTAGTCATGGCTGCAAGCAAAGCTTTCAGCTCTTTGACTTCTTTTTTCAGTGTTTGTACTTCATTCTGTTGACTTTCCAGCTCTGCTTTTGCATGGATTTTATGCACTGAGGTGCTCAGTTTAACCCTTGAGGCTTCATATTCCTCCTCTGTTCGAATCTCTCTCAAGAGATCCAAGAATGTTGGGGGTGTTTCCCTTCTTTCCCTCAATTTGAGGTGAACCAACATCATATCTGAGGCAACTGCCCCTCGAATGAGTTGCTCGACACGTGTTCGATTCGCTTTATCAGCTGGTAAGCCCCCGCGCTGCACTACTTTAGTCAGAGAATGCTCTAAACGTCTTAGGAAATCTGACAATCTTTCACCTGATTTCTGTTGCATCGAACGAAAGGCAAAATAAAGCTCTTCACCCGACTCAGCAGTACCGAAAGCACTCTCAATCACTTCTAAACACTTTTCTGGTGATACCTCTGTTTCTGCAGTTCGTACAGCCTTTACCACAGCCAAGGCTGGACCCCTTAAACTTTCCATTATTCGTCGCCGTTTCTCCTTTAAAGAGCACTCGCTCTCTTCGACCATAAAATAAGCCTGCTCTAGCCAATGCTCTAGAGACTCCTCACCTGATGGGGTCGGCATAGTCCCTGAAAATATTCTGAGGCGACGATAACTGCTGCCTTCACTAGCAGGTTTTTCAATCTTTGCTAAAAGGTCCCCAACGGCACGAATAATAGCTTCAGGAGAACTGGTGGATGAGCCTAATAAAGTCTCCCCACTGCCCCCTTGTTCTCCATCTTGGGATGCAGAGTCGCGTCTTTCACTTGTGGTTCCTTCGGCTGAATTTCCCGCAACCCTAACAATGGGCCATGCTCCAGCGCCACTTTTGGGCAAAATCTCAGGGGGAACTTGGTGTTGAGCTACTTTCTCTTTGCATTCGCACAAAGCAGCTAAACAACCTAGCTTATGATTGTACATTCTTCCACGTACTCTCACACGACCCAAACATTTGATTGTTTCTAGATTTTCCTCAATCTGAGAAACCTCTGATTCCTCAGGAACCATCACCATCAAAGCATGAGACACATCTATTGCCTCACCACGACACCAACCTTTGAGCTCATCCACAAGCTCCGGATACAGGCTTTTAGATGTCATTCCTCAAAACAACCTCACTTAATTCTCTTGTCTTGGAACAATCTTTTGGGAAACCAAAACAATCCCAGCGGTGCCTCCAATTTATGTAGCGCTTTTCCTAGCCCTGGTTACTGGGAAAGCGCCCTGAGTTCGTTCTCCTCCCTTCCTCATTCACCCTTGACCCCTCTATCATTCGTCCCCGACCAGGTATAAAAATGAAATTACTTTAACAATGAAATACAATGGGTTTTTTTTTCCTTTAACACAAATTATAGTATCCAAACAAATATCAATAATAAACAAAATCGTCAAAAAGATTTTCTTTCATACCGTTACACAAATATATGGTAACAATCCTGACATTAAGCATTGGTCTCTGACTTAACCTCTCATACTCTATGACAGTGGAGTAGTGTTGTCAAAAATATCGATATTTCGATAAATATCGATACTGAAATATCTGAACGGTACGAATACTAATTTCCCGAAGTATCGATACTAGCTGTCACTTTCACTTCTCCACAAAGGCGCGTGACCGCAGTGCCTGTCTGTCGTCTCGTTCAAGTGAAGCGAAATGAAAGGCGAGCCCGCGACCGGCTTTGTTTGATAAAGAACACAGCAGGAGCGCTATCTGGAAATAGTTCGGATATGAAGCAAATGAACATGGAAAGCCGAAGTACACAAGCAAGCCAATATATAAGAGTTACAGAGAGCAGTGCTAACAAAAGGCGCTAACACCACTAATTTCGCAAAGCACTTGAAAGACCCGGATCTATATAAAACATTTCGAGAGGTTGGTAACTGTGCTCATTTTAACATTACTGGATCATTAAATAAGATTGCCTATTATTGTTGCTCATATGAGTGTTTTCACGTTTTTTACCGTAGTTCGTTAATATAATCTGATTGAGTAATCTACTTGACAAGTAAATACTTTAACTGCGGTCAAATGTGAATTAACTGCGCTTATTTAACTTTTTGTTTTATAAATCATTACTTAAATTCTGCAATTTGTCTTAATGTCTATCCAGAACATTGTTTTCGCGTGTGATGCACGCACGTTTGCTTGCATGGATTGGTGATTATGAATCCGGCATTAAAATATGTTCATCAAATAATATTATTAACCAGCATTTATGAACGATGAGCAATGCATTCGTTACAGTAAAATTTAATTTTTGATAACCGTAGGTAAAGAAAAAAAATACAACGGATCATGTTAGCTCTGGTCAAATAAAAAATATTAACAGATAGAACTTTAGATTTTAATTAGTAAATGACAGTTTAAATTAACTTTTAACTGAGATTAATAAATGTTTTGGAAGTATTTTTCGTTGTTTAGTCATGTTAACTAATGTTAACAAATATCTTTAACTATTAAGTTAAATTGTGAGATTAGTTATTCAGTTTATTTTAAAAGTGTGGTCTAAAAAGAAAAAAAAAAGTTTACGACCTACACTACCAGTTGTATTTGAACAGCTAAGAGAGAATGAAGCAAACTCAAATGAAGCTAAGAAGCTGAACAGGGCTGTAGCAGTGTACATATGCATATACTGTACATCATTGTCATGTTCTAGACTTATTATATGTTATATTTATCTTTAAATTAAAAAAGAAATTTACCACCTTAATATTGTTGCATTTTTTTTTCTCTGTGGTATCGAAAATAGTATTGAATATCGAGGTATCGTATCGAAGTTAGAAATTCCAGTATCGTGAGAACACTACAGTGGAGCAGAGCGTGAGCTGCTTCAGCAAAAAACGCAACCCGGAAAAACTATCGGCAAGGATTTTTGCAGATAACCGATAGTTCCGCCAATCAACTATCGGTGCCGATTAATCGGCAAAACCGATACATCGGTCGACCTCTATACACAACCACCCTAGAATGAAAAAAATACGCCCAGTTGTTTTTTCTAAATTTAGTAAAATAATTTGCCCCTTCTCATATCGAGCCGTTCTCAGATGCCTGTCGTTATTACGTAACAAGAGGCAGAGGCCGCTCCTGCGATAGTTGATAGACAGCAGTGTTTTAGCATAGACCCGCCTGGAGTGTAAACTGACATCACTGAGGGAATGTGACAGCTCATCTATCTAAATGGGTTCATGTTCACACAAATCATTTTTCACCATACTGCTTTATAAACGAGGATCAGTATAAAGCTTAGCTTTGTAACGCTAGATGGTTTAAAACGGTGTCTGTTAATGATTAAGATGTAACCTTAAAGGTTGTATCAGCGATTTCAAGCCTGAAACATAAAGGCTCAATCCCAATTCTACCCCTTAGCCCTACACTTAGCCCTACCCCTCCGTTTGGCGCGTTCACGTGAAGGGGTAGGGGTGTCTCATTTCTCTTTTGGTTGGAGGGGTAGGGGTAAGGGGAAGGGCCAGATAGCCCTCCAAACGAAGATTTTTCAGGACCTCACTTCAAACGAAGGGCTAAGAGAAATTTCCAACATGGCTGCTCACTCGAGCAAGCAGACTCGTAAATATAAGTAATTTTTGCCTTTAATAAGGATTTTCATGACAATGTTTCATTATATTTATATTACCTTCAATCTTGTGTTTGTGTTTATGGTGTTGTTTTGTAAATAAACGTTTGCAAAAAAATCGCTAAAGTTTGCTAGCAGATAGCACTGATTGCACGATATTACAAAATATATTTTTATGTCATATACACTTGACTGCATGTTAGAAACATGAAAGACCAGTGGCACGGCAATTTCCACTTTTTAAATCCCCTCTGATGCGCATTATTCAGTAGTGTCCTGCATTCACCAAAATCACGGCAGTCCACCGCATCCAGTCATGTGAATAAACGAAATATTCGCTCAAAACACCCAATAAAGGCAGTGATGATGCAGTCAGGACCGTGGAGCCGGCTTGCTTTGAAATGTCTTTAATGATTGCGCCTAATGCGCCCGCTCACCGCACCAGTAATTTAAATCAGTACATAATAATAAAAACGATACCTTACAAATAAAAAGAAGCTGATTTTTACGATCAGAAATTTCTTAAACCAGTGAACCCCTGTAAACATTTTAGTCCAAGGATCCAGAAAACGAATGCGTTCAAATAGAAAGTTCAAAACGAAATTCACAAATGAAGCATATATACTTCTCCAGGCACCACTACACTGATTAGCAATTTGCCGCGCATGAGATAATGTGTTGTTTGTTTTGCTTACGGCCACATGTGAATGAACGGTGCGTACACCGTACATTTTTACTTTTTGCAACATGACAACATTTTGACATCTTGGAATGATGATAAACATCTGCGCATGTCCTCTGACGTAACATTAGGAACTAGCGACAACGTATGATGACGTATCACAGTGTTGTAGTGGTGTCCCATTTCTTAGGGGAAATATTTTAGCCCTTCCCCTTTACACTTTGTTTCAAGGGACAAGGGGAAGGGGCGAGGGGTAGGCGGAGGGGTAGAAAATAGAATTGGGATTGGGCCAAAGTGTCAAATTCAGCTGACCTTTCTTCACGATCCGCTCGCTGCCTGCCCCATAAATCGACTGTGAAAAAAACGTGTCTCTCTGGTCAGCCTAGGGTCTGAGATATGCCAAAAAAAACTATCGGTGCTACCAACCTTTCCACAGAAAAACAAACAGTGTTCCAACCAATCACCGTCAGGGGGTTGGTGTTTTGGACTTTCCTACTGGTGCAGGGATGTGAGGGAGGCGGAGCGAAAATCCACAACACCAATCCCCTGACGCTGATTGGTTGGAACACTGTTTGTTTTTCTGGCATATCTCGGACCCTAGGCTGACCAGAGAGACGCGGTTTTCTTACAGTCGATTTATTGAGCAGGCAGCGAGCGGATCGTGAATAAAGGTCAGCTGAATTTGACACTTATGTTTTAGGCTTGAAATCGCTGATACAACCTTTAATGCAATACCTGCAAACGTGTTTACAGCCCACAGCTGCACACAAGTAAAGACTATAACACTCACATTTAGGCTTATGTATTTCAATATAATTCACTTTTTTTGCTCTTGTTCAATCAGCTATAACGTTACCTCAGTAAACACACCGCGTTCGTCTCTTTACTACAGTAAACACAGTAAACACACCGCGTTCGTATATTTCTTAATTTCGGTCGATACGATATAATTCCAATATCGATATGGACAATATTAAAACGCCTCAGGAAAAAACTGCAGAGGTCTGTACCTACAAATGTCTGCAAACTGAATTTGCAAAGTCTATAATACCTCCAGGCTCCTCCTATTAAAATAAATATATATATTAGGCATGGGATGATAACCGGTTTCAAGGTTTACCGCGGTTTGAAAAAGTCACGGTTTCAAAACCGCAAACAAAAAAAGTTAAACCGTTCCTACGATATGTTCATTTTTTGTGTTGTCAAAGTGAAAGCGCAAGACTCGCTACTAGGTTGTGTGTGTGCGTAGCGAATACAATGCAGCCCCTCCCCCAGCGGTTAGTGCTGCAGGCACTTGTCTGTGAGACTTGTCACTCAGCAGTAATATAAGTTCAGGATGGCCGAAGGAGGTGAACCCCCACAACACAGAGTGGGAAATAGCAGACTGTACTAACCTTACGTTTCTGTGACTGAACATTAGTAAAACAATTAAGTTAAAGTGAAATC
Organism: Garra rufa; assembly: GCF_049309525.1. Lineage (NCBI taxonomy): Eukaryota > Metazoa > Chordata > Actinopteri > Cypriniformes > Cyprinidae > Garra > Garra rufa. Next base: position 11,086,579 of record NC_133361.1, read on the forward strand.
ACGTCTTTGCTTTTAAGCCTTCTGCTTACAACAGTCCACCGCTCACCCCTCCCTTTACAGAGCTATGGAAGCAGATACAGGATTAAAATCTCACCTTTTTTGACTGCAACGAATAGTGAGATTTCTTTTAAAACGTAATTTAAGGAATTATATTTACTTAATCATTTAATAAAACTTTGTTATTGTGATTATTACTGTTACTTGTTACTTTTCGCAAGCTGATAATTCTAAATTAATAAAAGCATAATGGTTCATTGAGGTCTTTATGCACCCCTTAAAACATAGTTATTGCACCTCTGTCTAGAGATCATCTTAAATATTACATAGTGCACCTTTAACATTTAAAAAATGTTGGTCATATGGTCATATTTTTGCTTTGATTAGTGATTGCATTTTTTCTATTAAGAAGGATTTGTTTTTGAAAATGTTATTTTGTTGAATATTGTTGAGCTGCAGGCTTAGGCTCACACAAGTGACTGAAATTAAATTGAATTAAGAAGATTAAATTATTTATTTTAATCATTTTGCCTGATGTTCCATGTTACAAAATGTTCTATATGTTTCCTAAAATAAAATATACTGTGTTCAGTTAAAAAAAAAAAAAAAAAAAAAAAAGTTTTTTTACCCAGACATTTAAATATAACATTGTAGAGCAGTAATTACAATAACGTGATACCGTGATATTTTTATCCAAGGTTATCATACCGTCAGAATCTTATACCGGCCCATGCCTAATAAATATATATATATATATATATATATATATATATATATATATATATATATATATAATTTTTTTTTTTTTAAATAAAAACAGAACAAAAAAAAATAAGGTTCACTTTGTATTTGTATTTAGCCTTTACAAACAAGAAATTTGAATTAAACTATCAAATAAATAAAACTCTCAGACTCAGCTTATTAACAATAATATATTTCCATTTAAACTAGAACAGTCTTATTTAATTGAGAGAACTGTGAATAATCTATACAAATATGTATGTCTTGACTAAAGACTAAATTAATTCCCTATAAAATCGCTTAAAAAGGGGGAAAGTAGTCATAATAAAAATTATGCCACTAGGCCAACTAATTATTAATCTTCTTCCAGAAGGAGGTGCTGTTTCCCGCATTTTCCTGGTAACATTTGGACACAAAGTAGCGCAGTGGTCATGAATTACTTTATAAGGAGTTATAGTAAAAATTAGATGAAAATGACAAACTTTTCTGAATACAGTAAAGTTTCCTTTTTAGACACATTCATTTAAAAAAAAAAAAAAAAAAACAGCGCCACATTTTGACTGTGAAACGTGCAGTGCTCATGTTTATTTAACGAAGTCGAAGTCTTTTTGAAAATCTATTTGAAAATTATGGCGAACATTTGCATTAACTGTGTATAACTTACCAATGGCAGAGTTTATCCGAACTTAAAAAGCCGAACCACTTCCACACCACTGAATTAGTCTTTCCTGTCTTATCAACTATTTCGTCTGCCTTCTTACTTGTGGAAGCTTCTTCATCCACATCTGTACTGCGGTCAGGGGTATTCATTTTGTAGCTAAAACTTTCCGCGACGGAGCTTAACCAACTACTGCTGAGCGCTGGCAGCGTGTCTGTGATGTACGTCATCACGCAATTCTGTTCCGCTCTTTCTGACGGCTGAGCATTGAACGCCATTCAGTGACAAATGCTAATGTATAAAATTGTATATATATATGCAAATGTATATCGAAATATCGGAAATGGGTTTAAAAATCGTATCACCGTTATTGAAAAAAATTCTATCGCGATATATATTGATATCAAATTATTGTCCAGCCCTACGTTAGTCTCCACAGTAAACACAGTAAACACATTGCGTTAGTCTCCACAGTAAACACATTGCGTTAGTCTCCACAGTAAACATTGCGTTAGTCTCCACAGTACACATTGCGTTAGTCTCCACAGTAAACACATCGCGTTAGTCTCCACAGTAAACACATCGCGTTAGTCTCCACAGTAAACACATCGCGTTAGTCTCCACAGTAAACACATCGCGTTAGTCTCCACAGTAAACACATCGCGTTAGTCTCCACAGTAAACACATCGCGTTAGTCTCCACAGTAAACACATCGCGTTAGTCTCCACAGTAAACACATTGCGTTAGTCTCCACAGTAAACATTGCGTTAGTCTCCACAGTACACATTGCGTTAGTCTCCACAGTAAACACATCGCGTTAGTCTCCACAGTAAACACATCGCGTTAGTCTCCACAGTAAACACATCGCGTTAGTCTCCACAGTAAACACATCGCGTTAGTCTCCACAGTAAACACATCGCGTTAGTCTCCACAGTAAACACATCGCGTTAGTCTCCACAGTAAACACATCGCATTAGTCTCCACAGTAAACACAGTAAAAACATTGCGTTAGTCTCCACAGTAAACACTAGGGATGCCACAATTCTCAACATAATATTGAACCGTTCGGTACGACATCCACGGTTCAATACGCGCTTGTGAATTGCGGTTTTTCGGTTTTACGTTTAAATAATGTATGTGCGTTTTATTTCTCTCCAAAATGACTGTTTGTGTGTGCCTGTAAGTATACGAGCTGAGATGAGGAAACTCCTCCCCGCGAGTAAATATTCAATCACTATTCTCTAAAGTTAGGGGGCGCTAGTGTTGTCAAAAGTCCCGGTACTTCGGTACCAAGTCGGTACTAAAAAAATTAAAACGTGACGGTACCAGGTTTTCTTAAGTACCGGTGGTACCGACAATCCGGTCAACCGCTCTCACGCACTGCACAGTTGCGCTCTATTCAGCGGTGCTGCTGATCCCGCGGCTCTGACTCCACTTGTTGACAAAGAGCCAGGCTTGCTCCAAATAGTTTGGATTTGCGGCTGAACAAGGCGAACATCATAGATCATCAAAAAACTATTTGCAAAAGATGTCGTCTAGGTTCCCTCGAAAGGAGGAAACATCAAACTTAAAACACCTCAAAGATCGACTCAGGGATCAAATGAAAGAGTTCAAGTAATGTAAGTTTCATTTTAATTTCATATTTAGAGCATTATTGCATATTTTAATTTGAATGTCAGACTGAAATAAACATCACCGTTTGTGTAGTGAATCGTTAGCATAAGCGCGGCTAACGCTAATATGCTGGGCCTTAGAATGAATTTGAACCAACGCTCCTATAACTTTTGTTAGAGTAAAAAAAAAGGACATGATGTATTTACTATTTTTTACACAAATGACATGTGTATCCAAAATATATGTGTTAGAGAATGTACAAATGTATGTGTCGTTAACAAAGTTTATGTCCTTAATATGAGTCTGTCAGAAAACGTTCAGGTTTATTCTTGACTGGATAAATATGAATGCAGTTTGGATTGAATAAAAGTACAATTAAATAAAACACGTTTTATCCCCTGTTTAGTTTGGTAATACTTTAAAATAAGATCAAATTCATGCATAATCTAACATAAACTTAAAGTAAGTGAAACATATTTTTACAACATTAATTCATGTTTGTGAATGTTATTTAATACAAAAAGACATGATCATGTTTGTTCATGTTTAACAGATTAATATGATTTTATGCATTAGCAAATGTTGAAATTAGCCTAACCTCACTAAGAATAATTGCCATGTAATGTTAACTACTGTTTATTGTTAGGCGATGTTATCTAACAAATGAAAATTGTAAAGTGTTTTTATACTGCAGTTTTCATCTGTGATAGACACTTGTCTTAATATATGTAATCTTATCTTAATTTATTATAACAGCTGAGGTTATTTTTTTTACTGAAAATTCATATTTTGCTGGTGTCAATGATCTAATGTTGCATCTGGTCAGACTTAGGCCATGGCTTTACTTAAGTATATTATATTTCTTTTTACAGTTGCAGATTAAGGAAGATCATGAAAGACCCCAGCGAACTCTAAAACAGACAACAGTGCAGATGTTTTTCAGCAACAGCAGCAGAAATATGACAAAAAGTTTTGGGTGAAGCTTGTTTACATTTTTTATGCCTGTAATTTATTTAGATGTTATTTCATTACTAAAATGTTTACAAATACTTTTTTAACCTGTGAAAAAACTTTTAACAAAATTTTACATTAGTATAAAGAATGGCACTGTTTTTTGTACATTTTATTTTTTTTATTAATAAAAAATAGTGTGTTGCTCAATTAATATGTTATTGTGTTTTGCTTTGGTACCGAAATTGGTACCGAGAACCGTGGATTTTCAATGGTATTGGTACCGAATACTGAAATTTTGGTACCGTGACAACACTAGGGGGCGCTTAACCATCATTCCACACTTTAACATGGCGAGCGTTGGTGATGTGAGGAAGCGCTGGCGTCTTTCAAGCGGAGGGTGGTTGCCTCCGCGAAGTGCATTTTAAATCCAAAAACAGCAGTTTTACCACCTCGTTGCTGAGGAATATAATGTAGCGATCTAGTATCTATGCTGTTTTAATAAGAATCGCGGGCAAGCGCTGACAAGAAGTTTATGTATGTGCACAGCACAATGTGATCTCTCTCTCTCTCTCTCTATCTATCTCTGTGTTTGCGTGCATCAGTTAAAGCAGCGTATTAATATAGAACAATGATTAAACTGACTTGGAACTACCTGTGCATTAAACTGTTTTACTGCATACCTGCCAGCCAATCAGAATACAGTATCCACACATTCCATTGAATAATTATGTTTACTGAAGTACAAATATGTTTATTTGAAATGGTCAATTTATGTGTATTAACTTCACATGTATGTTTACTTTCAAAATGTAGGAATTTATGTGTTCCCCAGTTTCTACATGGGCTAACAGCAGCTGTGAGATTTCAGTGTTATTTTTTTTATTGTACAGTACACTAACAACTACACTGTAAAAAAAAACTGTTATTTTACGGAAATTTACTGTTTTATTTTACAGTTTTTTCACGTATTTTTAAAAAACAGTTAAAAACTGTAAAATTACGCTCGCAAACTGTAAATGTACGTATCCAGTGTAAAATCACATAAAAACATGTAAATGTACATAACACCCCAAAAAGATTTTTTCCACAGAACACCAATTTATCAATTCACACACACACACACACACACACACACACACACACACACACACACACACACACACACACACACACACTTATACATACATACATGTGTGTGTTCATATTTCATGCTATTTAATAGATTAAAAATATAAATAACATGACAACTGTATGTTCACTGAGTTTAATTTGACATAGGTTTCATAATTCATTTACTGTAAAAAAAGTGTCTTAATGAAGACATTTCTTTATAAATAAACAGATGGATCATCACTTTTCTTTTGTTCACCATTTTATTCTTTCTTTTAAAAAACAGGATATTGCAGCGCTGTGAGGTTCCTAGTGTCTTTCAATGGTTTATGAACCTGATATGTTGATTCGAACAAATTTATTTTTTATATAATTATTAAGTCACTGCGTGTTTACGTAAAAAAGCTGGTGAATCAGTTTTTGAACCGGTTCTTCGAGCAAAAGAAAAGAATCACTTCAATTACTACTGTCACTGGCTTACCACATCTTCTTCCGCTTTTCAAAGTAGTTCTGCTCCGTTTACTGTTTAGTTATACGTTTATTTCCACAGTGTCGTTTCATGAAGTGATATAATAATATAATAATACGCTGATATTTAAATTACAAAAATTATGATTTTAATATTCGAACTAAAGGAATTCTCGCCCTGGCGCAAGGATACATTCTCCACTAAGCAAGCAGTGGGGCTGTCACTCGACAAGTAATCACTCGACCTTCAGCTTTCCCTCCAATCTTCGATGTGAGGCGAAAATAAGCAGGTAAAGTACATGTTTTATATTTTGGTCATTATTTCTACTTAAATTATATTTGAGTCCTAGTATCTGAAATATTTTTGAATCGTTAAACCAGTGCGTGTTTTAAACTTTCGCTCTGCCCAGCAACGTTAACGTCGTTAGTCGTTTAAAATCTTCAAAAAGTTTAAAATTTAGGTTTCATTTGATGGTACTGTGTATTTATTGATTTATTTTTGCTATATTTTATCTGAATCGTACTACATAATTTTGTAGTATTTGATTTTGCTATCAAGTAGGCTGACGTTAAAGTCCCTGAGGGAAAAATGAACGTTAAGTTAGGTCGTTAACGTTAGCTGGTTGTTTACATTAACGTCACTGTTATTAGAAAGATGTGTAACGTTAATGTGTGTTTTAAGAAGGTTTATCTACGGAATTATTGATGCAGTAAGTGCGAATATGTAAAAATTGCGCCAACTTTACCTAACTTCGACGCATAGTGCAATATTTTTAGTCAGTTTTTATATACATCGTTGTTTAGGCGTCGTCTACAAGCTCAAAAATGCTGTTTTCCGAGGTGAGGTTGGATGACAATTCTGTATTCAGAAACAGATTCATTAGGAGTAACGCTTAAAGTGATCCAACCCCCTCCGAGCACTGTTCGTCGGCACTTTTCCCCTCTAACGTTACAAGCACTGGCTTAGCTGGTTTAGGCTGGTCCTGGACCAGTACATGACCACAAAGGACCAATATAAACCAGCAAAGGACCAGCTAAAACCAGCATCCCAGCATGAAAACCTAGCTAACCAGTATATGCTGATTTTTTTTCAACAGGGAGGCCTGGGTGTCTGCATATGCATTTCTTGGCACGTGGTATTCTTCTTCCTGTGGACCATAGGTGCCTAACCTTATTATCTCTCCTCATATTTTCATAAATAATTTCATTTGGTTACCCTTTATAACTGTCTATGGATTAAAGAAGTATTAAATCAGTGAAAAGTATTAAAAAAATTGTAACTGGTGCATGAAAATACTCTGTTTTTGCCTTAAGTGTGTCACCTGAGGACCAGATGTTCTATAAAGTGGATCGGACAACCTTGCCCTCTAAAGTGGATTGTGCCAAACTTCCAAGTAAACCCTGCATAATTGTGTGTGGTATGTTTGAATGTTTTTAAAGGAAAACTATTTAAAATTTGCAGGAATTTAAGTTTGTCAGTGTTACTGATCCCTTCTTTTTCTTATGCATAACAACAGGAGCATCCCCTTTGACGGCAGAGAACTTTGTTTTCTGTTGACCAAGCCATAGTTAGCAGCCACATCACCATCTTCAGGGATGCTCCGAAGTTGTCATACAAATGCTTGAACATTTAAGGTAAAAAAAAGCACACACACACACACACACACACACACTCTCTCTCTCTCACACACACACACACACACACACACGCGCTCGCACACACATCCTCACACACACACACACACAAATACTTACACTCTCACACACGTATCCTCACAAACTCACAATTACTCACATCCTCACACACACACAAATACTCACACTCTCACGTATCATCACAGACTCACAATTACTCACATCCTCCCACACACAAATATTTGACTCTCACACATGTATCCTCACATACTCACACACAAATACTCACATTCTTACACATGCATCCTCACACACACACACACACACACACACACAATTACTCACATACTCACACTCACACACAAATACACTCTTACACATGTATACTCACAATTACTCATACACTTTCACACACAAATACTCACACTCTTACACATGCATCCTCACACACACAAATACTTAGACTCTCACACATGTATCCTCACACACTCACATACTCACACACAAATACTCACACTCTTACACATGCATCCTCACACACACAAATACTTAGACTCTCACACATGTATCCTTACACACTCACATACTCACACACAAATACTCACACTCTTACACATGCATCCTCACACACACAAATACTTAGACTCACACATGTATCCTCACACACTCACATACTCACACACAAACACTCACACTCTTACACATGCATCCTCACACACACAATTACTCACACACACACACACACACACACACACACACACACACACACACACACAAATACACTCTTAAACTTGTATACTCACAATTACTCACATACACTTTCACTCACAAATACTCACACTCTTACACATGTATCCTCACACACACAAATACTTAGACTCTCACACATGTATCCTCACACACTCACAATTACTCACATACACTCTCACACACAAATACTTACACTCCCACAGACATATCCTCACACACTCACAATTACTCACATACACACACATACTCACACTCTTACACATGCATCCTCACACACAAATACTTACTCTCTCACACATGTATGCTCACACACTCACACAATTACTCACATACTCACACTCTCACGTATCCTCACACAATTACTCACATACTCACACTCACACACAAATACACTCTTACACATGTATACTCACAATTACTCACATACACTTTCACTCACAAATACTCACACTCTTACACATGCATCTTCACACACACAAATACTTAGACTCTCACACATGTATCCTCACACTCACAATTACTCACATACACTCTCACACAAAAATACTTACACTCCCACACACACATCCTCACACACTCACAATTACTCACATACACTCTCACACAAAAATACTTACACTCCCACACACAATTACTCACATTCTCACGTATCCTCACACACTCACACAATTACTCACATACTCACACTCTCACGTATCCTCTCACTCACAATTACTCACATACTCACATTCTCACGTATCCTCTCACTCACAATTACTCACATACTCACATTCTCACGTATCCTCACACACTCACACAATTACTCACATACTCACACTCTCACGTATCCTCTCACTCACAATTACTCACATACTCACATTCTCACGTATCCTCACACACTCACACAATTACTCACATACTCACACTCTCACGTATCCTCTCACTCACAATTACTCACATACTCACATTCTCACGTATCCTCACACACTCACACAAGTACTCACATACTCACACTCTTACACACAAATACTCACACTCTTACACATGCATCTTCACACACACAAATACTTAGACTCTCACACATGTATCCTCACACTCACAATTACTCACATACACTCTCACACAAAAATACTTACACTCCCACACACATATCCTCACACACTCACAATTACTCACATACACTCTCACACAAAAATACTTACACTCCCACACACAATTACTCACATTCTCACGTATCCTCACACACTCACACAATTACTCACATACTCACACTCTCACGTATCCTCTCACTCACAATTACTCACATACTCACATTCTCACGTATCCTCACACACTCACACAAGTACTCACACTCTTACACACAAATACTCACACTCTTACACATGCATCTTCACACACACAAATACTTAGACTCTCACAAATGTATCCTCACACTCACAATTACTCACACTCTCACACAAAAATACTTACACTCCCACACACATATCCTCACACACTCACAATTACTCACATACACTCTCACACAAAAATACTTACACTCCCACACACAATTACTCACATTCTCACGTATCCTCACACACTCACACAATTACTCACATACTCACACTCTCACGTATCCTCTCACTCACAATTACTCACATACTCACATTCTCACGTATCCTCACACACTCACACAAGTACTCACATACTCACACTCTTACACACAAATACTCACACTCTTACACATGCATCTTCACACACACAAATACTTAGACTGTCACACATGTATCCTCACACTCACAATTACTCACATACACTCTCACACAAAAATACTTACACTCCCACACACATATCCTCACACACTCACAATTACTCACATACACTCTCACACAAAAATACTTACACTCCCACACACAATTACTCACATTCTCACGTATCCTCACACACTCACACAATTACTCACATACTCACACTCTCACGTATCCTCTCACTCACAATTACTCACATACTCACATTCTCACGTATCCTCACACACTCACACAAGTACTCACATACTCACACTCTTACACACAAATACTCACACTCTTACACATGCATCTTCACACACACAAATACTTAGACTGTCACACATGTATCCTCACACTCACAATTACTCACATACACTCTCACACAAAAATACTTACACTCCCACACACATATCCTCACACTCCCACACACATATCCTCACACACTCACAATTACTCACATACACTCTCACACAAAAATACTTACACTCCCACACACAATTACTCACATTCTCACGTATCCTCACACACTCACACAATTACTCACATACTCACACTCTCACGTATCCTCTCACTCACAATTACTCACATACTCACACTCTCACGTATCCTCTCACTCACAATTACTCACATACTCACACTCTCACGTATCCTCTCACTCACAATTACTCACATACTCACACTCTCACGTATCCTCTCACTCACAATTACTCACATACTCACACTCTCACGTATCCTCTCACTCACAATTACTCACATACACTCTCACACAAAAATACTTACACTCCCACACACATATCCTCACACACTCACAATTACTCACATACACTCTCACACAAAAATACTTACACTCCCACACACAATTACTCACATTCTCACGTATCCTCACACACTCACACAATTACTCACATACTCACACTCTCACGTATCCTCTCACTCACAATTACTCACATACTCACATTCTCACGTATCCTCACACACTCACACAATTACTCACATACTCACACTCTCACGTATCCTCTCACTCACAATTACTCACATACTCACATTCTCACGTATCCTCACACACTCACACAAGTACTCACATACACTTTCACTCACAAATACTCACACTCTTACACATGCATCTTCACACACACAAATACTTAGACTCTCACACATGTATCCTCACACTCACAATTACTCACATACTCACATTCTCACACACTCACACAAGTACTCACATACTCACACTCTTACACACAAATACTCACACTCTTACACATGCATCTTCACACACACAAATACTTAGACTGTCACACATGTATCCTCACACTCACAATTACTCACATACACTCTCACACAAAAATACTTACACTCCCACACACATATCCTCACACACTCACAATTACTCACATACACTCTCACACAAAAATACTTACACTCCCACACACAATTACTCACATTCTCACGTATCCTCACACACTCACACAATTACTCACATACTCACACTCTCACGTATCCTCTCACTCACAATTACTCACATACTCACACTCTCACGTATCCTCTCACTCACAATTACTCACATACTCACACTCTCACGTATCCTCTCACTCACAATTACTCACATACTCACACTCTCACGTATCCTCTCACTCACAATTACTCACATACTCACACTCTCACGTATCCTCTCACTCACAATTACTCACATACTCACACTCTCACGTATCCTCTCACTCACAATTACTCACATACTCACATTCTCACGTATCCTCACACACTCACACAATTACTCACATACTCACACTCTCACACACAAATACTCACACTCTTACACATGCATCCTCACACACAAATACTTACTCTCTCACACAATTATGTTCACACACTCACGATTACTCACATACTCACACTCTCACGTATCCTCTCACACACAAATACTCACACTCTTACACATGTATCCTCACACACTCACAATTACTCACATACACTCTCACACACAAATACTTTCACTCCCACACACGTAGCCTCACACACTCACAATTTTTCACATACTCACACACACACTCACACTCTTACACATGTATCCTCACACACTCACAATTACTCACATACACTCTCACACACAAATACTTTCACTCCCACACACGTAGCCTCACATACGCAAATACACACACAAATACCCACATACGCATCGCGCACACACATCCTCACACCCACAGATTCTTATTACTCTGCTTTTATTAATAATATATTTAGAGCATATGTTACAGTCCATGTTTTATTACTAAGTGTTTTTTTCATTCAACAGATGCCTGTTTAAGATGAACCCCGAGAAGGGATTGACAGTGGAGAAAGACCACATCGATAAAGCAATCGGCAGTCAGTCCAAACATTTTTTCACTGATAAACCTAACTAACTGATTAATTTAAGATTGCAGACTATGAATGGATGGACTAAAAACTTTGAATGTCAGATCTGAATTAATCTGTTCACTGGTGGCTCAAGTTTTAAGGACAATTTAGTTATTGTTATTTGTTTACCAAACTGCTATATTGTTACAGTTTTAACCAATTTTTTTATTGTGTGTTGTTGCAGTTATTATATATATATTTTTTTATAATTTTATACTGTTGCCATTATAAATTATGTTGTTGCAGTTGTGACCTAATTTTACCTTTTGGACCATCTTTTATTGTTGCAGCTATGATCATTTTTAAAATATTTTATTTACAAACAAATTATTGAAGTATTGTTGCAGTTGTGATCAAATGTTTATTGTTATACTACAGTTATGAACAAACTTGCTAGATTGTAGATGGGCTATAATCTTTATGTTGGTATATTGTTGCAGTTCTGAACAAACTATATTGATATATTCTTTAAGTTGAGATGTTATATTCTTGCAGATATGTGAATAAATTATTAAAAAACTGTTTTATGGCTGATTATTTGAATGAAAATGTTCAAAATGGATAATTGAATGGTTTTTACATTACTTTCCACAATATTTAAGTAAAGTTCCTTATTAAATATTAAAAGCTCAAGAAAATACAGAAAATCGTGTGTAAAATTACAGAAAAAAACTGTTTTTTTGAATTACGGAAAATTACCGTAATTTAATGTGCCTGTTATTTTACGGTTTTTTTCCGGCACCCTAGCTGCCGGAATTTTACCGTTTTTTTACGGATTTTTTTTTTACAGTGTAGTGTACTTTTCTGGCTTTTAAGTAAAACAAAGAAGTATTGCAATAAATCGTTTTTATTTTTTCTCCTTAACCTCTAACTGTTCCTATTGCCTAAGCATAGAATGACAAAAAAAAAAAAAAAAAAAAAACACTTACGTGTCAAGCCACCAGAACCGAACCGAACCGAAAACCGTGTTAAAAAACCGAGGTATGTATTGAACCGTAGGCTAACTGTATTGTTGCATCACTAGTAAACACATCGCATTAGTCTCCACAGTAAACACATCACGTTTACTAACCATTCAGACAGGTCCAGTATAAGCCGTAATTGCCGAACTTCTTTGCGGGTGTCATCTTGTTTCGGTTCCAACTCCGGTTTTTAAATTAAATTTTCAATGGATGGGGTTGTTCAGTGTCTTCAAGGCCATTTCCCCCCAAACTATACTATTATACCCACAACTGTTGTCTATTCAACACCACATGTGCTATGTAATGACACGCCCCACAGAACTGAGGGGCGGGGTGAGCAGAGGTTCATTTCATTTAAAGGGCCAGATACTGATATCGCTTGCTGAGAACAGAGGCATTATTTACCAGGTAAAATGAGTGTTTTTTTTACACTACCATAGAGAATTTTTAATCAAACTATATTACAAACTTTTCATTTGGACCTTAAAGCATCATATTAACTTGTGGAAAATGGGCATTGGATGACCCCTTTAAAAATGTTTAAAAGGAAATGCCACCACTGACAGTAGGGGGCGCTGGTGCAAGAGCACACAGTTTTTTGACAGTGCTATGGAGCTAAGATGGCATGGTGCAACAAGCCAGCAGCCTTCAAGTTGTTTGTTCATTTTTAATTTAAGAAGTTTGGAACATCATCAAGTCTTTTTGGATGTATTCACGCAACTTTGCATGATTATTGCATTAACAAAATTGAAGATTTGAAGCTTTTTTTTTGCCACTACAAAATGATTGACTTTAACATTTCTATTTTAATTTACTTGTGCCTTATTATTATTTTATAGTTGTATAGAAGGAAATTTCATAGAATTGGCAAATTCATTTATCAGAAATTGTAGGTACAGACATTCTTGGCTGTTTTTCTTTAAATATTATTTATATTGTATCGACCAAAATTAAGAAATGTATTGTGATATAAATACCGGCTGTATCGTCCAGCCCTATTTTAAATAATCTTAGACTTAGTCTAGTATAGAATTACATTTTCTTTGAGCTACATCAGGACTAAATTGAGGCTTTACATTAATAAATAATTAAATATAATATTATAACACACACACAAACAAAACCCTAACCTTTCATAAAAAATTAAAGGGAAGGGAAATTTAAAATAAAGTCGTTTTTGCAACCTCCTTTCGCCAATTTAACAGCTACAAGTCTCCCCTGTAATTCCTGATAAGATTGGAGAACACCAGCAAAGAGTTCAGAGACCATTCCTTCATATAGATTATTTCTAGGGATGCACTGAGATGAAAATTCTTGGCCGAGACTGAACAAAATTAAACACTGGGTAGAAGGTTGATTGAAAAAAAAAAATAACATTTTTTTTTTTTTTTTTTTTGTGGTTTGCCCCCATGTATTCTGCCTTTTTTTTTAACCATTGCATAAATTAAATAGCCAAAACATGCTTTTTACAGTTTTGTCTTGGTTTTCAAATAATAATAAAAAAAAAAAAAAAAATGCAAAAAAAAAAAAAAAAACAATTACAAAACATCACTTTACACTGAATATTTTTAACATTCTAGTAGACATTATAGCCTACCAACAAAGCACAATTTAACTTAAAATTAATAAGTTAGTAAAATAATATTCTTTGGCCATTTTAAGACCCCCTTCTTAAATCAGGTATTCTTTCCAATTTCAATCATCATACAATAACCAGAAACAACCACCCACTGAACCACTAAATAGTCTCTCGCTGTTGGTGCTTGTAATGATATTTGTGTCTTTCTCTGACAATAATGTTTCCACGCTGCTGTCATGTTTGCTACATTACCTCTATTTGATCATGTCTGGTCATTGTTGGTATAATTTATTTGGTCTTTTCGCTTATTCGGCTTAATGCTAATTAGTTTTGTTTGTTTTTTTGCTATTTTCGGCTGAATAATTTGGTGCATGCCTATTTATTTCCAGACCCTTCAGATTCCTAGCTCCATTATAAACTCTCTCCATAAATTTTTTCTATAGGCATCAGGTCAAGGAACTGGCGCACCCATGGCAGAACCTTCATTTTGTGCTCAATGACACATTTTCTGTTGATTTTATGGTCCTTTTGGATCGTTGTTCTACAACCACAGCCCATTAACAGGCTTTCTGACCCAAGACTCAACTTTCCTGCACTGATCCAGCTGTGATCATTGGAGTGTCTTTGGCCACTTAAACTATCATCATTAGACAATACAGACACCGATAATATAATGTAGGCATTACAGTCATTAAAGATGAATAAAGAACAAACACCAACCTCCTTGTTCCTCATGCTTTGTTCTCCAAGTTTCTAGTTCCTCGTGTTTTATTCTCCAGGGTTCTGGTTCACTCGTGTCCTCCTCAATATCCTCTTTAACAAACACCATCTTCACAGCAGATCTCAGTTCAGATGATACTCCTCCTTGCTTCAAAACTTAGTTACGACTTTGAAGATGAGAATATTACAGGTATTTATTGACCTGATTCAAATACTGTATTTTTCTATTTGCAGAAACATTTCTAACAGTTTGTATTAAAACAACATAACGACAAAACAACAGCCAGCACGGTGAAACTAAACTTCTTCCTCTGAGGTTTAATGGTGTTTGGCAAACATATATGTTTTAACGCCACCTGCTGGACTGGAGTGTGAAGCGTCGAGAGGAGGGAAAATAATACGGGGAAAGTGGAAAATTACTTACTGCGTTTACAAGGTTTGCAGTTTTTTCCTTTGTACTATCTGCACGAATGAATAATAACATAAAATAATATACTTGCATGGTATTGTTTAGCACCATGTTCAGCATCACTAGTGTAGTAAATGGCAAATGTAAATTATATAAAAAGGAAGCATATGGGTAGCGAAATTTAATTTGAAATGCAATATATAAAATGGCAATGCAATATATGAAATGGCAATGTATTTCTGTATTTAAATTTACATCTTCCAATACACGTGTAAAGATTAATGCTTTGTTCTATATTTAATTTGTTACATATAGGCTATTTTACATTAAAATACATTAAGAATTTCTGCTGAACAAAGAGTAAAAATTTAATTGTTAATTGTTAAAAATTAAGAATTATTGCAATAGTCGGTGTTGACCCCCACCGTTGTTTTGATTTTTTAAAGCAATAATAATTAATCAGATCAAACACTCGGCTGCTCAATTCAGAGTGAAAGAGAGTCGCATGACTCACATTACAAATCAGTTTCATTTACCAGATATGATTTAGTTTAGAAACGAAACGCAAAAGTTTGTCAATGTTTTTTTTTTTTTTTTTTTTGAAAATCCTGCCGTTTATTATGGTGATTTTGTGTGTTGTTGTTGTTTCGTTTCCTATTTATTTGTTTGTGCAGTGTCGTGTAGTGTCTTCCCTTCTTATTTATAAACAGAAAGTAGAAAGTAGCCTAGAATATTTGTTACATTTTTGTATGTGCATAGACCAACAACAATCATAAAACCTCTAAAAATAAAAAGCACCAAAGCAATATTTTATGTTTTCGGCTTCATTATTGTTATTAGACAAAATCCCACAAAAATCCGTCGCCATGACTTATTGCGAGAGGAAAAAGTTTTAGTCGCATAACATCGGTTAATGGAAACGCCGTCATTTTGCAATGCTTTTTAATGACGTTTATAAAATAGCACCTAAGTTTTGCGCACCTTCTCATTCAGGTGTGTCCAAACTTTTGGTCTGTACTGTAGATATGAATTCAACAGAAAAAACTATCTTTCAGGTGGTCAAATAGCAAATAGTGGAGCTCTGCAGCCACCTACTGGTAAAAGTTATTTGTAGTTGTTGTTTTTTTTTACTTTTAAAACTGGATTTTCCAAAAGATGGGCAAAAGTCTTACACTTAACCATGTGAAATTATCCATGTTATCCCCATGAATTTAAGTTAGAAATGTGGGTCTTTTATAAAGTAAATTTTTCATAAAAAAGCAGTTTTTGTATAAAAACCCATTTAAAAAATATTTATTAATTTATATATATTTAAAAAATATCACTAACCCACTGAAAACTGCACAAATGTAGAGTAAAAACTTTAATAAATATAAAAATATACAGTACAGACGAAAAGTTTGGACACCCCTTCCCATTCATTTCAACTACACCTTCTTCATACATATGACTAGAAAACATAAATATAACACTTTCACTCAACTCATATTACAATTCATTATCAGAAGACAATAAAATTCAATAAATTCATAATGACCTCAAGGACTGTGTATAAGTGTTAAATACATTGCGTTTCAGGTTTTACGGCAGTTGCCACCTACTAGAGTATGGGCAGTAGAAGGCATTAAAGGAGGTGGGATTTAAAAAAACTGTCTGTGTCGTTTGTCGCCTGAAATGTAGGTAAGACTAAGATTTGGTGGCTGCAGTGAGAGAACAAATGAAAAAAAGTGTGACCAGGGTTTCCAATTCCCAGTTCATGCAGCAGAGTAATACTGTTTCTCGTCAGTGTGAATCCTTTCATGTCTTTTTAGATTTGATGAATGACTGAATCTCTTGTCACAGTGTTAACACTTTAACGTTTTTTTCTCTAGTGTGGATCATCTCATGTCTTTTTAGATGTGCTGAATGACTGAATTTCTTTTCACAGTGTGAACACTTTTAAGGTTTCACTCCGGTGTGGATCCAGATGTGTCTTTTCAATTCTGCTGACTGACTGAATCTTTTATCACGTGAACACTTAAATGGTTTCTCTCCGGTGTGGATCCTCTCACGTCATTTTAGATTTCATGAATGACTGAATCTCTTGTCACAGTGTGAACACCTGTAATGTTTCTCTACGATGTGGATCCTCTCATGTGTGTTCAGGTCTCCTGACTGACTGAATCTCTTGTTGCAGTGTGAACGCACATAAGGTTTTACAAGCACTAAGGTTTTTATTATTGGTACTGTTTCTCTGCCATAAGCAATACACATCAACATGAGCCAGAAACACCAAAACTGAGCCATACCCTGGTCTAATCTTGCCCAAATCATGTGTATAAATATGCCACTAAATTCTGAAAATGACTTTATTTAACAAGCATGCACAAGTGTTTATTGTAGAAATATTTGAGCACAGTGTGTGTTGCTGTTGAGATCTCCAATAAAACTTCAAGGAAACACATATGAGACCACCAGTGTCCTTAAACTAGGAGAAATATCTGAGCACAGTGTCTGATGTTGAGACAATTATGCAACAACCACGGCCTTTATCTAAGGAGCAAGGACCTTAAAAGAAACATTTAATCATGTGAGATTTTAAATGACACAAATGTGAAAGGAAAAGTGATCAAAACCCCAAAGTCAAGATTAGCTCAATTGTCATTTTAACACCATGAAATCTGCTCAACACCTGCTGTGCACGATTACGATGTATTTTAACGTCACGAAGATGATGTGTGTTATAAATCACTAGTTTGGTCATGAAACTCCAGATGGCGCAGGCTTGACATGTAATCTGTAATCAATCACATTGTTTCCTACACGTACAAGCTGAACGCAATGCCAAAATGTGAGAACACTTGCTGACAGACGGTCCTTTCACACCAAACATCAAATAAAGGAAAAGATAATTCATTAATGTACAACAAAGGGCAGTATCTGCAGTCTCCATTACCCCTTAAATTGCACAAAATTAAATTGTCAATTGAAATTATGCCTAATAGAAACGCATAAATTGCCCCAAAACACCCATATATTGCACAAAAAAAAGTTTTTAAGCTAACATGAGGTGGATTTTCAGGCAATTTGAAAAAGGAATATTTCGCAAAACAGCAATAAAAATGTTTTTTTTTTTTCCGTCGCATTTACAGGTTATCTTTGATTAAACATATCCCACAAATTTGCCATAATTTATCACAAGAGGAGACCGTGATATTTCCCAATTCAATTAAATGAATGTACTCAAGGCAGAATTACTATAACTGTTCACTTTATTAAATTCCATAAATCTAATCATACATGATTATATATAGTTCTATCTAATTTTGCTCACAAGCTGGCCTAACACTGTTCATATGAGCTGAAAATGCAAAAGTTCAGAGGCTAGTAGAACACTTCCAAAATCATACCAATCAATGCAATAAAAATAAGAAAATAAACCTCCTCAAAAATTACAATTACATCATACATACTCGGGCAGCCGTGGCCTAATGGTTAGAGGCGGACTTGTAACCCAAAGGTTGCAGGTTCGAGTCTCAGGCCTGGCAGGGATTGTAGGTGGGGGGAGTGTATGTACAGCACTCTCTCCACCCTCAATACCACGACTGACGTGAGTCCCTTGAGCAAGGCACCAATCCCCCATCTGCTCCCCAGGCGCCACAGCAATGGCTGCCCACTGCTCCGGGTGTGTGTTCACGGTGTGTGTGTGTTCACTACTGTGTGTGTGCACTTGGATGGGTTAAATGCAGAGCACAAATTCCTAGTATAGGTCACCATACTTGGCCTCACTTCACTTCCTTTCCTCTCCTTGTAAAATTACAAAAGCAAAATACATTCAGAAGCCCCCTTTTTGTGACGGAAACAGATAATACAGTCATTAAATGCTGGGGCTTTGTCGCTTTTATCACCTCACCTGAAATGTAGGTAATTTGGTGGCTGCAATGAGAAGACAGGTGAAAAAAGTGTGACCAAGATTTCCAATTTCCAGTTCATGTGGCAGAGTGATACGGTTTCTCTCCAGTGTGGATCCTCTCATGTTTTTTTAGATTAGATAAATGACTGAATCTCTTGTCGCAGTGTGAACACTTGTAATGTTTCTCTATGATATGGATCCTTTCATGTGTTTTCAGGCCTCCTGAATCACTGAATATCTTGTCACAGTGTGAACACTTATAAGGTTCCACTCCAATATGGATCATCTGATGTGTTTTCAGGTCTCTCAACCTACTGAATCTCTTGTCACAGTGTGAACACTTATAAATTTTTTCTCTAGTGTGGATCATCTTGTGTTTTTTTAGATGTGCTGACTGAGTAAATCTCTTGTCACAGTGTGAACACTTATACGGTTTCACTCCAGTGTGGATCCAAATGTGTCTTTTCAGTTCTGCTGACTGATTGAATCTCTTGTTGCAGTGTGAACACGTAAATGGTTTTTCTCCAGTGTGGATCCTCTCATGTCTTTTTAGATTTGATGATTGGCTGAATCTCTTGTCACAGTGTGAACACTGATAAGGTTTCACTCCAGTGTGGATCCAAATGTGTCTTTTCAGTTCCTCTGACTGATTGAATCTCTTGTTGCAGTGTGAACACGTAAATAGTTTCCCTCCAGTGTGGATCCTCTCATGTCTTTTTAGATTTGATGAATGGCTGAATCTCTTGTCACAGTGTGAACACTTATAAGGTTTCACTCCAGTGTGGATCCTCTCATGTGTTTTCAGATGTGCTGACCGACCGAACCGCTTGTTGCATTGTGAACACTTATAAGGTTTCACTCCAGTGTGGATCCTCTCATGTATTTTCAGATGTGCTGACCGACCGAATCTCTTGTCACAGTGTGAACACTTATAAGGTTTCACTCCAGTGTGGATCCTCTCATGTCTTATTAGTTCTCCTGTATCCCTGTATTTCTTGTTGCAGTCTGAACAGACACATGGTTTTTCTCCAGTGTGGATCATCTCATGTGTTTTCAGATGTGATGACAGACTGAACCTCTTGTTGCAGTGTGAACACACATAAAGTTTTTCTCTAGTTTGGATCCTCTCATGCAGTTTTGTACAGGTTTCTGAAGTAAAAGTCTTTTCACACTCAAAGCACATGTACTTTTTCTCACCAATGTCTATTTTCTGATGTACTTTTAAATTTTGTAGATGGCCAGTAAAACTATTACCACACAAATAGCATGAATGTGGCTTCTCATTTGAATGAACTTTCAAGTGTCTCTTGAGAACTGAATCCCGTAAAAACGTTTTGCCGCATTGATTGCATGCATGCTGATTCTCTCTAGTGTGGATGGCCATGTGTCTCCTAAGGTGTCCTGCTTGAGTGAATCTCTTCCCACATTGATCACAAGTGAACGGTTTCTCTCCAGTATGAATTATCATGTGACGCTGAAGGCCTATTTTGCGTGTGAAACTGTTTCCACACTGAGTGCAGGTGAACGATTTATTAGCTCTTCTTTTCTTTAAAACATTCTGTTTGTTTTTAGAGCAACTCAAAGGTTTTTCTCCAGTTTTGACATGTTGTTTCTCCTCAACTTCACTTGATTCTTCATTCTCTTTTTCTTCAATCAACTCTGCAATAAAAGTAAAAATAGTGAAACATGGACCTTTTTATGTAAAGTAACAGGTGCAGGGCTACACACTAACATTTAAGAGCAGCGTCACTAAGTTCTCCGGATGTTGGCGCCAGAAGCAGATTTGGTAGCACAGGGGACTGGCGTGTGGGGTATCAAAAATAAAGATAATTCATATAATAGTCATACAGCTACCACAGTTTTCATTAATAAGTGCAGTTACTGTTTGTTTCTTGATAATAGACAGTCGACAGTAAAGCACTGAGCTTAAGTTAGGAAGCATGCAAAAACTATTTCACTTTTATTAACATGCAAAACCTAATTTTAATGTAGAAATTAATATCTTCTACTCATACTTAATGTACTTTTATTCTTTTATAGCATTACACGGAACTGATCGACAACTTAAGTGATCTATAATTCATGTGCAATTCAGATGCAAAGTGAAGAAAAGTTTGGTCTTTTGTGACTTTTCTAACTATATACTTAAATTACATGCAAAATTTGATTTCTTTATGATTTTGATATTCCATTTAATCATATAATCATTTTTATGAATCATTATAGTCATGTATTTACCAATTCCATTGATTCATTAATGGATTAACTTCAGTTTAAATGTCCCAAAGTCCCTATTAACTGCTCACTCATAAAACGGTCTCTTGTCGCCATCTAAAGGCGGAACAATGTAACGGTAACTAAAATCATCATCAAGAATACACGCACGTTACTCAAAACGAAGTACTATTATTAAATGCATTATTTAAAATATTATGTTTAACCACTACAGAGACATCGGAGCCAGTGGTAAATTCCTGAAGATCTGGCCGTTGTGAGAGCGCTCTAGAGCGGATTGATGAGTGCAGAACGCCCCCTGACGTTATGGGTCTCGCACGTCCGAAAACGACAAAGCAAATTTTCAAACAGACGTTACCTTTATTAACAAACTGCATTTTTGAACTATACGCAAGTACATTCTCGCCTGAAAACCTCTTAAAAATACATTCCGTGACACAAAAAGAGTAACACTTATAAAATGATACGGGATTTGGACGTCTGCCATGTAACTCAGAAAAAAACGGTCCCGGCTAGAAACACGCGGAGTGATACAAAATAGTGAAAGGGCGTTCCTGTAGCCATACCAGTAGAATATCTCACGGTTCTCAACCAATCAGATTTGAGAACCAGAACGAACTGTTGTATAAATATCTATCTATCTATCTATATCTATATCTATATATATATATATATATATATATATATATATATATATATATATATATATATATATATATATATATTAGGGCTGTCAAAAGTAACGCGTTAACGGCGTTAATTATTTTGTTGTTGTTTAACGCATTTAACGCATGCGCAGTGTGACGAATCATTTGTCAGGATTGGGGAGCTAGAGGCGAGATAGAGCAAGGTGAGCCTATGGACGGATTCAAATATAAAAAGAATGATGATGGTACAGTTAACAAGTACAAGCCTGGGCGACAGCCCCTCTGCAACTGGAGTGGTTAGCCAAGCTTAGGCCCGGTTCTACTGGGGTAGACGGTGCTATATAGCCTACCCTCAAACGAAAGCAAAGCAATTGAAGATCTGACAAACAATCCAAAGTTGTTCATCTCCTGACTAAGTGTAGACGCGATGTAAATAAAATATTCATTGTGTAGTTTAGAAAGCTTTATTGATTATAACGGAACGTTGTGAGATCTCTATATGAACTAGATTTGTGACGCTTTTAGTGATAATAAAGGGAGCGCGCTTTGCACTTTCCATGCCATAATCCATTCAGAATTTGTATGAAACTTTCGTTTTTCTTATGTTTTGGGAATTACATCTGTACATCGTACAATTACGTTCATTCTCGAAAGAGCGGTGACTGACACAGTGACAGAGTGGAGAGTGGAAGATACATAAAGCCGCTTTGCAGGTCATCGAGGCACCAGCTCAATCATTTGGATTTTTTCAGTGGAAGCAATTTCTAATTATCCGTCATTTTTGCTCACAAAGGAAAAAGTAATACACTAAAAAACGTTGCAGTGTTATAAAATAAAGAAAACGAAAAAGATGCGCTTTCTGTCGTCTCGTTCTTGAACAGGAGTGC
This sequence comes from Garra rufa, assembly GCF_049309525.1. Taxonomy (NCBI): domain Eukaryota; kingdom Metazoa; phylum Chordata; class Actinopteri; order Cypriniformes; family Cyprinidae; genus Garra; species Garra rufa. The sequence continues at coordinate 11,109,976 of NC_133361.1, forward strand.
TTAACAAAAATAAAGCCAAATGCATGCCTCACAGACATGATAAACATATCTATAGAAAGCTTTAAATTATTACTTAACGAAATAAAACAAATCGAAAACAAAAACTTGTTTAATATGTAATCCTTAACGATACATTTGTCTCTCAAGGCGCGTCCAAAAATTAGATTTCAGGATCTTTGCGACATTGACTCACATTGACTCACATTAAATACACTTTATTAATAAATAATTCAGATATGTCCTTACTCTTTCCCCGACACATTTATTATTTATTTTTGCCGGTATATTGTGGCAAGTTTCAGCCTACTGCGTGCGATTGAATTTGGATCTCTTCCAGTTGCGCCATCCGAGTCGTTATCTGTTATCGAAAGTAAAAGCGAAAGTCTTGTGCTGTTTCCACCAGCGCGACATAATTGATGGATGTCTAAAATAGGGATGCACCGGTTGACCGGCCATAAATCGAAACCGGCTGGTTTTTGCATCTAACGCGCGATCGGCAACCGTTTTTTTTCCGGAAGTGTGTACGCGGGCATTCTATTCATTCAGAAACATGTCACTTGTGAGGCGGTTTTTCGAAATCTGTGAGCAGGACGTGAAGATTGCAATCTGCAATGTCTGCAAAGGACAGCCGCTTTTCTGTGCTCGCTGAAGTTGCGCAAGCGTACCTGTCCTCGCCCTGCACAAGCGCAGACAGCGAACGTTTGTTCAGCTTAAATTAAATTATTAAATTATGTAATAGCATTGTACTATTTCTAATTTCTGCCACAACACCATGGTTATAGTTAGCGTTACTGTTTCTGGGTTTCTGCATCAGCACTGTTTGATCTGTTCATAACATAATTCTGTGAGGAATTTGAACATTAAAGATGAATTAAGTATAAACACCAACCTCCTTGTTCCTCCTGTTTTATTCTCAAGGGTTCTGGTTCTTCTTGTTTTATTCTCCAGAGTTCTGGTTCCTCTTGTTTTATTTTCAATGGTTCTGGTTCCTCTTGTTTTATTCTCCAGGGTTCTGGTTCACTCGTGTTCTCCTCACTCTCCTCTTTAACAAACACCATCTTTACAGAGCAGATCTCGACTGTCGCCACTGTAAAGATGAGAATATGAAAGGTATTTATTGACCTGATTAAAATATTTTATTTTCTGTTTACAGAAACAACATTTCTAACAGTTTGCATTAGAAAAGCATCACGATAAAACAACAGAGAGCTCCGTGAAACTGACCTTCTTCCTCTGCGGTTTAATAATGTTTGGCAAACAAAGTATGTGTTTTAGCGCCACCCGCTGGACTGGAGCTTGAAACGTTGAGAGGAGGGAAATACTTTGTTTTACTTTGTGGCCCTAATATGAATTAAATAGGGTTCACTCGTGGGTCATAACTGAGTGGCAGCCATTTAATTATTTCCTGACCAGCCCTTAAGAGGACCAGAAAAGGTTTTTATTATTGGTACAAATTCTCTGTCATAAGAAAACCACATCAACATAAGCATTTAACCAGAAACCCCCAAACTGAGTCAAACCCCAGTCTAATCTTGCCCAAATCATGCGTATAAATATGCCAGCAAATGCGACCACCACAGCCTTTATCGAAGGAGAAAATTCTGAGCACAGTGTATGATTTTGTTGAGATCTTGTTTGAAACTTTGGATGAGACAAAAATTAGACCATTAGAGTCTTTACTTTAGGAGAAATAGCTGAACATGGTGTATGATGTTGTTGAGATCTCTTCTAAAGCTTTATAGGAGGACATTGTGAGAGTGTTAGGAGTTTTTGAGAAGCAGTAGACTCAAGACTCGCAACTGCACATGAGTAAAGACTATAACACTCACATTTATGTATTTCAATATAAGGAAAGAAGTTATGTTAACCGATCACCTGTTTGCTCTTGTTCAATCAGCTATTCCCCAGTTAACACACCACGTTAGTCTCTTTACCACAGTAAACACAGTAAACACATCACGTTCGGATCTCTCAGTACTCTACCCTGCCAGTATAAAGATAAATCAAAGTGACATTAAGTTTACTAACCATTCAGACACGTCCAGTATAAGCCGTAATTGCAGAACTTCTTTGCGGGTGTCATCTTGTTTAATTTCGAACTCCGGGTGTTAAATTAAATATTAAATGGATGGGGTAGTACAGTGTCTTCAAAGCCCCCCAAGTGTCATTTTTCCCCAAACTATACAACTATACCCCCAACTGTTGTCTAGGCAACACCCTGTGTGCTATGTAATGACGCCCCGCAGAACTGAAGGGCGGGGTGAGCAGAGGTTCATTTCATTTAAAGGGCCAGGTACTGATATCGCTTGCTGAGAACAGAGGCACTTTTTTTCCAGGTAAAATGAGTGTTTTTTTACACTACCATAGAGAATTTTTAATCCAAGTATATTACAAATTTTTCATTTGGACCCTAAAGCATCCTATTAACTTGTGGAAAATGGGCATTGGATGACCCCTTTAAAATAAAACCACTTTATTAGCATGCCAACAAGATCGGCAGTTTAAGACATTAACTTGTAAGCACAAAGCACAAAATACTTCTATTTTCAACTTTACTGGAAAAAAAGCAGTGGGAAAAAGGCCTAAAACCAAAAAGAGGTAGGAAAAAGCCCAAAAGGTAAAAATGTGTTGATGTCCTGAGTTTTTAAACTGGGCTGTTGGACACATCCCAAATAGTGTTAGTCATATATTTTCGTTCTCTTGCATTGTACAATTGAGACATACACTGCATGAACAGGCAGATTTATGTCTGGTGACTTCTCTAATCACCGCTGACAGAAACAGTCAGAAACATACCATGGGTGTGAGGAGAGAGGAGGTGTTTGTGGAGGTACAAGGTGCGAAATTGAATTAGCATATGAATGAAACCACCTAGGCTTTTCGACAGTACCTATTGGTTGAAAGCATAGAATGATCACTGTGACTGGCTGAGACGTGTGTTGTCATTGGTCAGTCTGGCCAATTTTAAATAGTTTTGTGTAAACCCCACCCCTTAGTTTGTGTGTGTGTATATATAGATATATATATATATATTTATTAATCAATATCCTTATTAATCTTTAAAGGTTATAATAAAAATTTAAATTGTTAAGGATATTACAACTAATATATAAAGGCTATTAGAGAAGGACAACAGACATTTGGGAGAGACATGTTGATAAAATGTAGTTATATTACAAAAGCAAAATAAACAAAATGTAGTCAGAGAATGTTTTTCATGGCATCACGTTTGTTGTAAAATGTCTTTTGGCTGCCTCTGTGTAATATGTTTTTGGTGGCTTTCTGTTAGACAGACACCCAGTTCTTAGACGTGGCCGATGCAGTACTGCATACTTTGAACTGGCTTCAAGTCTAGCCTGCAGCTTAGCACGCAAACTGCTGAGTTCTTGGCTGCGGAATGATGGAGGTCTCACAATCCACCCCGAGACTCCATCAACGGCACCATCTTCTTTATCTGACATCATGTCCGCTGTGATTCCCCTCCAGAAGTCCACTCCGTCCGCAGCAAGTACACTTCGCCTCGCCTCCAAGAGCTGAAAACACAGTTGTTACATAAAATAAGTAATATGTACATCCTTACAATTCATACTAATGGAAAATAATTAAAACCTTTTCAATTAATTAGAATTTAATTCCAATCTCTCTTACCCGCTTCCTTCTCTGGCGACTCCGGGCTGAGGTCTTATTAGCTGCGGCCGCATCTTGCTAGCTCTGGCTGGCAGTACCGGAAATTTCTGTGCACAGTCTCATAATATGTCTTGCAGGCAACTAGAAACAAGTGAATGGGTTTGTTAAAAACAAAAATCAGCCAAGCATAAATACACAAATAATAAACAAAATATGGTCACAAAAAAAAATGTAAAAAATAAAAATAAAAACACAGTGGAAAGTACTTACCAACAAAGTCATTACCATCTAGGCCTTCCGTGCGAAATTCCGGGCTCATGGACAATACTCCCACTAAATATGAGGTAACAGTCTCATTATATGGTGAGCTTAATCTGTGGAGGCAAAAAGTACTGAGTTAAAACAACATGTCTTGCTTCAGAAATATCAAAATGCATGATAGATTATATCTTTTATCTGTACCCTTGTTCTGGGTCATAACGCCTACAGTTTGCCTCAGAGTTGTGTAGCCGACGGACTGCCTCCTACAAAATACAATTAAAATTTATGTTACAAAACTGATCATTACAATGAAAGCAGTGAATTTAATTCGAATGAAGAAGGATTTAAACTTACCGCGATTTTAGGATTGTGCAGCCGCCTCTTCCTCTTCATTTCCTCTGTCGAGCAGCTGTTTGACTCAAGTTGAGCAAGTCGATCTTCCATAGACTGAAGTCTATCGTTGACCGATTTAAATTCTCTTGAGACATCGGCAGCAAACTCGCTCAGCTGGTGAGATAAATTAGTGATTGCTGTAAGCAGCATCTTGTTATCCAATGAAGGACTCGATTGGATGACTCCTACATGTTGTCTATTGTTAGACTTCTTTTCCCAAACTCCATTTTTGCAGAACCGTTTTTTATGGTCAAAGTATTGTGAATGTGACAGTTCGTTGTCACAGTGTTCACAATAACGACGCTGTCTTTTTCTTTTTTGTTTGGAGAGTTCCATTTTCCAAAAATACAAGACATGTTTTTAGTCCGTCAACTGTTTAAAGCTCTCCGGGCGCTTCCTGGTTACGTCACGGCGCATATGACGTTCTCGGCCAATCCGGTTCTAGGGCACGGTCACGTGGCCGATTTGTCCAATCACAGACGAGGTCATGAACGTGACATGGTCGATTTGCGCGGAATCCAAAACATATAGATGAAGAATTTGCTTGCTGCTTTCATTTTTACGTCACTGTTTAGATTGTATTCGCTGCTTACAATGGCGATAACAATGGCCAGCATTATTTCTCCCTGTTGAGCGCGTGTGTGAAATACATCCACGGTGCAATTAAGTAAAACAACAGAAAAAGTTACTATAGTCAAACCACTATGTACAGTGGTGGAGGTTTAAAATGTTCTAATATTTTTATAAAGTGATCATTTCTTTGTAAATTGCATACAATAAAATTATTTTGGCTTTCATTAATGAAAAGAAAATATAGTTGTTGGTGTATTGGTCTAGAAAATATCAATATACAAACAACTATATTTTCTCTATGTGTGCGTGCGTGAGTGTATATAGATAGATAGATAGATAGATAGATAGATAGATAGATAGATAGATAGATAGATAGATAGATAGATAGACAGTGGCGGCTGGTGCTAAAAAAATTTAGGGGGGCGCACACAAAATGAATCACACTGTTAATATAGGCTTTATTATCAGTAAAGTAATCATTAAACATTTGTAATCATCCCAAAAAAAATTTTGCATTTATATTAATGTGATTCAGAGATAAAGGCCATAATACTAATGTTATCCACACGAGGGAGCCACAGGATAAATCTCAAAGACAGAGAAAATAAATTGATTTGTAATAAAACATTGCATATAAATTAATTTCATAAAGTTATATATAGTCCAATATAATAAGTAATTATAATGCTATTGACAATATATTTGTATGTCCAATTAAAGAAGGAACACTATATATATATATATATATATATATATATATATATATATATATATATATATATATACTAACTATATACTATATATACTAACATAAACACTCACAATTTACTTGAAAAAAGACATCTACATAAACCCTTGCTTGTACCCTGACGATTGAGTTAAACTGCATTGTTACAGTTAACGTTACTTTCTGTGTAGTTGCCCACAACGCTTCGGTGACAGGACTTTGAAATAACAAACAATTAAAACAATAAAAGGCATGACTTACATCGCGTCCAGCAAGCAAACTCTATCCAAGCTCCATGATTCGTAAGTTTATTTTATTTTATTTTTTTCTTCATTTGAACGGCTTGTGAAAGATAAAATCAAATTTATTTTCATCTCCGAAAAGATATTGCACATATTTGACAGTCGAGAAAGGTCCAATCACATGAGGACAAAATATATAAAAACAAGATTGATTGGCTAAGATCTAAAGTGGGAGGGTCTTGGGCGCTGTGCTCTGCGCCCCGAGGACAATCTGAAACAAGCCAATCAGAGCTCAGCCTCAAGTCACATGCGTTTCAAATATTTTCAGACCTAATAGAGTCTGGGAACGTGACGTCAGCAACGCAATGCATGTTGGGAATTTAGGTAACGGAGCTGCGGTGAACACTGTGTTTGATTGTGATCGTGAAGTTTTAGTCTACTTTATTCTGCATAAATAATAATTTTTGGTGAACTATTGTTGTGTTGTTTATTGCCACAGTCTCACCGATTACCAGCATGTACGCCGACTGTCAAATGTTTGATTTTCCAGCTTTCCAGCTTGGACAATCACCTTGGATCCCAAGTGTCCGAGTTAACAAAACGGCGTTGCATGGCGTGGGTACAAGCAGTTAGACGGAAAAGCATTAGTTGACTAATATGTGCCCCAGCGTTGTTATGAAACCATGAATTAAGAAATATGTTCATGTATTGCGTGTATTTATATGTATATACACATGTACATATATAAAATTTAAATTATGTATATATACACTAGTTAACATTTGAAGTGGATCGAAAGCTTTCATCAAAGTTGTCATAATAAAATCATGTCTTACTTTAACTTTTTTGATCCACTTCGAATGTTGACTACTAACATATATAGATATAACAGGTATAAAATATACACATGTATGTGTACTTATACATAGACAAACAATGTTTTACAGCCTTCAGTTATGCCGCGTTTCAGGCAACCCGTTACCCGTTTTTTTCCTGCCTTCTACCGGTGGAAGTGCACTGTCAAACCTGTGATTTCCCATCTGTGAACTCGTACTAACGTTAGATCAACGTACTCCCAGTTCCGAGCTCTGATATACGGTGCGTTGTTTATGCAAGTGGTACATGGTGGAAAAATAGACTTTAGGACAATATAACGTTGCATTCAAATTAATTAAATGCGCTCAGACAGTTTGGCACGACTTGCCTGGAACGCGTGACTGGTGGTTTGAAGTCGTGATTTACTGGCTTTAAAAATCTGCCTGGAACGCAGCTTAAAACATGCATTATCTGTTTTGCATATTGCATACCACGTTGCAGCAATAAATTGAAAAAACACGAACATTTCTATATCCCTTTATTTGTGGATAACACACTGATTTAAATGTGCACAGTTCACAGTAACATAAGAATCAACTAAATTGAAAAGTTCAGTTCCACTACTACTATAGTGCAAACACAACAGGTGTAAGATGTAACAGTGCTGTAAACTTGAAGTCTCAAGAACACAGGTAACAATGCAGTAGGTAAAACGGCAAATAAGACTACAAACAAAGTAGGAAAACACCATCTGGGAATGTCACGTGCGTTAAGGCGGTAACTCATTTAGATCGTCCACCACTCTTTATGCTCGTAAGGATCGAGCCGTTGATTATTTTTAGTTTTTCTAAATACCTCAGCTTTGACACTTCATTAAGCTTTTCTCGGTATGGAAGATTTATCTTTTCCTCGGATCTGTGCATTGTTTTTTTTCTTCTTTTTAATAGTAGCCTACTATCTTGTAACTGCTTGTAATACTGACGGCTGACGACGTTACATAAAACATGGCGGCAACTACCCATAATTCTACGCGCAGTGACGTAGTTGGCCAAGCTCTACAGACACCCATTTGGCCGGCGTCCCGCATACACAAACAAACGAAAAACAGTTTAGATTTTTTTTTAAACAGGTGCTAACATAACTACCAGTCGAATAGTATGTCAAAATAATGCAATTTCGTAATTATTTTGCAATATGTATTAAACTTATTTTTAAAATGTAAGTAGTCTTCTTCCTTGGCTAACTTGAGGGGGGGCGGCGCCCCAGCACCCCCTATTGACCAGCCGCCACTGTAGATAGATAGATAGATAGATAGATAGATAGATAGATAGATAGATAGATAGATAGATGAAAATAGAGAAAATATGGTTGTTATATCTATATAGATAGATTTTTTTTTTAAAAGTGTATATTAACATTTGTGTGTACACATTTTGGTAAACAGCTAAAATAAGGAAAATCCACATTTGTACAAACTATTTTTATATACAGTTTGGTCTATAAAATTAGGCCATAGGCACATTTTGATATTTTAGCTGTTTACCAAAATGTTTTCTAGTTATAGTTAGACTTAAAGGCTTAAAGTACACCCTTACAGCTTTATTTACAGGATTAAGATATCAGGATTAAATGATATCTGTTCAAAAAACTGTTTAACATGAAAAATATAATTTTATTGCATGTTACGTGTAGTTGGGACACGGTGTAAGACAAAGAAACAGGTAAGCCAACGCTAGATCACTGAGTCTCCCAAGCCACCCCCCTTCCCCTGGTTTGCATTTGTATAGCTCCAGTAATCATTTACATATAAAAGCTACACCCAGGCCAAGGTGACATGAATCATGGCGGGGGGTCAGGTGCTAAGCCTTCCACATCAATTTTTGGCAGTTCCCGACAATTAACTGTGCTAACTGCACATTCCTGTGAACAGTCGTTAACCTGAAACTTCTGCGACAATTCAGTGTCGTTAACTGACGAAAAAACCCTTTTTCATGCAGCGATAATTTCTATAACCAGAATATGACACATTTACAAAGAATTGACTGATAGAAACATTTAAAGGAAATATTTTCCAAATGCACACACACTAAACATTTTTTAACCTATTCAATAGGTATTTAAGATGTTTTCGTGGGTTATAAGCATGATATTTGCTCATTAGTCCTTTTAGCATTTTAGCACAGTCTCTGTGTCGTTCTGTGAGAAACAAAAGGGTCTAGAAGGAATCTTAGTTTGGTTCTTGTCTCCTGGGTGTCTTAAGCTCTCTTTGACCATTAATCTTGGATAGTTGCCCCAAATTTGACAATCTCCTTTCTGAGTTGAATTACCAATAATTGTTCTTTTGTTTTTATTCTGCAAGCTGTTCAAGCTGTGAAAGAGTTGGTTGGTTAGGCCTCCTTCAGGCTGGTGCTAGGCTCTGATTTATGGCCATCCATGTTGTCTTTGTGGAATTTGGCTCTTTTTGTTTCAACAATGTTCTGTTTGAATCTTTAACTGTCTGATTTATTCGGATATGCTACTGGTGTTGCAGTGGCGTACCGCACATCTTAGTACACAAACTGCCAACACACATTTATGTTCAAACAACTTGGAAAAATTAGTTTTGCATCCGATGACCCTTTAAGGCATATTTTTCTGGGTAGGAGATCCCAAGGTCACCCAAAGACAGGGCGCCACATGGCTATTCAATTAAATTCAATGAATGTAATCAAGGCAGAATTACTACATATAATGGCAACTTTATTAAATTTCATTAATCTAATCATATAGGATTATATATATCTATATATAATCCTATATGATTAGATTAATGAATATCAAAATATTCATATCAAATGATCAAATTTTGCTCACAAGCTGTCCTAACACTGTTCATACGAGCTTGAAATACAAAAGTTCAAAGGCTAGTAGAACACTTCCAATTTCATACCAAAAAATGCAATAAAAAAAGAAAATAATACTCCCCAAAAATTACAATTACATCAAATTACAAAAGCAAAACACATTGAGAATTCCCCTTTTGTGAAGGAAACAGATTATACAGCCGTTAAACGCTGGGGATCTGTCACTTTTATTACCTCACCTGAAATGTAGGTAAGACTAAGATTTGGTGGCTGCAGTGAGAAGACAAGTGAAAAAGTGTGACCAAGATTTCCAATTTCCAGTTCATGCATCTGAGTGATACGGTTACTCTCCGGTGTGAATCCTCTCATGTCTTTTTAGATTTGATGAATGGTTGAATCTCCTCTCACAGTGTGAACACTTATAAGGTTTCACTCCAGTGTGGATCCAAATGTGTCTTTTCCGTTCTGCTGACTGACTGAATCTTTCATCGCACTGTGAACATTTATATGGTTTCTCTCCAGTGTGGATCCTCTCATGTTTTTTTAGATTTGATGAATGGCTGAATCTCATGTCGCAGTGTGAACACTTGTAATGTTTCTCTACGATGTGGATCCTCTCATGTGTTTTCAGGTTCCGTGCCTTACTGAATCTCTTGTTGCAGTGTGAACACACATAAGGTTTCACTCCAATATGGATCATCTGATGTGTTTTCAGGTCTCTCAACCTACTGAATCTTTTGTCACAGTGTGAACACTTAAACGTTTTTTCTCTAGTGTGGATCGTCTCGTGTTTTTTTACATGTGCTGCCTGACTGAATCTCTTGTCACAGTGTGAACACTTATAAGGTTTCAGTCCGGTGTGGATCCAAATGTGTCTTTTCAGTTCTGCTGACTGATTGAATCTTTTGTCACAGTGTGAACACGTAAATGGTTTCTCTCCAGTGTGGATCCTCTCGTGTCTTTTTAGGTCTCCTGAATCTATAAATCTCTTGTCACAGTGTGAACATGTAAATGGTTTCTCTCCAGTGTGGATCATCTCATGGGTTTTCAGATGTGCTGTCTGACTGAATCTCTTGTTGCAGTGTGAACACACGTAAGGTTTTTCTCCAGTGTGGGTCTTCTCATGTCTTTTTAGGTCTCCTGCATCCCTAAATCTCTTGTTGCAGTGTGAACACAGATAAGGTTGTTCTCCGGTTTGGATCCTCTCATGCAGTTTTGTACAGGTTTCTGAAGTAAACGTCTTTTCACACTCAAAGCACATGTACTTTCTCACACCATTATCTGTTTTCTGATGCACTTTTGCATTTTGTAGATGGCTAGTAAAATTGTTACCACACAAATAGCATGAATGTGGCTTCTCATTTGAATGAACTTTCAAGTGTCTCTTCAGAAATGAATCCCTTAAAAACGTTTTACCGCATTGATCGCATACATACTGCTTAGCTCTCGTGTGGATGGTCATGTGTCTCCTTAGGTGTCCTGCTTGAGTGAATCTCTTCTCACATTGATCACAAGTGAACGGTTTCTCTCCAGTATGAATTATCATGTGACGCTGAAGGCCTATTTTGCGTGTGAAACTGTTTCCACACTGAGTGCAGGTGAACCGTTTATTAGCTCTTCTTTTCTTTAAAACATTCTGTTTGTTTTTCGAGCAACTCAAAGGTTTTTCTCCAGTTTTGACATGTTGTTTCTCCTCAACTTCACTTGATTCTTCATTCTCTTTTTCTTCAATCAATGCTGAAATAAAAGTAAAAATAGTGAAACATGGACATTTTTTATGTAAAGTAACAGGTGCAGGGCTACACACTAACATTTAAGAGCAGCGTCACTAAGTTCTACAGATGTTAGCACCAGAAGCAGATTTGGTAGCACAGGGGACTGCAGTTACTGTTTGTTTCTTGGTAAAACAGTCAACAGTAAAGCACTGAGCTTAAGTTAAGAATCATGCAAAAACTATTGCACTTCTATTAACATCAGTTACATGCAAAATCTAATTTTTATGTAGAAAATTAATATCTTCTACTCATACTAAATGTACTTTTATTCTTTTATAGCATGACACGGAACTGATCGACAACTTAAGTGATCATAATAAATGTGTAATTCAGATTCAGAAAATTCTAACTACATACTTCGAAAAAGTGTAAAACTGACTAAATTAGATTTTTTTGATTTTGATATTCCATTTAATCATATAATCATTTTTATGAATCATTATAGTCATGTATATACCAATTTTATTGATTCATAAATGGATTAGTCATTTATGTTCTAAATATAATGTCTGTTATTTGTTGCATTTACAGGACTTCAACCAGTAGATGTCCTCAACACGCTTCTAAACAGTGAATCTAGCGTAAACTGTCTGTAATGTTGTCAATGCAGCTGAATAAAAACAATACGTACTCTTTTTTTTTTTACTGCAACTTCAAAGGAGGCAAGACGTTGTCCAAACTAGGTCTGAATTCCTGAGGTAATTTTATGTTACTCTGTTTGCTGTGTCGCCTGCTATTTCAACTGCACAAGCCCTTTAAAATTGAATAAAGTCGCATTAGCTGTCAGTGTTTTATTATCGTTCATCAGCTTTGAAAAAAAAAATGTTCTGAAAGTGATCCCAACGATATCATTTCCCTGTATTGTTTTCATGGTGTGAACGGGCCCTAAGAGATAAGGGAATGGAAAAAATACATTTATAAAATATAAATATAAAGTGTGAAATACTTGAGCCGTTGGTTATAGCTGTGTCTGGGTTTCTGCATCAGCACTGTTTGGTCAGTTCATAACAGAATTCTGTGAGGAATTTAAATGCTTTGCACCAAAAACATTAAAGATGAATGATGTGTAAACACCAACCTCCTTCTTCCTCCTGTTTTATTCTCAAGGGTTCCGGTTCTTCGTGTTTTATTCTCCAGGTTTCTGGTTCCTCTTGTTTTATTCTCAAGGTTTCTGGTTCCTCTTGTTTTATTCTCAAGGTTTCTGGTTCCTCTTGTTTTATTCTCCAGGGTTCTGGTTCACTCCTGTTCTCCTCACTCTCCTCTTTAACAAACACCATCTTCACAGAGCAGATCTCAGTTCAGCTGTCACGACTGTGAGGATGGGAATGTATTTATTGACCTGATTAAGATATTTTATTTTCTATTTACAGAAATAACATTTCTAACAGTTTGCATTAGTACAGCATCACGATAAAACAACAGAGAGCTCCGTGAAACTGATGTTCTTCCTCTGCTGTTTAATGTTTGGCAAACAAAGTATGTGTTTTAGCGCCACCCGCTGGATTGGAGCCTGAAACGTTGAGAGGAGGGTAAAAGTTTCACTTTGTGGCCCTAATATGAATTAAATGTAAGGTCCACACATGGGTCATAACTGAGTGCCAGCCATTTAATTATTTCCTGACCAGCCCTTAAGTGGACCAGAACAGGTTTTTATTATGAGCCTTTAATCAGAAACACCAAAACTGAGCCATACCCCAGTCTAATCTTGCCCATGTGTATAAATATGCCACCAAATTCTGAAAATTACTTTATTTAACAGTCATACATAACACACAACAGTTTTTTGTAGAAATATCCGAGCACAGTGTGTGTTGCTGTTGAGATCTTGTTTAAAACACCAGAGTATTTGGTTTAGGACATGGGTGCCCAACGCTGTTCCTGGAGATCTACCATCCTACAAAGTTCAGCTCCAACCCTCATCAAACCTGCTGAACCAGCTAATTAATCTCTTGGGTAGCACTTGATTACAGACAGCTGAGTTGGAGCAGGGCTGAAACTAAAGTCTAAACAGGGTTCAGTGTTGCCAGATCGGGTTGACGATTTCCAGCCCAAAAGCTCATGAAAAACCAGCCCACTTCAACAAAAACCAGCCCAAATTTGCCAAAACAATGAGAATTTTATTGCCATGTCAAGGTTGATAAGGACCATTTTTATCTCTTTAAAAAAAGAATGATGACAAAATAAAATAAAGATAAATAAATTCCACAGGAATATGGATCAAAACAGTCCAAAAATATGCGTAAAATGTCTTCTTTTCAAAGTGGAAATTAACCGATGACTTTAACCCTGGGGAAAACACATGCATCATTTTCAATGTCCACAGTAAAAATATGCTAATTTCTGTGCAAAAAGTGCACAATAAAGTGATGAGAAACAAATGTAATGTAGCTGACATTTACGTTCATGCACACACCCACGTTTTCTTATTTCAGTTACAATTATATTTAGAAGTCTTCTATTCATCTCTCACCACGTGTAATCCACTTAAGACTTTTTTATCATGTAACTTATATTTAGGCCACTTTGCCTTGCAGTTACTTAAAATGTATAAATGAATAAGCTGCGTATTCAAAATCTTGCCCGTTATAGGGTCAGAACCCCGTCACTCACAAGTCATCACATCTCACTAACGTTAAAGACGTAAGTTGATTGACAGGTCTCTGTTAAACTAAACCAGTAAGGGTTGCTTTAAGCAAAAATGAGTTGATGACTGCACTACACATTATATTACTGTGATACTTTGAGCTCGAAGGTATTAAAATAACAATGACTAATGATAAAAGCGAAGAAAAAAGCAGCTCGACCGGTCGCCGCCATCTTAAATGTAGTCACGATAAGTCGAGTGTTTTTTCAGTGGCTGTTGGTCAGAGCAGAGGTGTTATCGGTGAACTATCACCTTTTAGTGATAGTATAGTATCACTTAAAGGTGATAGTGATATAAATAATCAGGTCCCAGATGAGTTCGTCACTTTTTGAGGTCCCCCTGAAACATTTGCATTGTAGACCGAGCTGTATGCAGTGCGTTTGTTAGTTTGCAGTGCCTTCGTGTGTTCGCAGCGCGTTTCTGAGTTTGGTTGTGTTGTGAGAATTTGCAGCGCGTTTGTGTTTGCGTTGCGAGGATTTGCAGCGCCTGTGTTGTCAAACTGATGAAGATGTTTTCTTAATTTGTTGTCGTTTTTTTCTGTTTGCATGTGTTTTCTTGTTTGCAGCGCGTTGACCTCTGTCGGCCACCGTAGATACTCCTTCAGATATTATAGCTTGCATCAAAACTTAGTCACGACTGGATGAGGTATATTACAGGTATTTACTAACTTGATTGAAAAACTGTACGTTTCTGTATTTCTATAACAGAGAGCCCGGTTAAACTAATCATCTTCCTCTGGGGTTTAGTCCTGTTTGGCAAACAAACGCATGTGTTTTAGCGCCACCCGCTGGCCTGGAGTGTGAAGCATTGACAAAATTATTTAGTGCGTTTGTAAACCCAGGTGAAAAAAAAGTGCACTAAAATACAATTTAAGTACACTATTTAGTGCACTTCCCTAATGTATTTAAAGTGATATTTTTTTCACGCACTAATTTTGTACTTAATATACTAAAAGTTTTATTTGACTACTCCTTAAGATTTATTACATTTATTATATATTATTCATATATATTTAATTAATTAATTTGTGTATTGTTATGAATAAAAATATGTGGGCAATACATTATAAATACGTTTTGTATATATTTATTATATATTATTCATAAGTGCATTTTAAAAATATTTTTTTTCACTTGGGAATGTAAGTGTAGTACTTATTAGTATATTTATATTAAGTCTACTTAAGTAGCACATTTGGGAAAATTTAATTTTAACTATTACATTACTAATATATTTTAAATAAAATCAATTTAATTCTGATTTATCTGACTACACTTACAATATATTTAAGTGTTAGTGCTAATTAGTATATTTATATTAAAGGGGCTATATGCAACTTTTTCCCCAAAATAAACGTAACAATAGCCTTTTTATCTGACCATTTATGACTCAAACATCTCCTGATGAGCATACTGACACCTTGTCAGCTCACAGTTTGTGTCACGGATTGGTCAGGTTCTACACCCACAATCACGCCCAGATCACCATCACCTGAATATTGATTCACGCACACCTGCACTCATCAATCATCAACCTGCAATCATCCACCTCACTATAAAGTCACTCTCCACACAACGCTCAGTGTCCGGGCTCGTTCTTGGCGAAGCGGACTGCTAGTGTCTCTCTACGAGTGTCACTATCTGAAAAACTTACCTGATTATACTTACCTGAACTCTGTCCTGTTGTTCCAGTCCTCCTATTTCCAGTCGTCAGCGGTGTGTGGCTGTAAGCTGACTTCCATGTCAGCGGTAGATTCGTGGATCCACAGACTCTTCAATATTCCTCCGTCTATCGTTCTTGGAGTCTTCCCATCTTGCCATCTGCAAAGAAAAGGATCAGTTAAAATCTACACTCCTCAACCCGGTTCTAAACCATCCTATTCAGTTATACTCACCATCACAGAATCTCTTCTCATCTCCGGCACTGCTGCATATAAATAAACGTTACCTGTATTAACACTTACCTTGTTGTCCCGTCTGCTTCATAACAGTTTGTGCACCTATAAGCCTGTATCTTATTTTTCCTATTTTCTGTCGGGTCGGATTTTTCGTGCACTGTCTGTGGATGTGACGTCAAGCGCGTTCATGTTAAACATTTCAGAGCAAGCAGAAAGGAAGAGCAATTCCGTTTTTTGGCCACAGGTGTCAGTCCCGAGTTTAAATTTCAGAAAGCCCCTTTAAAGGAACACTCCACTTTTTTTGGAAATAGGCTCATTCTCCAACTCCCCCCGAGTTAATAAGTTGATTTTTACTGTTTTGAAATTCATTCAGCCGTTCTCCTGTTCTGGCGATATCACTTTTAGCATAGCTTAGCATAAATCATTGAATCCTATTAGACCAGTAGCATCACGTTCAAAAATGACCAATGAGTTTCGATATTTGTCCTATTTAAAACTTGACTCTTCTGTAGTTATATCGCGTACTAAGACCAGCGGAAATGTAAAGATACGGTTTTCTAGGCCGATAAGATTAGGAACTACACTCCCATTCCGGCGTAATAGTCAAGGAAGTTTGCTGCCGTAACATGGCCGAAGCAGGCGCATTAATATCACACAGCACATGTGCAAATGTTTACTTCCGTCAACATATCCAACGTGCATGCAGCATAGGCAGCGTTCCTCGCCATGGAGACATTTGTGAGAGACGATTTAGAAGATATTTACTTTGGTGCAGATCCTAAACCGTATCAATTTGAACCAGAATTCACTGAAGCTAAGGTTTTGGTACGCGAAAGACAAGAAAGTGTGTCTGAACTGCCTGGGACAGAAGGGATGAGGAGAGCAGATTCGCGCTGGCGGGGCTTGCCAACCCATGCCAACTAAAAGTGAGTGCCTGTGTTGTCGCGAGTGGGACTAGGTATTGCCATCGATGGCAAGGGCGGATCTACCTGATGAGGAAGTGTCAGGTCGCAACATCCGAGGACTTGGATGCAATGCTGCATCCTGCAATAGTCGATTTTTTTTTCCGGTTTGACAAAATAAACTAGAAAAAACGTCACACGCCGAGTGGACCTAATGGCCAGCTGTCGCAAGAGTAAGTTATTCCTGCTACATTATATAATATAAAGATTTTAAATGCATACTGTCAGTTTGCATTTTCAGGCTTACATTCATGATGTACACTTTTACTCAAAACTGACTTTAAAACACCACCGACTGTTCGCAATAACTTTCTTTTGCAATCACACATGGAATTTGGTCATAGCAAATACTAAGCTAACTGTTCGCCCAAACCTAGTCGTCAGGGGTTGCATTTCACAGGTAACGTTAGCAATTAATCATGTTTCACTTACAGCCGTGGGCGATGCTCCTTGTTGTCCTGTCTGTAACGTTAGTTTGAAGATTGTTGGGATCGCCGTGTCCCTTAGACGCCGTGCTGTAGTACCGGTAAAACTATCCAAATAGTCATCTGGTTCAAAATCCTCGGAGCAAACACGCCATTTCTTGATCGTTTCTAACGGTGTTTTGAGATCTATGTTCAGAGCAGCCAGCCATTGATTCATTAGTCGAAATTGCTTTTTTTTTCGTGGGAATTCTATGAAAGATGGTAGTAGATTACGTCTTCGACTTACTATCACAGCCCCTTACAATGCACATAACCATAGCTAATCACACACAGGTAAATCCAGCCACTAACAATTTACCAGCTGCAACTCTGACAGCTGCAACAACCGGAATTACACAAACTTAGCACCGGTCACATTGGAAGTTACCTAGCTGGGATCTAATTTCAGGCGCTGTGTGATATTAATGCGCCTGCTTCGGCCATGTTACGGCAGCAAACTTCCTCGACTATTACGCCGGAATGGGAGTGTAGTTCCTAATCTTATCAGCCTAGAAAACCGCTGCTTTACATTTCTGCTGGTCTTAGTACACAATATAACTACAGAAGAGTCAAGTTTTAAATAGGACAAATATCGAAACTCGTTGGTCATTTTTGAACGCGATGCTACTGGTCTAATAGGATTCAATGATTTATGCTAAGCTATGCTAAAAGTGATATCGCCAGAACAAGAGAACGGCTGAATGGATTTCAAAACGGTAAAAATCAACTTATTAACTCGGGGGGAGCTGGAGAATGAGCCTATTTCCAAAAAAAGTGGAGTGTTCCTTTAATATAGCCCCTTTAAGTCTACTTAAGTAGCACATTTGGGAAAATGTAATTTTAACTATAACATTTCAGCTATTACATTACTAATTTATTTTAAGTAAAATCAATTTAATTCTGATTTATTTGACTACACTTAAAATATATGTAAGTGTTAGTGCTAGTTAGTATATTTATATTAAGTCTACTTAAGTAGCACATTTGGGAAAATTTAATTTTATCTATTTCATTACTAATATATTTTAAATAAAATCAATTTAATTTAAACTTAGGGTAACTATCTACAAGTGTACTAACAGTGAACTATTTTTTAAAGCATTCAAAACATACTTTTAAGAAATGCTAATATAACTCTTTATGTAATTTTTTTCAGTAGTTTACTTTGTTGCTATGCACTAAAAATCAGTATAAATATCAGTTGCATTTAGTATACTTTCACAGTTGCACTAAAGTACTACTAAAGTAAAAGTATACTTTTAGCATTGCATTTATAGTGTATCATTTTTACAATCCCATTTAGCACAAAATATAACATTACTAATATTCTTTCTTGTATTTAAGTATTTTTAGGGTACTCAAGTAACCTTTATTTTCACATGGGAGGTACGCTGTTTTTCCCCTTTAGAAAAAAAAAGCCAATCAGCACAAATAAATGAAAATGACTTAAAATTATATACTCGCATGGTATTCGATCACCATCAACAGTCTTAAAGAGGATTAGAGGAGAAAAATAATGCATAATACTGTAAATTCAGCACCATATTGCACTTTACAATAGCCTATGGTCTTTTGAATTTTATTTTCATAAAAAAACAAATGTGTAGCAGCTTTATGTTTTGTTTTATATTTATTGCTTTATTTAAAAAAAATTAAAATAAAATAAAAAACATATAACCATGATGTTTTCTTGTGACCATCGTACTAAAACTAGTAAGCTAATATCTGGATTCTAAGCAAGAATTTCTTTCTTTTTAAAGGCTTAGTTCTAATTCGTTTTCATTTAATGTCAATTTAATAAGAGCCAGATTTAAGATAAATATCAGTGTCTTAAATAAGGTTTTTTTTTTTTTTTTTTTTTTATGTTTGCAAATATTAAAGTTCTGATAGGGATATTGTACCCCAAAATGAAAATTGTCCTCATTTACTTAATTTTACTTCTTTATCCTGTGGAACATAAAAGAAGATACTCTGATAAATTCAGTACATTGATGTCTATAGAGTAGAAATCAAGGGTTACAAATTATGTTTGGTTACATTATACAAAATGCAGTTTTGGAACGACGTGATGGTGAGGATATTATTTGTATTAAAGAAAGATTTTTTTATTACAGAACTTATTAGCAATAAAAATCCCGCATTCTAGCTGAAAATCAGTGCTATGTGCATTTCTATGTGACTAAAATCAAAGACTATAGAATACCCAAGACATGTCACTCGTGTAGTTTTGAATGGGGAAAAATGCGGTCATCATGGCCGCGAAGCCCCGCCTTCTTAGTGAAAGAGCCAATCGTTGATTAGTAAAGTCAGCGCGTCACTGGAGCTACCGTGAGAAGTCCCGGTTGCTATAGAAACAATCGGCGCTCTAGACGTGCGCTCAGTACTGCGCATGCGCACTGGCTCATCTAGCCGGAAAAATAAGCGTTTTTTCACGCTATTGGAGTACAAGGAACCATATTTATGAGGCAGTTCTTGTTGGATTTCTTTGGATATTTAAAATATGAAATTTAATCGTAAGCTTGGTGAACAGTTTTGGAGAATTTGATGTTTCCCCATTCAAACAGATAGGAGCTGCACTTGTATGCCCGAGAGGCGTTTCAAAGATGGCCGCCGAGTGACATGACTTGCCTTAAAGGGACTTTGCTAAAATGCATTATTAAGTTTTTAAAATTTGAACTCAGGATATCATTATTTGTTTCTGTCCTGTTTTATTCATTAATGTATTTACTCCAATAAATGTCCCTATAATCCAACAAAACTTTCAAACATTTTAATCCCAGTCCAGCCCTGACGTAGCCTAATAATAATAATAATAATAATAATCATAATCATAATAATAATAAAACGAATAAAACTTTGAACGACCCACCCTATACTGCCAAATTTAATTTAAGTATGTTTTTTTTTTTTTAATATATAAAATAAACAAGTGTTCTTTTAAATAACAACAACATTTAGTCCTATATAGTTTTGGTATCAAATATATATTTTTTATACCAAAACTACTAATTCTACAGTCACCGTTATGCAGATCAAAAACACAGCTAAAAAGTGGTCATCCTTCACATAACTAATATCTACCACAGTTTTATCAAAGGTAGAATGAAAAAAAAAAAGTTTCGATACAAGCAGTTCAGTCAAATGGAGTTTATTCAATATTTCAAACTTTTAACCCACGGGAGAAAATCAACCCGCCGCAACAGTTTAAAATCAGCTATTAAAAATGGATTTGGCAACCCTACATCTTACACGAGCTGCATCCAGAGCGATTTAACTACTCCAAAGCGACTCCGTAATGCGCCAAAATTATATTTAATATTAGAATGTTTGCAGAAGCATGATAAAGAAAACAGTCCCGCGCAAGGCTTTAATACAAAAACGCACACAATGAATGGCGACTGTAGAAAGCAAAAGCTGAGTGTATACGTTTATAATTAATGAGTTCTTTTCAAAAACGTTATAAATTCGTTTTAATAGTTTTCTTGAAAATGACATTTTTACCTAGATCCTATATTCTTTATCCAAATGGCTCTGTCTGAACATTTTAAACAACGATCGTTAAATGAAACAACATTGATTATAAATTCAACGTTTATTTTATTTTTTTTCAAACCGCTACAAATCCATCCTTTTTCCAAAACATTGTTCGTTTATGTCTTAAAAAACAAACAAACAAAAAAAAAAGACAACATGCAACATATGACATTAGGGACTCATAATATAAATCGTTATTTTTTTAATGTCGGTCTGTCCCTTTGTTTACGTTAAGACGCTGCCTTTTCACTTGCGTTATGTCCAGAAAATTACGTATTGCCCTGTCCTATTCAACCTTGTTTGGTAAAACGTGTTCAAATTAATCATCAGGTCGTCCGCTGACAGCTTTTAGTTTGCGCGTTTCATTGTAAACGGACCAAAACTGAGACTTTTGAAAACAGTGGCATGGCTGCCCACATTCTCTCTGCATATCATTGAGGACCATGTAAACAATCACATCATGTTCGTTGCTGTACTTATAGTTATCAGTAGATTCCTACTTTGACCGCTCCAAGCACGTCCTCCATCTAAACAATATATCTACCTATACACGCTAGTATTATTTTTTTTATTTTTTTATTTTTTTATTTGGCATTGGAAAAGAGCTCTTCAATTGTACTGTACAGTCTATAGCCTTATTTATTGTCTGTGGTTACACTGTATGTTTGTTTTCTAATACCAGAAGCAGAGCTCCTAGTTTGACTCGATGCTATAGAAAATAAAAAAGACAAGTCAATTCAAAAGCTTTATTGAGATATTTTTTAAACCAGAAAGTGCAATAAGCAAATATTTTCCATAGGCAAATACACTTAGCAGACAATAAACGTTGTTGATAGAATATAAAAATTAAAGACAATTCGATTCCAAAACTACATGGCAGTTTACCTTGCTTCTCTGATCCTAAATACATCATACGTGGACGAATTGAAAAAAACAACAGTTAATAAAAAGGTTAATAATAAATCTCAGCTCTCTTAAAGTGTTACAGCATCTTCAGCTTCCTGAACAAGAACGGTTTGTAAAACGCTTCTACTTTTCTTAGTGTGGATCCTCTCGTGTATTTTCAGATATCCTGACTGATTGAATCTCTTGTCACAGTGTGAACACTTGTAAGGTTTCTCTCCAGTGTGGATCCTCTCATGTTTTTTCATGTCTCCTGACTTAACAAATCTCTTCTCACAGTGTGAACACTTATAAGGTTTTTCTCCAGTGTGGATCCTCTCATGTATTTTCATGTCTCCTGACTTAACAAATCTCTTCTCACAGTGTGAACACTTGTAAGGTTTTTCTCCAGAGTGAATCCTCTCATGCAGTTTTAAATGGCTCGCTGTAGTAAAAGTCTTTTCACACTCAAAGCACATGTAGTCTTTCACACCAGTGTGTATTTTCTGATGTTCTTTCAAATGTTGTAGACATGAGAAACTCTTTCCACACAAATGACATGGATATGGCTTCTCTTTTGTATGAACTCTCAGGTGCCGCTTCAGGTGTGGAGCTCTCAAAAACACTTTGTCGCATTGATCACATGCGTACAGTTTCACTCTAGTGTGAACATTTGTGTGTGCATTAAGATTTGATAAACGTCTGAAACTCATCCCACATTGATCACAAGTAAAAGGTTTCTCTCCAGTATGAACTCTCATATGTGATGTAAGTTGTTCTTTCAGTCTGAAGCTCTTCCCGCACTGATCACAAGTGAATGGCTTCTCTCCGGTATGAACTCTTTTATGCGCTGTAAGTTGTCCTTTCAGGCTGAAACTCATCCCACATTGATCACAATTGAATGGCTTCTCACCAGTATGAACTCTCATATGTGCTGTACGTTGTCCTTTCTGGCTGAAACTCATCCCACATTGATCACAAGTAAAAGGTTTCTCACCAGTATGAACTCTCATGTGACGCTCAATGCTTGATTTACTTGATAAACTCTTTCCACACTGAGTGCAAGTGATAAATTTCTTGGCTCTTCTTTTCTTTTCGCCAGGTTTGACATGACTTTTCTCCTCAACTTCACTCAATTCTTCAATTATCTCTAAAAAAAGTAAAAATTGTTCATTTTCAGTAACTCGTAAAAAGCAAAGACATGTGGACATTAAAATGTGGGCATTAAAACCCTAATATAACAATATAAATTAGATAATTGTTATACCATAGTTTTGTCATTTTGATGCATTTTTTTAAATGATGCATCCCTGAAATATTTTCATAAATGAGATGCATTGATCTTCAAATTATTATTTTGAAACCTTCATAGGCAAAAATCTGTTTCTATAGGATGAACTATTGAATGTTCAACACACTACAGAATTATTTAACAATGCTATTGAAAATAGTACCAACATTTGTTAGCAGTGGCAAATATATATATATATATATATATATATATATATATATATAATATATATATATATATATTCTACTCTTATTAAATGAACCATTAGTTGTGTATTTATTAATTTAAGTAAAAAAAAGCCATTAAGTGCTTCTCTGCTGCCATCTACTGGTTATGGTGGTAACTTTATGTATGCATTTAATTTTAAATAACTGTTTGTTTACCACAACATGTATTTATTAAAATAACATTTAAAATTGGAAAAATGTTTGGAGTTTTAAAGCACTGTAAATAAAGCCCTGCTGTATTATTTGATGCTTCATTTATTGCAGAGCTCTAAAGATTTTTTCGTATTACAGCAAATCTAAATCTGGTTGAAGCTCTTTAACCTTCAGCACTATTAATAAAAAAGACACATAAACACCAACCTGTTTGTTCTTCTGTGTCTTTGGGATGTTTGATGCAGTGTTCTGGATCTCTCATCTTCTCTGTTTTCTTTAATAAACTCAGTCTTGGCAGATTTCAGCTCTTCCTGATGATTTGACGCTCTTCAGCACTTGTAAACTGATGGGAATATTCCAGCATTTATTAGTGAATTGCTGTGGGCGGGGCTTCACCGATGATGCGATTCTTTTGGGAGGGGCTTCATTAAAGGTGAAGCGCAGCATAGGAGGAGCTAATCTGACAGAATAAATTCAAACGTACTGAGATCGTCTAGCACACAATAAATTGTATACTATATATTCAAATATTAATAATGGTAAGAAAAATAAACACAGAAAACATAAACACAGAAATACATCTACAAATTTGTAATCAAGAAATAGCCTCAGTATGTTGACACCAAATCTCCTGTAAATTGCCACTTAAAACTCATTCCACTGAAGACATCAGCATAATAAATGAAGTGAAAACATGAGCTATTTGCATGAAATAAAGAGTCTTTTCAGCAGATGTGTTCATATTAATGGGCTGAGGCTATCAACACTCATTCAACAAGACATTCAGGATCATCAGCAGATCATCTCACTTTATTCTGAGTGTTTGCTGTTGAAAACAGATTATTTGAGCCAGGATATATGATAAAAGCCCAAGCATTAGACTGTACTGTTATTTCTCACTATAGATGAAACATATAACACAAAAACACTGTCAATAACTATCCTACAAATCCATATAGCTTAACATGTCCACTTTTGAATAACTACATTACAGTAATTAACTACATTAATTACAATAAAGTA
Organism: Garra rufa; assembly: GCF_049309525.1. Classification (NCBI taxonomy): domain Eukaryota; kingdom Metazoa; phylum Chordata; class Actinopteri; order Cypriniformes; family Cyprinidae; genus Garra; species Garra rufa. Next base: position 11,134,310 of record NC_133361.1, read on the forward strand.
ATTATACGATTAATATTTTACAGTTTTTCATGTTTAGAAACTGACACTGATCATAAAACTTTGAAAACCAAAGAGCACCAGCAATATTTAACGTTTTCTTTTGTCAGAATATTGATCTATATTCACATTTATGAATGGATTTGAAAATACTCCAATTCTTTACTCAGTAATAACGTGAGATTTGATGCTACGCCTCTGTGTGTGCAAGACATATAAATGAAAAATAGAAGTAAACAAAAATAAAAAAGTTACTATTTCAAGCAAATAAAAATCCGCAGAGTGACCAGCAGGTGGCGCTAAATCTTTATTCAAATATGAAATATGCCGAGTCTTCTGAAGTGATTGAGCAGTTCGTTTTTTTCCCCGCACATTTACACAACAATGAGCGCTTTAAATGTACGATTATGCTTAATCAGCTGAAAATGGACGTGGTCATGTAAACGCAGTAACCCATTTTCTTTAAGTAAGATCATAAACGGTGTTAGCATAAACAGGTCGACACAGGTACTTTTCTGCCTCTGGTTTTGCACAACATGTAAACGCAATTTATATACTTTAAGACTGTTAATTAAGAATTATTCAAAACAATGACTTCTACTTCTAAGCAATTTTTTGATAAGACATCTGTATACTTATAAGTATGGCTTTCGTGTACTTTATACACCACTGGAAAAGTTTGCCGACTTTTAGGTTCAGTTTGGAGAGGGATTTTTTTTCAATATCGATTCAATAGTTTAAATGTGTATATACTGTACATATGAGGGGGGAAATATTTTGTTGAATGCCTTTTCAGCACTAGTTAAAACCTAGGTTAAAAATTAGTATTTGATATATATAAGAGTGTCGAATGAAAATTAGTTGTTTTTCCCCAAGCACAAAATGAATTTAAAACAATTTTCTCTATTTGAATATATACTTAAGTCATTGATGTACAATTATTTAGTACTATCAGCAAGCCTACACGATCACATGAACATCCACACTAGAGAGAAACCTTTTCAGTGTTCACACTGTGAAAAGAGATTCAGACGGTCAACACATCTGAAAACACACAAGAAGATCCACACAGGAGAGAAACCGTACATGTGTAATACAAATGCAAATTCAAATACAAATATACTCTTGAGTCTTGAGCTTCACATGAGAGTTCATTCTGTACAGAAACTGTTCACTTGTTATCAATGTGGGAAGAGTTTCTCACAATCAGGACATCTTAAGGATAACATGAACATCCAAACTAGAAAGAGGCTGTACTTTTGTGATCAATATCATAAAACATTTTTGAGGGCTTCAGTCCTAAAGAAACCCATGAGAGCTCATACAAAGTAGAAGCCACATTCATGTTATTTGGGTGATAAGTGTTTTTCATATATATATATATATATATATATTAATTTTGAAAGATCAGCAAATACATACTAGTATGAGAGATAGAATACAAGAAGAAGAGAGAAGCTAGTGTTAGTTTTTTTTTTTTTTTTAAAGAAAACAAGTAGAAAGTAAAATAATAGAGAATGAGTCTAAAAGGTCTAGTTTTATTAGAATAGAATTAGAATAGAGAGAGTTAGAGGGTCAAATCAAGATTGAAGAGATGTGTTTGTAGCCGATTCTTGAAGATGGCAAAGGATGAGTTGTTCAGTTTGAGTAAGGCAGGTCATTCCACCAGAAAGGTACATTTAAGGGTACAGCATTTTTTTCCTTTTGTGGAATTTATTTGCATAGTCCAAACACAAAGTTAGAAAAGGGATGATTCTTTCAAGACATAAAAAAAATCTTACTGATATCAGACTTTTGAATGGCAGCGTATATAATAAAAGTAAATAAGGACATCTTTGTGTGTGTGTGTGTGTGTGTGTGTGTGTGTGTGTGTGTGTGTACTTCTTACATTTCAGTAATTCCACTGAAATTCCTTCACTTTGCAAATAAGAGTGCAACTTGGGTTCACTTCAACAATCGTTTTAGATGGCACTTTACCTTTCAACTTGTTCATCTCTCAGAACAAATACCTATACCTCCAAAGCAGTCAGGAAGCAAGCAATATGTAACTGATATTAGTTTTAGCTTTTGAGACATCAGAATCATTTTCTCTCTCTAAAAAAAAGAGAAACATCATTTATCATCTTCATGTAAAATGCAGGTACTCAGATAGTATAGAAGCCCGTTTCCGCCAGGTCAGAAAAAAATGAATTAAAAAGTCGAAATTATGACTTACTATGTCGAAATTATGACTTTATAAGTTATAATTATGAGATACAAACTGAGATAATGATAAATGTCCCGTTTATCATTAGAACACTCCTGGAAACGGAACTTCAAAGGCGTATGTCGACTCATCTGATTCGTCAAGTAGTCATGAGATCAATGTGTTAAGTCATAATTTCGGTTTTTTTTTAAGTCATAATTTTGGATTTTTATCTCATAATTCCGATTTAAGTCATTATTATGACTTATAAAGTCATAATTTCGATCTCGTAATTATGATTTAAGTATATCATAATTTCGATTTAAGGCATGGATTTTTTTCTGACCTGGCGGAAACGGGCTTCCATAAATTAGAATGCAACTATTACCTTTGAATGAACTTAAAAGCTCCGTCTGTCTCCTCCTGGTAACATTAGTCCAGATTTAATATGTAATATGCAGCAAACACATAGGCCCGGTTTCCCAGACAGGGCTTAGACTAAGCCAGGATTAGACCATAGTTCAATTAGGACATTTAAGTAATTTTTATAAACATGCTTAGAAAAAAAACATTACTGGTGTGCATCTTGAGACAAAACAAAGGCACTGATATATTTTAAAATCAATCAGTGCAATTTTATTTCAGTTGAAACAACTCAGACTTACCTTTTAGTCTAGGACTAGGCTTAAGCCCTGTCTGCGAAACTGGGCCTTAATGTTCCCCCATTTATATCATAAACACACTATTTTTGCAGAATTGCATGTCCTAAATAAGCTTTAAATAAAGTATAGACATCAAAGCGGTCAATTCGCATTATAAAGATAACATAATTTTAATTTTATAGCTAAAACTAAGCCAAGGTTAAGCGTCTAAAAATCATACCATAAACACTGGGTTATTGCTTTACTGCAGGCTCTTCTCCAGCCCGCGCTTTCTCCTGTCATCAACATAAAGCCGCGCGCTCTCGTAATTTAAAAAATAGCAGTTATTTCTTTTCACTGACTGACTAACATTAGTTGATTTATCTCTTTAATGGATAATTACTTACAATTAATATATATATATATATATATATATATATATATATATATATATATACGAGAGTAAATATTGTTATTTCAGAGAGATTTGACACGTCTAATTGAAGAGAACGTTAACCGAAACGCTTTCGTCTACTGACCAAAAGAGGGAAGCATATCGTCGTTATTCAGTAAGAAACGAATGCAATGTTATCCTAGTTCAAGTCAAATACATTTTATTAGTTTTTAATGTCTGTAAAAATAAAATGAACATTTTTAAAATCCAGTATTTTGTTGAAGTCATGCTATTTGTTGCTTTAAAATCTGGATTATTATATAGTCTGGTACTTCTCAACATCTTATTAACGAATAAGAATCTAAGTTGATTTCAATGGTAGGTAAAAGAATGTTATTGAACACAGAAAAAATAATGTGCACATTTGAATTTAAACAGTACATTTATTTGTGAAGCAGAGTGTTACATGTACACTGAACAATTTGTTTCTTGTTCTGAGAGCTTGAACATATTTCATAGTTTTATAGATTTAAAAGGGAAAAAAGTTCACATCCTGAGAATTGACCCACATTACAAATTACGTTTGTGTACAGATGGTGAAATAATATAATCAGTACCATATATGTACCACATATTTGAACATTGAATGTGTCTTTCAATCAATGCTTGCTGCTTTTTATAGAACACGTTTATAACATTTACATTGAGTAACGAATAAACAAAACGAGCTGAAAGGCCTTTACCCCGCATGACTTGACATGTGCTTCTTAAGGTTTGTTTTACGTGTAAAACTCTTTCCACACTCAGAGCAGCTGAAAGGCTTCTCCTCAGCATGAGTTAACATGTGATTCTTCAGGATCCCTTTACATATTAAACTCTTTCCACACTGACAACAGCCGAAAGGTGTTTCTCCGTTATAAAATAACATGTGACTCTCAAGTTGTGCTTTTCGAGTGAAAGTGTCTCCACACTCAGAGCAGGTAAATGGCTTTTCTGAAGCGTGAGTTAGCAAATGATCATTAAGTTGACTTTTCTTTGTGAAACTCTTTCCACACTGAGAGCAGGTAAAAGGCTTTACCCCACCATGAATGAACATGTGATTCTTAAGGCTTGCTTTATGAGTAAATTTTTTTCCACACTCAGAGCAGGTGAAAGGCTTTTCTGAAGTGTGAGTTGCCAAATGATCCTTCAGGTGGCTTTTCTTTATGAAACTCTTTCCACACTCAGAGCAGATAAAAGGCTTTATTCCAGCATGAAGTAGCATGTGGTTCTTAAGGTTTTCGTTACACGTGAAAGTGTTTCCGCATTGAGAGCAGCTAAAAGGCTTTTGCCCACTATGCATTCTCATGTGTTTCTTAAGGTGGATTTTCAGTTTGAACGCGTTTCCACACTGAGAGCAGCTGAAAGGCTTTTTTGAACTGTGAGTAATCAAATGAGCCCTGAGGTGTCCTTTCAGTATAAAACTCTTTCCACACTCAGAGCAGCTGAAAGGCTTTATTCCAGCATGAATTTTCATGTGACTCCTCAGGCTCCCTTTCTGTGTGAAAGCATTTCCGCACTGAGAGCAGCTGAAACGCCTTTTAACGTCTGTTTTTTGATCGCTGCAACTCACTGATTTTTCTCCATCGACATCACAATCTTTCTGATCCTGATGTTTCTCTTCCACCTCATTCAGATCTTGTCTTTCTTCTTTCACTTTCTTCAGGCCTATTAAACATTAGAAAACATTAAAATGATGAAAATGAAAACATTAAAATGATGAAAATCAAAATCGGTGACCTGGCGACTGATTTGCCCCGCTGCCCCGCTTTTGTTGTTCTTAATTCATGCAAATGTCAACCTTAACATGAAAAAATTAAGTTTTTACTAAAAGTTTTTACTATACTGCTAGCACAGGTGGTGGTTCAAATACCTAATGTAAATAAATAATGTGAGGTGTCTCTAAAAGTTTTCAAAAAACATTTATTTTCTTTTTTTTAGTGCATGATTTGCCATAGTCTGGTAAGTGCTATTTTAAAAAATAAATTAATGTCTATTCCACGCTATGATCAAATGTTTTGAACAGAAACGATGCATGGGACTCAACGAAAAAGTGGAAGCGACCAGAAGAAGCAGTGAAATATAGCAACATCACTGAACTGTTCATGGCTTCAGGTGCAGGTCAGATTTATCTGTAAATACTCTAAAGAGTTTTGTCTTAACATAGTTGAGTATTAATCTGCTAGCACCTGTTAGGCGATCCATAGCACACCATTATTATCATTATTCAGAATACTGTGCTAAAGGACATCATTATCGATTGTAAAGTTACATTAAAAAAAATTAGCAGAGACAGATATTCACATGGGTTTATTGTACAGGGAGGGAGGGAACTAGAGCAAACAGCAAAACAAAAATAATCACAGTCACAGCCTAATAATTCAATGGTGTGTATTAGAAATATCAGTATTAGAAATTTAAAAAATATATACTGTAATAATTTTGACATTTAGGCACTTTAGAAAATGTGTTTTAATACACTACCAGTCAAAAGATTTTGATCCGTGAGATTGTTTTATTTATTGCATCTATTTTTGCATTTTTCCGATCCAAGCTAGACAGCAACAATAATATCGTCAAACAGCCAATTTCTATTTGGATATGTAATTTAATTTTAATTCAATTTTAACGTGCTGATTTTTATTATTATGTTGAAAATTGGTTTTCAAGGTTTGGTGAAACGAAAGTTCAGAAAACAGCATTGATCTCAAATATACGTCTTTTGCAACAGTATACGTGTCTTTATCATCACTTTTGACCTATTTAAAGTTACAATTTCTGTTATTTCTATTTCAGATAAATGCTTATCTTTGGATCTTACTATTAGTCAAAGAATCCTGATGTAACGTACTCAACTGTTTAAATAATTTGAAAACGGTTTAACAATGTATTTTTAATAGTAGGCTACTGCTCAAGCTGTTGTACCCCAAATTTTGGCCTTTTTTTGTGTGTGTGTGTGTGTGTGACCTGGATGAGTGTTTCCTGGCCTGAAATTGCACCCCAGTCCCTAACAGTAAGCACAGATGAATGAAGTTTGAATACCAACCTCTGTGTTCCTCGTGTTTTATTCTCAAAGATTCTGGTTCCTCTTGTTTTATTCTCCATGGTTCTGGTTCACTCGTGTCCTCCTCACTCTCTTCTTTAACAAACACCATCTTGACAGCAGCAGATCTCAGTTCAGATGCTTCAGTACTCCTCAAGATATTCCTGCTTGCTTCAAAACTTAGTTACGACTACGAGGATGAGAACATTACAGGCATTTATTAACCTGATTCCAATAAATTTGCAATCTAATTCTAATTACAGAAACATTTCTAACCGTTTGTTTTTAAACGAATAGTGAACGATTAAACTAATCTTCTTCCTCTGAGGTTTGATGGTGTTTGGCAGAAAACGTATGTGTTTTAGCGCCCCCCGCTGAACTGGAGTGGCGCTAAAACATACGGAGGATGGAAATAATGCTTCTACAAGGTGCACTGAATTTTTCCCGATCTGTACAAATAAATGAAATTAAACTAAACTACATAAAAAGAGATATAAATAGACTCCAATTATATTCAATCAACAGCAACAGTCTGTGTGATTGAGGATTAGAAGAGAAAAACGAGCGAAGTCAAATATATCAACACACAAGGTTCCCTAATGAATGGTTGCTATTTGCTTCCAAAACTCTTCACAAAACACACACACATCCAAACCCTCCCTGTGTGAAAAAGTGTTCACAAAGTGAAGTAGACCAAAAGATCCTCAAAAGCTATACATCATGTTGAGATCCAAAGAAATTCAGGAACAAATGAGAAAGAAAGTTAAAAAAAGGTTATAAAGCCATTTATAAAGCTTTGGGACTCCAGCGAACCACAGTGAGAGCCATTATCCACAAACAGCGAAAACATGGAACAGTGGTGAACCTTACCAGGAGTGGACGGCTGACAAAAATTACCCCAAGAGTGCAGCGATGACTCATCCACAGGGCCGTGCAGAGACCTTTAAAGGGGCAGGTGCTCAAAGTATAAAAAGGGCACCTGGAACAAGGCATTTAAGAGCCCCTCGGGTCCATCACCTCATTGTAGGCATCCAGTTACTTACGTAATAAGTAACAATGTCATTAATAAGACAAATAATGCATTATTCAAAGTTTTAATTGCATTAATGTTTAGTTCAGGACTCAAACAATAGAATTAGTCATATTTTTATCACTATAAAAGGGGAACTCTAAATAGGGCTGATGAACGGATAATTGAAAATACTGAATGTCTGGAATGATCAAATATTTAAATTAATTCATAATCGATATTTGTGATCACCTTTTGATTGGAAATACAGTCTAAATTTAATGATCATTTGAAATTGGAGTCAGATTAATACGGAGCCAGATTAAAATTAAAACTAAATCTTGAAGCGCTGTAAAAAGACCGGACATGCAAGAAACCTTCAACCAGATCGCTGGACTTCGCTTTCAGGCCACTGAATCAATCCTTTCAATCTAATTTATCTATGTTTGAAATTGTGCTTATTTCCTACACTGCAAATAGCACGGTCCACGACGGAAATGTTTCAGGGGGACCTCAAAAAGTGACGAACCCATCTGGGACCTGATTATTTATATCACTATATCACCTGATTATTTATATCACTACCACCTTTTAGTGATACTATACTATATCACTAAAAGGTGATAGTTCACCGATGCTCTGACCAACAGCCAATGAACAAATAATCAAGTCCCTGATGGGTTTGTCACTTTTGGAGGTCCCCCTGAAACATTTCCGTTGTGGACCGTGCTATTTGCAGCGCGTTTCTGAGTTTGGTTGTGTTGTGAGAATTTGCAGCGCGTTCCCGTATATGTGTTTGCGATGTTTTGCAGCGCCTAAGTTGTCAAACTGATGAAGATGTTTTCTTAATTTGCTGTTTTTTTTTTTTTTTTTTTTTTTTTTTTGCCTGTGTTTTCTAAAGTTTGCAGAGCGTTGAGCTCTCTTGGCCACTGTAAGCTCCTCACTATCAGCGCTGAAGCACAGATTGTTCGTCAGGTCAGTTTAAGTTTATTGAAACATACGTGTTGCATTACATCCCACATCCAAATATCTTTACGGATTGTGTGTAAAGCATGCACAGATTCTTGAAAAAAATTTGTGTAAATTAACCCAATCAAACAATTATGGAACAAATCATGGGACACACTTTCTTTGTATTTTCCGGAATGTGTGAAAGAGGCTGAAGTTGACGTGCCACTGGTCTTTTATATTATTGTTTTTCGGAAGCCTGTGCAATAATGTAGTTTTGACATCTCGACTTGTTTCCGTGTTGTTGTAGCTCAACAATGGCATGCATGTGATGTTGTCTGGGGTTTGGCAAAAGAAGGGTGGGACAGTGCTTGGTGCCAGAGGTGGTGACTGAAGGCGGTGACTGAGTAGATTGGACTGTTTTTATTTAAAAAAAAATTTTTTAAATGTAACGTAGCCTACTAGACATTTAAAGTGGATAATAAAAAAGTTAATCAAAGTTGTCCTAGGACATAAATGGGTATTGTTTTGGTTTGAGGACAACTTTTGATCCACTTCAATTGTTGATTACTACACACACAAAATTAATTTATCTAAATGCGCATTCACGGTTGAGAGTGCATTGTGTCTGCAGACAGAGCCTTCTCTATTTCCTGTGTATCTCTAATGAACATTGAAGCCTCACTCCGGAAAGGTGGGGTGCAGTTGTTTGAGGAAAAACAGGAAATTCCGTTTTGTTTGTCATTTCCAACTCCAGTCCTCGCGCCCTCCGCAATGATTCCAGGTCAAACGAGGGCACTGAAGTATGGTTATGCTTTTGCTTTTACCATAGTAACTGTGTTTTTACTGCATATTTGTTTTCTTTTTCTTTTCTTTTCTTTTCTTTTCTTTTCTTTTCTTTTCTTAAATCAGAAGCATAGGTATGCAGCATGAACAGCCGAACTTGTACAACAGCTGGCTTCAACTTCTCTCTTCTTTCTCCCAAGCATGCTCTGCTTTAAAGGGGCAGGGGCACAACATATCTTTCAGACTAACATCTAAATAAAATTTACATCTAGCTAACAAATTGCGTTGTGCTGGTTTCAACTCACTCCAGTCTAAACTATATTATAGAATTTACTATTGACTCCTTAATTGCAACCTACAAAAACCCATTATAAAATAAGGAATGCATTCACATGCATTTCCAGTTACAAGTCATGCCTCCCACTCTAGACCCTCCACTTTTTTTCTGAAAGTCATGTGATTTACTGAAAATCAGATGTCTGATATCTCCATTAAATACAGATCCTTTCTGATTGGCTGACATGTATCTTACATAAGATCAGTGCACTTATTTAAGCCCACAATGTAGTGGCAAAAGAACATAGCAAAAACATTTAAGAAGACAAGACACGTCTTGTATATTATATCCAGAAGAAAAACTCAGTTGCTGTTTGGAACACGGATTTCCTCAGGTTTGACTTATTTACATTTACATTAACTTCTGTTTAAACCCAACTGATCATTTTTTATTCATGGTGAAATTATTTAAATTTAATTATTTTATTATATTTTGTGATAGATGCTCAGTGCAAAAGCACTTAACGCATTTTAATTCATTAGACCTTAAAATTGGAGTATACATCTTTTTTCAATGATGCAAGAAGATGAGCCCAGATTACAACACGTTAAATTACATGTTCAATGTTTTTTTTTCCATAGAAATCCATTAATGATATTTTTAATATGCCTTAATGTTTTATAGTGACATTGAAGGACCAGACTATTAGCTAACACCTGTCAGTTCAAAAGGTAGGTTTATTTTATATACGTTCCCTTAAAAATATTTAATTTCACTTAAAAAAAGGATTCCTACCATAGCCTTCACAAAACCTAACATCCAGCACTGTTTTATCATAGGTAGAATGCAAAATATTTATACAGGCATTTCACTGAAATTAAATTCCTTCAATATTTAAACCTTTAAACCACGAGGGAAAATAAATATGATCTGTATTATTCTGACTTCCATTTCTCAGTTCTCACACTTTTGGCACGTTGTTTTCGCCAAAATATGCACGCGAAAACAACAGTTTAAAGAACTGCAAAACGTATTGACTGCGTAGAACAAATCTGAATGTGTAAAAACAAACTGTTGGAAATGTCTAAATGTGTATGTGGGGCAAAACGTTGCCGTAATAATCCGGTTATGTACAGCTCCGTCTTGCTTTTATCTGTGCTTGCACTTTTGGCACAATTCTCTCACTTACTCGGTTTTGCAAGCGTGAGAGAGGGAGGGCAGGAACACCACCTTCTTGTAGCCAATCAAATGAGGCTCTCGCAGACTCTTCATTTACTCTTATCTGATTGGTTCAGTAAACACAGAACACACCAAACTGTTATGTATTTAGTTCAGGATGTTGAAATGGTATTTTAATGTACACAATACATACAAAAAAGTAAATAAAAAAATAAAACACGATACTTTAAGTTGTGTCATTAAGCTGTGTATTCATAATGAATTTCGGGCTGTACGGTATACTTTTTAGGCAATTGTAATATTGTAATTTTGATGAAAATTTCAGATGACCTAGTATTTGCACTATGCACATGCATAATTTCACCTGTCTACTGATCAGGGACGATTAAAGGTGCCATAGAATGCATTGAGAATATATTTTAAATTGTTCTCCGATATCTACGTAGAAGGTATATGGCATAGGAAAGGGCAAAAAATCTCCAGAAATGGTTTTACAGGTCCATTTACAACCCTAGGATTTGTCCCTAGAATGAAATGCTCTGTTATTGCCTTATTTGGAAGCTTCATGAATATTAATGAGCTCTGCTCTGATTGGCTGTTTCACATAGCTGCTCATCTCTTTAGCTCGCACATGGATAAAAATATATATTTAATTAGGAGCTCTAGTCGCTTTTAATATGCGGTTTGTTGAATCTGCCGTTTTGAATCGTGGACATCTTTACTTCTTTAGTCTCATTACTGTGATGCATGTGCTCTGTGTAACATTATAATGCAGAGGAAGTGCTTCCTTACCACACAAGTTCAGCTGCTTGTCAGTGATACTCAAGATCTTTAAATCATTCGCCATCATCAGGCAGTTTTTCTCCATCATTCACCATCATCAGCGCAGTAATCTCTCTGTTTATGTGGTAAGTGAAATCTTATGTCCTGCAATGTAACAGGCTAGCGCTAGCATTAAGCTAACCGTGTCCCTTCAGTGACGTGCCTTGTTTAACTGATGTACTGACGTTACTGATGACTGGGCGATGCAAATGTTGGAGGCGTAACTATTAACGATCTCGGGAAAGTTTCGTAACAGTCGGTGTTATGCTGGAATTGACCTATTTTTCGGTGGTCTTTTGCAAACACTAGATTTACATAAGAAGAAGGAAACAATGGTGTTTGAGACTCATGTTGCGCATGTCCATGTACTGAACTGTTATTTAACTATGCTACGGTAAATACAGTTTTATGGCACCTTTACATTTTTTATACTAAAATTTGGTTCAATACAATAATTGGATTAACAGTAATATATATATTTTTTTCACTTTAACATGTTGTAATTTAAGGGGATTTTGCAAAATATCAATAAAATATTTATTAAATGTTTATCTAACTTATTCGCCATTTATTATCTGTAATACCATTGTGTAAACACTAGATGGCTGTTTAGCTCTCTATATAATCGTTGCTGTGTGTAGTCCGGTGACGCATTGCTGGCGCACATTTTCGACTTAATTCTGTCTAATAACGAGATGTCATGATGTTATGTTACGTCAAAACAACATATTTTCACGTAATAAAATGTTTTCTTGTTAAAACGACATTTGTTATTTCGTTTTATTTGAAAAGTGGACAAACGAAAATGAAGCTAGATATTTCGTATCGTGCAGCTTATTCAGCTAAAGATACCGTTTAATAATATATGATAAGTATAATTAAAATATGATCAGACTAAGTCTCTAATCCGTCAACGCATGTGACAGGAATATTTATGGATTTAATGGATGTCTAAAATATAATTTGTACTAGTTATTTGTAAGTCTATGAAATAAAACAAGAGAATCAAAACAAGCAAAAAAAAAATTGACAAATCAACGGGATCAATTTTATGAAGGATTTTATAATGAATCTCCTTAACCTTGTTAGATAGAAATACAAAATTTACTTTTGCAAAAGACAGGGCTTTCTCCAATTTGTTTGTTATAAAGGAGCTCCAGTAGAATTTTCCTCTTAAAGTAATTGTTACGTCCCTCGTTATTATCTAGGAGATTATTTGGACGCACCACACCATAGTTGCGTGTATGTTTTATAAACGGTGAAAAAAAAGTCTTTACAACAGAGAGAAAAAAAAAAGAACAAACAAACAAAGCCACCGACAACCACGTTTAGTCACAATTGTTTTTACTTATGCAATAAAGTGAAATTAAGTGTTTTAAAAACAGTGACAAGATACGTTTTGGTTTAACATCAGTGACAAGACACAACGTTTTGGTTTAACATCAGTGACAAGACACAACGTTTTGGTTTCCGCGGAACCTCAGGCAGAGAGGAAGGAGCGAAAGAGAGGTGCCAAAGGAAAAAACTTAAAAGCCCAACAAAAAAAACCCCCAACTAACTATAGTATTAAACCAACATAAGCTAGCTATCAACCAAAGATACGAAACAAAACATCTTCAGCGCACAGGACGCCATAACTAAACTATACTGACTATCAACCGAAAAAGATACATAACAGGCACCATCTCTCTAAGCCTAGTGTGTCTATACAATTAAAATCTACGTGGTGTAACATGTAGGTCGCGACCTGCTTACCTGGCTCACAACCCCTCCCGCCAGTACATGATGTTTTACACAATTGTTTGCCAAAAACGGCGCTTGATGTTAAGTATAGCGAACACACCAAGACAAAAAGGAAGCGTCACCAAAGTGACCGACATGAGCTTCCAACAATGAGCAGTCCACAAGCTAAAAGTGCAGCATTTACCAAACAACACACAGTCTCTCAGACTGGCTTCTCAAAAGAGAAAAACAGCCTTCACCGAGCAAAACCCATCGTCAGCTGGCTGATTCGAACAGGTGTGTAACTTTCCTTTATGCACCATGATTGGTGGCGCGATCCCGTGCGTCGCTGTCTTACGTCACCGGATTGACAGGCAGTTCCTCCAATCAGATTGCACACCTAAAACAAACAGTACACACAAACACACAGCTAAAAATATACAAGAACATACAGAAAACTCTTACGTAGCAGCGCACGTAACAGTAATCTTTCTCTTTGTCTGAAAATAGGGATGCCCCGATATCTGAGCTCCTGCGCGTTAAAATGCCCCGATACCAAACGCTGATACCGCAGCATGTGACAAGTCCCTATTTAGGCAAAGAAACACAGCCAACAGAACAACAGAGAGCAGAATTAAGTTATTAGAGATTAAGGAATGTCTACAAAGTGTGTACGCAATCAATATAATGTTAAACATTCAGTATTAAGGCCTTTATAGCTGATGTGCGCAGCAAAGCACGTAAAGTGGATTGAGTGCGCGGCGGCACAGATGTGCGAGCTTGCTACGTCAAATATCACTTTCTCAGAGACATCACAGGAAAGCTTGTAGGTCGTTCGGATTTATCAAAAGCGAGTAAGTAAAACAGTGCATGAGTCACTAAATGGTAGGGAGAGATAGAGCAGGAGAGAGGGAGTTGCTTGATCTTCTGTTGCATTTTTTTTTTAATTATGTTCGCTCACTTAGCGCTGCATAATTTCGAACTAAATCGTAAACAAAAAATAATCAATCATTGTCAATCTTAAGCATACACGACTTCATCTTACATAACATCAATACTTCCAATACATACACAAGTTTTGCTTGCTTCATGACTGTGTGTTTTACATTATTTCTGTTGTCTGGGAATACAAGCACGTTTCAGTTGAAACAAAACGCGACTTCTATTTCTGAAAATATCACAGTAGATTTATAATGATTTTTTTGCTGCATTCCAGCACTGAGCCGCTGCAATTGAGCAGATTGAATGTACCATAGAGCAAAACATTAAAATTAAAGAAAGAAAATAAACAGTGAAAGTGAAACTTTGAAAAAAAAAAAAAAACTCTTCCACATTAACAAGCAGAATCACCAAAGAAGAAAATCATAATTTTTAAGCAACCATTAGTGGTCAGTGTTTGTATTAGTTGGTCTCTTGACCCTTACATTTTTGACATTACATTTTGTTTGGTCGCTCTATTTGAGTTAAAACAGCCAGACTAGCCAAGAGCACAAGCCATCAGGTCATGATTATGTTTTAACATGATCATTATTTGACCTGAATCATTAAACTATTATTTTTTTGGCCAGAAATGACACAGGCGTCTCCTAAAAGATAATAAGACGATGCACAAGGGGCATCATTGTGGGAAGAAAAAAAAATAAAAAATTAATAGTTCCAGTGGCTACAGTGCAAAGTATTATTAAAAAAATCCAAGACATTCCGCACTGTGAAAAATCTAAGAGGACGAAGTCAGAAGCCAAACGTGACACCTGTGCTGGCCAGGAGGATAGTGAGAGAGATAAAAATATATATATATCCAAGGATCACCACCAAGGCCATCCTAATGAATCTGGACTCTGCTGGTGGCAACATCTCATGGCAGACAGTCCAACAGAAACTTCAAACCGCTGGGTTCCACGAACGCAGACCAAGGAGGACACCACTTCTCCAAATAAGGCACACAAAAAGCCCGCTTGGCCTTTGCAAATGCTCATCTGGACAAAGGAGAAGTCTTCTGGTCTTTTGCTTTTTGGTCAGATGAAACAAAAATGTAATTGTTTGGCCACAATGATGTAGCCTTCATTTGGTGTAAAAATGGAGAAGCCTTCAATCCTAAGAACACCATCCCAATTGTCAAACATGGTGGTGGGAACCTAATGTTTTGGGGTTGTTTTTCAGCCGGTGGACCAGGGAACCTTATCACAGTAAACGGCACCATGAAAAAGGAGAAATACATAAAAATTCTTAACAACAACATCAGGCAGTCTGCAGAGAAACTTGGCCTTGGGCACCAGTGGACATTTCAACATGACAACGACCCAGAACACACAGCAAAAGTGGTGAAGAAATGGTTATCGGACAAAACATTAACGTTTTGCAGTGGCCCAGCCAGAGTCCTGACTTAAATCCAATTGAGAATCTGTGGAGGGAGCTAAAGATCAGGGTGATGGCAAGGAGACCCTCCAAACTGAAAGAGTTAGAGCTCATCTCTAAAGATGAACGGGCAAAAATATTCTTCATGTCTGTGTGTCTTAATTAAAGAATCTTTTTTCTTTTTCTTTTATCAAAACACATTTTAAAGACATCTGCCTGATTATAGATATTACACTCTAAAAAGTGCTGGGTTATTTTTGTAAACACATTGCTGGGTTAATTGTGCTGGGTCAAAATTCTGGGTTGTTTGAGGCACTGTAAACACACAGTTGGGTTGATCATGCTGGGTCTTTCACTATGAACACCTGGGTTGGGTTATTTTGACCCAACCGGTTTGTTTATTTTTTTCACTTCATCGAACATTCTGGATTCTACACTCGTCTCCTCGCCAGGCGGTCACGCACCTCGCAGCAAGCAGGATTAAGGTAAATTAATAATATGATTATATAATTATTTACCTTTATTTTTAATAAGTTGTGTTTTAGAGCACATGGTTTCACTGTTTAATGCAATATTTGATATGTCGCTGTGCGGGGTTGCCGTTTTATTCCGTGAATGACGAACATTGTAACTTAAGCAGCCTAGCGATGTACTTTTTTGCCTCAACAATCGCTTTATTGTTATATAAAGTGTGTGTGTGTGTGTGTGTGTGTGTGTGTAGTGTTATTTGTATAACTTACAGTATACATATGGCCTTTATTTTAACGCCTTATGGAAAGAGTAGGTCAGAAATACGGGGGTAAGTTCCTTTACTGTCTGCATACTGTATGGCTTTGTAATGTTTTGTCAAAATTAGATAATTTCATACAAAAATTGATCTTTTAAGGGCATATTTTCTCAAGTAAATGTCTGCGACGTGCCGAATCCAACAATAGATCCATATGTTTTATGTTGAGCATTTTCGCGCTTTTTTTCCTTGAGGTAACTTATCTGCATTAGCTAAAACGCTATGTCCCTTACTTTAATAATGTTAAACCACAATATGACAGGTATGTACTATTGTTTATTACTTAAATGTAATGTTGTCTTAGCTACAGTATGTTATGTTAGACTTAATCTCTCGTGGTGTATGTGGCCGTTCACATGTCGCGTTTTTTGCGCATATACGCTCATAATGGAAGCTCGTTTTTTCCAGGCGCGGGACATGGTTGCTTAGTAACGGCAGACGCCATGGGAGAGCAAGCTGCGTTTTGTTAAGAATGAGAAAGCGACGCGTCTTGCGTTTTCACGCGTTTTTAGGCGCGGCATGCGGTCAAACCCTTACTCTTCCTCTATTTTAGTGAATGCCTGTGTTGCATTACAAACTAGGAGACCAGTATAAACCTTAAACTTATTGAACCACATTTTGTTATGTATGTGATAGTGTCATTCCTCCCAGTGCCTGTAGGTGGCACCACTACGTTATTAATTATTAGTAGTTGTGTTCCTTAAAATAAATCAAGTGAAGAAGTTAAGTACCCCGTTGTGGCTGTGTCATCTTTCATAGGACATTCAAGAGTCTATACTAAATGTTATAATAGTGAGAACATAACATATTTGGCGACGAGGTGGATTAATTTTCCATGGACCTACCACAGTGAATCGTGAGTAGTTAGGCGCACCTGAACTTTACTTCCCTGCGTAGCTAAAGTGAGCTAGGTTAGCTAGAATGGCTGCTACTATAGGCCATATGGAAGCTTTTGATGAAAGCGTTGAACCATGGACCACCTATATTGAACGATTCGAGCACTTTGTAGAAGCTAACAGTATTGATTCTGACAAGAAAGTGCCTGTGCTACTCAGCGTGATCGGAGGGAAAACATACGGATTGCTCCGAAGTCTGATCGCGCCGGACAAGCCGAGAGAGAAGAGTTTCAAACAGATCACAGACACGCTACAGCAGCATTTTTCTCCGAAGCCCCTGATCATCGCGGAGCGTTTTCGTTTCCACCGGCGGAGTCAGGAGGAAAGCGAGTCGGTGACACAGTATGTTGCAGTGCTTAGAGGATTGTCAGAGCACTGTGAATTCGGGGGTCATTTGGATGATGCACTTCGCGATAGATTCGTGTGTGGTTTGAAGAGTGAGGCTACACAAAAGCGCTTGTTGACTGAAACTACACTGACATTTCAGAGAGCGGTGGAATTGGCGGTGTCCATGGAAACAGCGTCACGCGAAGCGCATCAACTCAGCGGATCACTGACGGTAAATGCACTGTCTTTATCAAAGATTAAGACTGCAAACAAATGTAAACGATGTGGAAAGGATAACCATAATGATGAAGACTGTTGGTTTAAGGACAAAAATTGTAATAATTGTGGGAAAAAAGGCCATATCAGTCGCGTTTGCAGGAAGAGTAGCGATTATAGAAAAACAAAGAGTGGAAACAGAGCAAAAGCCGCACGGCCAACAAAAGAAACTAAGCAGAAAGGCTATGTAAAAAAAGGAAGTGTACACCACCTTCATGCTGATGCAGTATCCAGTGGTGATGAAACTGACTCTGATTTAGCTCTGTATAAACTGTCACAGCCAGGAGAAAAGTCCAGTATCATGGTGAAACCAGAAGTTGAAGGACTACCACTTGAAATGGAACTGGACACGGGGGCAGCAGTCTCTTTGATTTCAACAGAGACTTATGATAGAATACTGAAACATCTGCCCTTATGCTCAACTGACATTGTTCTTCGAACATATACAGGACAAGCATTACGCCCTGAAGGTGTAATTGATGTTCATGTAAAAATGGGTAAACAGACGGCTGTTCTTCCATTGTATGTTGTGCATGGAGATTATCCACCACTCTATGGCAGGGAATGGCTGCGTCAGATTAAGCTCAACTGGAAAGAAATAAGAATAGTCCAACTGAAAACGCTAGAAGCTGTTCTGCAAAAACATACTGCTGTTTTCTCTAAACAATTAGGGGAAATGAAGAGTATAAAAGCTAAAATAACGCTGAAACCTGAACATAAGCCCAAGTTTTGTCAGCCCAGAGTAGTCCCTTATGCTCTGCGTCCAAAAGTTGAAGCGGAGCTGAACCGTCTCACTGAAATGGGAGTTTTGACACCGGTGCAGTACAGCGAATGGGCTACCCCAATAGTCCCTGTTATAAAGAAAAATGGAGCAGTACGCATCTGTGGGGACTTTAAGGTGACAATAAACCCCGTCCTTCACACTGAACACTATCCGTTACCACGTATTGAGGACCTCTTCGCTTCGTTAGCGGGAGGACAATGTTTCAGTAAACTGGACTTGTCGCATGCTTACCTCCAAATGAGGGTTGAGGAGAACTCCACAAAGTTCCTCACAATTTCCACACAAAAAGGGCTATTCCAGTATACTCGTCTTCCATTTGGGATCGCCTCCGCCCCAGCTATATTTCAGAGAGCTATGGACCAAATATTGCTAGGTCTTCCTAATGTCCATTGCTATCTGGATGATATTCTTGTTATCGGGCGGACTGAAGCTGAACACTTGGAAAACCTGGATGCAGTCCTTGGACGCCTAGAGGAGTTTGGCTTGCATGTTGAAAGAGGGAAATGTGACTTCTTCAAGGACTCACTGGAATATCTGGGTCACATAATTGACGCCGAAGGTTTGCACAAGTCGCCTGAAAAAGTAAGTGCAATTGTCAATGCTCCAACCCCATCAAACATCACACAGCTGAGATCATTCCTTGGCCTGTTAAACTATTATGGGAGATTCATACCTAATTTGGCGACTATAGTGAATCCTTTGAATACCCTGCTGTGCAAAGGGAAGCGCTGGCAGTGGTCTGCAGAGTGCAATGCTGCATTTAAGAAGGCAAAGGAACAACTAGTGTCGCAAAACGTCTTGACACACTACGACCCACAGAACCCAATTCGGCTTGCATGTGACGCATCACCTTATGGCATTGGTGCCGTCATTTCACACATGTTACCCAGCGGTGAAGAAAAGCCAATAGCTTTTGCATCGCGCACACTTAGCAAGGCAGAACAGAATTATGCGCAGATTGAGCGCGAGGCTTTAGCAATTGTGTTCGGAGTCAGGAAATTCCATCAGTATCTCTACGGACGGAAATTCACGCTCTTCACAGATCACCGCCCCCTTACTACGATTTTTGGACCACAAAATGGAATTCCATCTATGGCGGCGGCACGTATGCAAAGGTGGGCATTGCTTTTGTCTGCGCACAACTACACCATCGAGTACAAAAGAGCTGAACATCACGCAAATGCTGATGGTCTTTCCCGTCTGCCATTGCAAGTGGAACATCGAGAGAAGCAGGATGCTGTAGAGCTGTTCTACCTCGAACAAGTGGGGAAGCTCCCTGTCAGTGCCACAGATATTCGACGAGAGACTATGAGCGACTCTATTCTGTCTACGGTTGTCGAAATGGTTCTGAAAGGGACTCAAGCTATCAGCCTGACTGATAATAATGAACTCTTACCGTTCATCTCCAAGCGAAGTGAACTGTCTGTCCAACATGGGTGCTTAATGAGGGGTATGAGAGTTGTTGTTCCCCACAAACTACGGAAAAAAGTGTTGGAGGAACTGCACACTGGCCACCCAGGAATTGTCAGAATGAAAGCTATTGCTCGTAGCTATGTGTGGTGGCCGGGTCTTGATGCTGACATTGAACTGCAAGTGAAAATGTGTCAGTCATGTCAACAAATACAGAAAATGCCATCCCAAGCACCCCTCCATCCATGGGAGTGGCCAAGCAAACCATGGGAGCGCATACATGTAGATTTTGCTGGGCCATGTGAGGGTCACATGTACCTAGTTGTGGTCGATGCGCATTCAAAGTGGCCTGAGGTACAAATGATGACATCAACGACAGCAGAAAAAACGATTGAAGTTTTGAGGAGCCTTTTCAGTCATTATGGTCTGCCCGAAATCCTGGTGAGTGACAATGGACCACAATTTGTCTCTCAGGAGTTTGCAAATTTCCTGAAGGCCAACCATGTGAAACATATTCGTTCTGCTCCATATCATCCGTCAACGAACGGGCAGGCAGAGAGGTTTGTTCAGTCGCTAAAACAAGCACTGAAGGTTTCTAGGGGCTCTTCTACTCTTAAAAAAAGGCTGGAAACATTCTTGCTGACATACCGCAACACACCACATCCAACGACAAAAGAGTCCCCTTCCTTATTGTTTTTGGGACGCCTGTTGCGCACACGTCTTGATGCCTTAAAACCCAGTGTGAAAGCTGCCGTACGGCACTCCCAGGTCTCTCAGGTTCTCCGCCGAGCTGGTCGTTCGAGGCCTAGACAGTTCGGAGTAGGTGATGCTGTGCTGGCGCGTGATTACAGGGGGAGAGAGAGATGGACATCAGGAGTGGTGACGGCTCAAAGTGGTCCAGTATCTTATACTGTGGATGTAGGTACTTCTGAGGAATGGAGGCGTCATGCTGATCAACTTTTGTCCATTCCAAAACAAACAGCTGAAACTCTGCCAACAGAATTACCTGATAACAAGAATGTGTCTGTTCCTGTGCAGACCACTGCCGATGCCACTGTTTCTGTACCACTATCAAGGGAACAAGATGTTAACCGTGACGTATCAGAAGAGTGTCAGACAAAGTATGACAGTACACCAACACAGGTCAGACGTTATCCGGCAAGAGTGATTAAACCACCCAACCGTCTGACATTATAGGATGATGGAAATTGCTGGAATGAACAATAATTAGTTATGTTAGTGAGCCTGTTCCGATATGGGGCAGAATAATCCCCGAACTGGCTCGAGGCAAGAGGCAGTCTACCCTCTACCTCTAGAGTAGAATAGGTAAAAGCATTATAGTTGTGTTTTTGAAAATGTTTTGGAGTTGTTTCTGATTAAGAGGGGAGGAGATGTTATGTATGTGATATTGTCATTCCTCCCAGTGCCTGTAGGTGGCACCACCACGTTATTAATTATTAGTAGTTGTGTTCCTTAAAATAAATCAAGTGAAGAAGTTAAGTACCCCGTTGTGGCTGTGTCATCTTTCATAGGACATTCAAGAGTCTATACTAAATGTTATAATAGTGAGAACATAACACATTTCTTTTTCAGATTTTATCAGATTTCACAAGACTTTAGGAAGCTATATCCAGAGGCAGACTTTTTGAAGACTGGGACATTCCTGGGTGACATGACTTAAGGTAAGCTTTTTCTTATAATATGTCAATCTATAAAAACAATATGCAACTGTATTTGACACACATCAACTGGTAAATACAATGGTACAGTAACACTTAACTAGTTGCTTATTAGCTTGTATATTGGCTGTTAATTAGTACTTATGAAGCACAAACTGATGCCTTATTCTGCATGAGCATATTCTACATCCCTGAATCTGACCCCCTACCTAAACTTAACCTGCAGTAGTTGAATGAGGGTGGGAATTAATTTGCATTATTTAAAGGAATGAAGAAATCTTCATATGAAAGTGTTTCAGTTTGTTGTTTTGATTATAAAATATGTTTCACAGTTTGCATATTATTCCTATGGTTTAGATGCTAAAGGGGAAAGTGCTTTCAAAGTCCTGCCCACTCTGGATAAAAGGTCTTCAGACCCACAACCACGGAATCACGGAGGCCATTCATTGACGTACAACCTGTAAGTTTTGTTTTACGTTTTCTGCTCTAATAAGGGTATATATATATATATATATATATATATATATATATATATATATATATAAACACAGTGGTGGCCAAAATTATTATAACAGTTGTATTTTCACCAGCTAAAAAATGATTTTAAGTCAGTGTTTGTTATCTTTTGCTGTAGTGTGTCAGTAAGAAATATCAGTTTACATTTCCAAACATTCATTTTGCCTTTAATTGTGATAATCCAGTGAGGTTTTTGTTTGCACAACAGCCAATCCTCCACACAGAGATCTGATCTCATCATCATCCAGTCTGTCTGGAATGACATGAAGAAACAGAATAAACTGAGACAGACTAAATCCAGAAGAACTGTGACAACGTCTCCAAGATGCTTCAAGAGACCTACCTGCAAAGCTACCTGAAAAATTTTGTGCAAGTGCACCTAGTGTAGGGCAAAAGCTGCTTTAAACGCAAAAGGATGGTCAAACCAAATGTTGATTTAATTTAGTTAATCAAGGTTAATTGATTAAGAACATTTATTTATGACATTATTTTTGACAGCATCATTTTATGACATTTTTAGACAAGTGCTTAAAACTTTTAACAGTACTGTAGCTTTGCAGTTAGGTCTCTTGAAGCATCTTGGAGATGCTGTCACAGTTCTTCTGGATGATGATGAGAACAGATGCTGTGTGGATCACTGGCTGTTTTGCAAACAAAAATGTCACTGGATTATCACAATTAATGGCAAAATGAATGGAAATGTAAACCGATATTTCCTACTGACACACTACAGCAAAAGAGAAATCACTGACTTAAAACCTTATTTAGCTGGTGAAAATACTAGTGTTCTAATAATTTTGACCACAACTGTATGAAAAGTTGAGAAGCAAAATGAGCATTTATTTCATGCCTCTGTGTTTATGTTCATAAAATACACTTAACTTAAAATGTTAGTTATGTTGCAAGACTAAATGCCGTATAATTAATAGGTGGGGACCAACATGGTGGATTTGAGCCTTGGGATGAGACAACAACATTTCTAGACCTTCGCCATTGTTCCAGGCCATGCCATTGAAGCCGACTTGTTGCCTGGGAATTTCTCCAGCTTGCAGTATATCATATTGATGGGCATAAGTCTTCATGTGTGAAGTTTTTGAGGGCAAAAGTTTTTTTTTTTTTTTGGCCACTTGTAACATGTTTTAAATTGTAAGTATTGTCTGGTGGACTCTTTGTTTGGCTTAGTTTTAATGGCACAATGTTTGGAATGATTCTAATGTGGTAATAATTAATTTTTGAGTGTTCTGCTGCTGCAATGTTGACATAAAGAATAGGAATATATTGTGCCTTCTTTACAGTTTTGTGTTTAAAAGAAACTGATCTACTAAAACCGTTATTTGTGTCTGTAAGGGTTGGACAAAATGTGAGACAGCTGCACCTATTTGAAAACTGTATTAAAAAGAAATATGAAAACTCATTAAATTGACATTTACAGATTAATTTTTTTGTGTTGTGTAACTGTATTACAGAAAAACAATAATAATTTTACATTCTTTTGTGATTTATATATTATTATTGGTAAATATAAAGGTAGCAAGGCAATTAGACAACAAATAACCCAATATTTAGGTAGTTTTTAACCCAGCAACACAGTTAATCTGACCCACTGGTTGGGTCAAATAAACAACCCAGCATTTTGGGTCAAATGATTTAACCCAGCACTTGGGTCAAAACAACCCAACGCGTGTTCTGTCCCATAGTTACCCAGCAGCTGGGTTATGGTTGGGTTATTTTTTAACCCAGCACTTTTTAGAGTGTATGATGTTGACATAACCAGTAAAGAAAACCTAACTCTGTTAAATAGGTCACTACATAAAGGTGAATGTCAAAATGTCAAAACATAATCAAGGCCACATGCTCAGCTTTCCTCTGGGTTTTCTGGCTGTTATAACTCTGTTACAGTAGCCAAACAAAACCAAACATTAATGTTAAATGTTAAACATATATGTGACCATGGACCACAAAACCAGTCATAAGGTTAAATTTTCCAAAACTGAGATATATACATCACGTGAAAGCTCAATAAATAAGCTTTCTATTGATATATGGTTTGTTAGGATAGGACAATATTTGGCCGAGATACATCTATTTGAAAATCTGGAATCTAAGGGTGCAAAAAAATCAAAATACTGAGAAAATCACCTTTGAAGTTCTCCAAATTAAGTTCATAACAATGCATATTACCAATCAAAAATTACATTTTGATATATTTATAGTATGAATTTTACAAAAAATCTTCATAGACATGATCTTTACTTAATTTCCTAATGATTTTTGGCATAAAAGAAAAATCTAGAATTTTGACCCATACAATGTATTTTTGGCTATTGCTACAAATATACCCCAGCGACTTAAGACTGGTTTTGTGCTCCAGGGTCACATATAAGGGTCAAAAGACCAACTAATGCAAACATTGATGGTTGCTCAGAAATTGTGATTTTTCTCCTTTGGCGATTGTGTTGGTAACATCAAGTGTCTTCAAGAATGATCAATCATCACTTAATTAATCACTAATTATGTCATTAACTTTAACTCTGCTTCAGTGTTAATTTTAACACTCTTATTTTAACACTTTTGGGCCTGGTTTCACATACAGGCCTTAGACTAAACCAGGATTAGGCCATAGTTCAAACGGGACATTTAAGTCATTTTTATAAACATGCCTTTGAAAAAAAAAAAAAAACATTACTGGCATGCATCTAGAAACAAAACAAAGACACTGATACATTTTAAGATTAGTCAGTGCAAGTTTTTATTTTTACCTGAAAAAGCTCAGACTTACATTTTAGTCTGGGACTAGGCTTAAGCCTTGTCTGTAGTGTAGACTTAAAGGAGAACTCCGGTGTGATTTTGACCTAAAGTGTATTGAATCATGATACCGAGTGTAAACGTACCTTGCATATCTCATCTCGTCTTGTCCACTGCTGTCCGAAATCTGGGGTCAGTTAGCCGATGCTCACAACAGCTTGTCAATGAAAGTCAATCGGGCATCGAAGGAGCCATGTAAATAAATCACTGTTTTACGCCATTTACGAGGCACAAAGTAGCTCCACACTTCATTGGTAGACTTCCAAGGGCCCTGACATTTAAAACGAGACATTGAGAACTTAGAAAAAGCACCGGTAGTTTATTTACAAGTAGATTTATACAGACAGTAACCGCAAGAAGTTTAGCGGCCGCCGCCATCTTAAATGTAGTCACGATAAGTCGAGTGTCGAGCACCAAGGAAACTACAACCTGATACGTTGATAAGCTGATAAATTCCTTGGTGCTCGACACTCGACTTATCGTGACTACATTTAAGATGGCGGCGGGCGCTAAACTTCTTGCAGTTACTGTCTGTATAAATCTACTTGTAAATAAACTACCGGTGCTTTTTCTAAGTTCTCAATGTCTCGTTTTAAATGTCAGGGCCCTTGGAAGTCTACCAATGAAGTGTGGAGCTACTTTGTGCCTCGTAAATGGCGTAAAACAGTGATTTATTTACATGGCTCCTTCGATGCCCGATTGACTTTCATTGACAAGCTGTTGTGAGCATCGGCTAACTGACCCCAGATTTCGGACAGCAGTGGACAAGACGAGATGAGATATGCAAGGTACGTTTACACTCGGTATCATGATTCAATACACTTTAGGTCAAAATCACACCGGAGTTCTCCTTTAAATAAACTCCTGGGAGATCTGAGAGAATGAAAAACCTGCTCTGTGAAATTCCTCCTATTGTAAAGTCATGCAATGTGTAATCTCCTGTCACAGATCCACATGCAATGTGAACACAGCAGCAACTGAATGCTACCCCAGATAGCCATGCAGTAGGAAAACAACAGTGATCTGACACTTTGAAAATCGTGCAGTGTGAACTCTGCATTGCCTGTACAATAATTCCATTCTACCATTCAATTTTGAGCATACAGATGGCATAATCACATGTGTTGTGGTGTTTTTCATTACTACTGTTGTTACCATATTTTTATTCTTTAGTTTCAGGTCACACATCAAAAATGAAACCAACTGTAAACATTGTGTTACTTGGGAAAAAGGGAGCTGGGAAAAGTGCAGCAGGAAACACAATACTAGGACCAGAAGCGTTCGTATCAAAGAAGAGCTCGAAATTAGTCACACGAGATGTTGTTGTCAAATCTAAAACTCTCTTTGACATGCTAGTCAATGTTTACGACACACCAGGATTCTGTGATGCAGAGCTGAGTGAAGGAGAATTTGACCAGATGATCAATGAAAAGATTCTTCAGAAATGTGAATCAGATCTCTGTGTGTTTCTGCTGGTCGTCAAAGCTGACAGTTTCGCTGAAGAAGACAGAAAAACTGTGAAAAAGATTGAGACGCTCCTGGGAAAAAGTCGCTTGGATAAAACCTGGATTCTCTTCACCAAAGGAGACGAACTGCAGGAAGAAAACATGACAATAAAAGAATTTTTGGACGAGTCTGAACCCTTCAAGGAGCTTGTAGCAAAATATAATCAGAGATATCATGTGTTCAACAACAAGACAGAATGTACCAGCCAAGTTAGAATGCTGCTTACGAAATTTTTCCAGAGGTCATTGGGCTTAAATGGTAAGTTGTTTTAGAATTAAATGTGTTTTCATGTTTGTGGATCATATTGTTTGTAAACTTCTCAGATTTTTGTTGGTAAAGGTCTCAGATTTGTCGCATTCTTTTGAATTTCACATCTACATGCACAGATGCAGGCGAACAAATTTGTAAAGTAGTACACTTCCCAAATATATTTAATAAGGGTATTACAGTTGTTTGATACAGATTGTAAGAAAACAGATTTTTGAAAGCTATTCCTAAAGATACAGTACGGGAATATGACTTTAAGGCATTTTTAAATCAAAAATGATCATTCTGTCATCAATTACTCAACCCCATGTTATTCAAAATGTGCATGACTTTTGTTCATCTCAGTGCATACATGAGTTAATTTTAAATAGTTTCTCAACTTTGCCGTCATAATATTTAATCATCCATAGAAATCTATGTAATGAACATATTAGTCCAAATAAATAGAACGATTTAAACCATGTCTACTGAAGGGGCACAATGGCTTTTTATGATGAACACATTTCATTTAGTTGTTTATTCACATATAAACATTTATCAATGCAAATATAGTGGTAAATGGCAGCTCAAATGTGCTTGATGCACTCAATGTGGTTTGATTTATTGTGGATATTGATGTGTTTAATTTGGGTCCTGTATACAAGAAGTGGTCAGTCATTTTATTTGAAAGTATTGACGACGTGCATTTTAATAGAAACCAATTGCCTTCTTCATTGTTGATGGCAATGGCTGTGTTCATGGGTATGAATTTATGGATTATTTAAGACTTACACCTCTGCCTTTTTTTTTTCTCTTTTATTTAGCATCAGATGGAGGGGTGCTGACCAGACTGATTCCTAAAAGCAGAACAAACACTGATGATGAACAGCAGACTCTTGTGACCAATCCTTCATCCAGAAGGATTGTTCTTCTGGGCAAAAGTGGTGTTGGGAAAAGTGCAGCTGGAAACACAATACTGGGGCAGAAGATGTTTAAGTCTGAGCAGACAATGATTTCCGTAACCAGTAAATGTTCAATAGAGCAGGCCACTGTCTCTGGCAGATCTGTGTCTGTAGTTGACACTCCTGGATTCTTTGACACCCAGATGAAACGTAAAGACTTAAAGGAAGAGATCGCAAGAAGTGTTTATTTATCCAGTCCTGGACCTCATGCTTTTCTCATTGTGTTTCCTGTGATTGGGAGATTCACTGAGCAGGAGGAGGAGATCCCTGAACTCATTGAAATAATGTTTGGAGAGGAGGTTCTAAAATACTCCATCATTCTCTTCACTCATGGAGATCTGTTGGAAAAAGATATAAAGAAAGTTGTTCAAGGGAACAGTAGATTAAGACATCTTTTTCAAAAATGTGAAGGCAGATATCACATCTTCAACAACAAAAATGAAAAAAGCAGAGAGCAGGTGGACAATCTACTGCAGATGATTGACAAAATGATAGAGCAGAATGGAGGTTACTACAGTAATCAGATGTTTGAAGATGCTTACCGTTTCAGACAAGAGAACGAAAAGAGGCAACTGGAAAAGAAAGAACAGATAATACAACAGGAGGAGGAAAAAAGTGACCCTCATTTTCAGCAATTTTATGAACAGTACATGGGTAGGTTTGGTTTTTTAGGTTTTGCTTTGGGAGCATTTACTGAAGCGGTTGAAGCTGTTGGTAAAGCTGTTAAAGCTACTGGTGAAGTTGTTGTAGCTGCTAGTAAAGCTGTTGGTAAAGCTGTTGGTGAAGCTGTTGTAGCTACTGGTAAAGCTGTTGGTAAAGCTGTTGAAGCTACTGGTGAAGCTGTTGTAGCTGTTGGTAAAGCTGTTGGTAAACCTGTTGTAGCCCTTATTCGTTTTTTTAAATCATAACACGGGACAGATTGTAATACATATATATATATAAATATATACGTAGATGCCTCATTGGACCGCTCCAAGCACGTAGATGTGTCCGCCATATTGGTATAACAATATACAACACATACAACAATATATAACACATTTTGCACATATGCAGTATACACAAGGAATACAGGTAAATGTTAGAACTGACTGCAGTTGCAATAATCAGTGAAGTATAATGGCGTTTAGAGGTTGCATTAGATTTCAACATTGTCCGTCATAAAAATTCCTTCACAATCTACTATTAGTCATCATGTAAATGTTTTACACTTTAATTATAATGACATTTAAGTGCTTTTATTTTTGTTCACATTTTCATTTTTAATCTTGAATATACAGGACTGTCTGGATTTGAACTGTTTTCCTAGAGTGTTCTCCCCCTCACATGGACTTATGTTTGTTTCTCCCTTTGTCTCCCCCTGTTGTTCTGTGTGTATTGGTTTGTTCTTGCCCTAATTTGGACTTCCCCCTGTTAGTTTGTTACACCTGACTTGTTAATTTGTCACACCCCCTGCCACACATATTTAAGTCGTTTGTACCCACAGTTTTATTGTCCGTTGTTAAAGTTTTGTCGTGTTTGTTCCGTTTTTATTTAATAAATCAATGTTATTTAGCATTCCTGCTTCTCTGTTTCGCTCTGGATCCTCATTCCCCGCATGGCGTTACAAGGACAAGCATAGGTTAATGGATTTATTAATTTATAAAGAGAAGAGGTGAACAGAGAGGTGTACATCACTCTTCATGTTCAACACCACAACTCAGAGTGACAGCAGATGTCAATAAAACAACAAAAAACAATAGTTGTCACAGATTGGCCAGTCTCACATACAAGCACACACCACTCACCTCTCAGTGTCCGGGCTCGTTCCTACGAAGCGGACTCATTGTGATTCTCTCTAACGGTGCGTTCACACTGTCACGTAGCGAGCGGGGCGAAGCGAGCGTTTTCAATTCATCCATGTGGAAGTTGAGCGTAAACGGTCGCGTGGTGCATTTTGGGATTGGAAGCGTTGCGGAGAAAGCGTTGAGAGCGGCTGAGAGCGTCAAAAGGTTGGGCATTCCTCAACTTTATGCAAATTTCGAGCGCAAAACGCCGTGCGACAACCAATCGCTGTGAAGAGTAGGCAAGGCAAGATTATGACGCGTGTTTCTGAAACTGGTGGATTACTGAGCTGAAATCACATATTATTGAAAAAGTCACGCAAAAGTAAATGTACTTTGCATGTTGTTAGTATACGCTACAGTTTAGTTTGCGAACCGCCGTTAAAAGAAGACAATTGAACGTAAATAGGGTGTGAACATTGTTTTTCAGAGGCGTGCTCTGCCCTAAATTTGACACACCCCAAAGCAGTGGCGTTGTAGCGTTGCCAGCGGCACTGAGCGCATATTTAACGCTGTAGTTAAAAATCTGAACTTTGACGAAAATTCGCGCCGCGTTAACCAATCAGGAGCTTGCTCGAGTAGTGACGGAGGCAGAAATCCGAAACAACAATGGAGGACAAAATCACCGCTGCTGTCTGTGGTTACTCGGAGCTGATCCATACATGTTTGTACTTTTATAGAAACGGAAAAAAAAAGGATCTTGTTTGGAAGAAAGTGAGTGAAGAGGTCGGACAATCTGGTAAGTAAAAAAAAAAAACCCTCTTTACTCAATTTGACCTACATATTGAGACTACAAGCAAGCTAAAGCTGGCAAATTGAGCTCATTCACCTATTTTACAACTACTTTCCCGCTGACTAGTGGCAGATGCCCCTCCCATGACGCGAATTCGCGTCTGTTGTGAAGTAAATTTCACGCGCGAGTGAAGCAAGTAAACTCAAAATTTTCAAGCGCCCAACTACGCGCGATTTATTCGCGCAAGTCGCGTCTGGTGTGAACGCCCCATTAAGCCCCGTTCACACTAGACGCGACTTCTGTCGCTGCATGTCGCCAGAGGCTGGCGATGAGGTCGCTAGTGGGCGTTCTCATTACTGGTTGCTTAGTAACGTCATTTAACAGATGTTTTTATCCAAAGCAACTTTAGAAACAAAGACAAGCAGGTTACAATTCATTTTAATGATGTTGACATTATTTTTGTATGTGGGCATGGACATGTCATATAAAACAGGACAATCACTGCTGGAGCTGAAAGGAGAATGATCACGAGCACTATCGTCTTCTTTCCTATTGGCTGTCGCTCCCGAAAGTCGCTCTTCATTTGCATAAAGTTAAGAGATTCTGAACTTTGTCGCGTTGCTGGACACGCCCACATCCGGTCGCCAACGGTCGCTGACGGCCGCTGTCGCTCTCGTCGCCGGAAATCGCCGGTTCTCCATTGAAATGAATGGGATCGCGTCACTTAGTCGCTGCATGTCGCGTGTAGTGTGAATGGGGCTTTAGAGTTCACAACATTCTACCTACCTGATTCTACTTACCTGCATCTCTGTTTCATTCCAGTCTGTTCAGTCTATCCGATCCCAGCCAGCGGTGTGTGTGTGTGCTGTAATTCTGTCAGCTGCCAGCAAACGGAACATGTGTATCCATTCCGAAGATCTCCTCCTTTCGTTTTCATGAGCTGTATGCCAAAATCATCAATATTAAAACAATAAAAGGCTTGAACTACTTCAGTTGTGTGTAATGAATCTAAAATATAGGAAAGTCTAATGTTTATCAGTACATTACAGAAAATAATGAACTTTATCACAATATGCAAAATTTTTGAAAAGGACCTGTATATCCAGAAGAAAAACTCAGTTGCTGTTTGGAACACGGATTTCCTCAGTTTTGACTGATTTACATTTACATTTATTTGTTATTTAACGTTTATTAAAACCCAACAGATCATTTTTTATTTGTGTGAGGCTCTGGAAATTATTTAAATTTAATTATTTTATTTTATCATTTTATTTTATTTAGCGATAGATGCTCAGTGCAAAAGCTCTTAACACATTTTAATTCGTTAGACCTTAATGTTGGAGGATACATTTTTTCAATGATTCAAGCAGATGAGCCCAGACTGCAACACATTAAATTATTATTATTATTATTATTTTTTTTTTTTTTATAAAAATCCATTAATGATATTTTTAATGTGCCTTAATGTTTTACAGCGACATTGGAGGACCAAGCTGTTAGCTAACATCTGTCAGTTTAAAAGCAAGGTTTGTTTTATATACGCTCCCTTAAAATGATTTAATTTGACGTTGTATTTCACTTACAAAAAAGGGTTCCTACCATAGCCTTCACAAAACCTAACATCCAGCACCGTTTTATCACAGGTAGAATGCAAAATATTTAAATACAGGCATTTCATTGAGATTTAATCTCCGCAATATCTCAAACCTTTAAACCACGGGGGAAAATCAACCCATGGCAACAATTTAAAAGTAGACCAATTTCATCGGCAAAAAACTGCATCCAACTAGTTGAGCTCCATATTTTTTCTCTTACCGACCGCACTCGCAAACATTCTAATATTGCATATAATGTTCGCACTTTCAATATGTAGGGTATAGAAATAG
Organism: Garra rufa; assembly: GCF_049309525.1. Lineage (NCBI taxonomy): Eukaryota > Metazoa > Chordata > Actinopteri > Cypriniformes > Cyprinidae > Garra > Garra rufa. The sequence goes on from NC_133361.1 coordinate 11,166,343, forward strand.
CTTTTAAATGAGTTCTCGCGCTGTTTACTTTTACTTTCGATTTTGCGATAACACGCACTCTGTGTAAAGGGAGCAGCACGTCTTATAAAATATATTTGTCAGTGAGCACAAGATTGAGCAGCAAATCCTCCAGCATGGTCTTTTTTTAAGTCATCTCTCTTTACTTTCGACCCATGATCAGTCAAATCTAAAGATCATTGCACACTGATTCAATTTTCGTATGCGTTTTTTTTTTTTTTTTTTCAGTTTTCTCATATTCGCCATCCTTTATCAAAAAATGCTTATTATGGATGCGAAAACGCAGAACGTTTTTTTATGACGGACGAAAGTTTCGGAGGCAGTGTTGAAACTCGATTAACATAAACTGTATTTATATTTTAACATGCGAAAATTTCGTACTCATCTATGCAATGACATTAACTCCAGCAGCTCGTGTTGGATGCAGGGTTGCCAAGTCCTCGTTTTTTCCCCACGGAACTGGTCTACTTTTAAACTGTTGCCATGGGTTGATTTTCCCCAGTGGTTTAAAGTTTTGAAATACTGTAGAAATTACATTTCAATAAAATGCCTGTATTTAAATAATTTGCATTCTACTTATGATAAAACGGTGCTGGATGTTAGGTTTTGTGGATGCTACAAGTAGGAAGCCTTTAAGCTGTGTTTATGATCAATGTGCACGACTTTAAATTTTACAAATGGAAATGACGTATATACGTTTTGATATTTGGTATATGGTCAGTGCGCTATTTTGGGTTGTTTTTGACTGGCGATTGGGCTAGTTATGTCATATAGACCTGGTAACCCTGTTGTCATTTGTTTAATTTTTATTATTTAATAAAAACTGTTTAGTTTACATCCCCGATACAACATTCTTCCGCCATTCATTTTGACTTATCACAATAAATATTAGTTGATTTAACTTGTGAGTTTAAGCTGCTAAACTTCAGTTTTTAAGTTGTTTTTAACTTTTTACAGTGCTCTAATAATAAACGTACATTTGCTTAAAGCATCCATGTTGGTGAGATGAATAATAAGATGAATCTTTGCAAATCGCCTTTCCTAATAATTTGCTAGTTAGCAAGCTCATTATCATTTTTTGACATGGTAAATAGTGATGTTTTACATTACCATTGAGAAAATGCAACCAAAGTATGTTATAGACTTTGCATTAAGACCCCAAAGAATTATATCAAATTGCAGAAAAAGGGCATCCGATGACCCCTTTAACGTGCGAGTCTCAAGGCATCCTTTACGCACAAAAAACTTTCCACACTGAGAGCAGGTGAAAGGGATTTATGAAGCGTGTGTTACTAAATGAACCTTACAAATCCCAAAAACACAAAGTAGCAGAAAGACTTTTCCCCAGTCTGAATTAACAAGCGAATCCTAAGGTTTGATTTATCTGAGAGCAGGAAAAGTCTTTCATCCAATATGAATTTGCATGTGCCTCTTAAGGGTTGTTTTATATTTAAAAGTCCTCCCACACTGAGAGCAGGTAAAAGGCTTAATTTCAGAATGAATTGCCATGTGAGCCTTTAGGTCTCCTTTACGTGCGAAACTCTTTCCACACTGACAGCAGAGGAAAGGTTTTTCTGAAGTGTGAGTTAGCAAATGACTCTTAAGCTGTCCTTTCTGTGTAAAACTCTTTCCACACTCAGAGCAGCTGAAAGGCTTTTTTCCAGAATGAATCCGCATGTGATCCTCAAGGTTTACTTTAAGCGTGAAAGACTTTTGGCACTGAGTGCAGTTGAAAGGCTTTTCTGAAGAGTGAGTCAGCAGATGTACCCTAAGATGTCCTTTCTGTGTGAACCTCTTTCCACACCGAGAGCAGCTGAAAGGCTTTGTTCCAGAATGAATCCGCATGTGATCCTGAAGACTTGCTTTACGTGTGAAAGATTTTGCGCACTGAGAGCAGCTGAAAGGCTTGATCCCAGCATGAATTAACATGTGATCCCGGAGGCTTCTGTTACATGTGAAAGTGTTTCCACACTGAGAGCAGATAAAAGGCTTTTTGACTTCGGTTTTCTGATTGCTGCAACTCACTGACTTTTCTCCATTGACACCATGATCTTTCTGATCCTGACGTTTCTCCTCCACCTCATTCAGATCTTGTTTTTCTTCCTTTACTTTTACCAGGCCTGAAATGAGATCATAATAATGCAATTAAAACAATTAAAAAATGCATATTTTTTTAAAATTGTTTTAACTTTAATCTTGTAAAAATGTAATTTCAGTTCTACTTTCTGAGTGTGAACTGTCATGCAGTAAAATACAACAACACTCAAGCACTGTAAAAGGTTTTGCAACAAACTCAACTGACTGCACCCATCTTGAAAAGTTTGCCCCCTCACATATACTAATGTGCCACAAACAGGACGTTAATATCCCACTTTATTAAGGTGTATCCATATAAATGGCCCACCCTGTAGATTAAAAAGTATTGCGAAATGACAGAGATTCCATAAGCCGATGTTATGCAACTAAAAAGAAACACCTCATGCGAGCGCAAAAACTTTTTTTGCGACATATGGATGTTTTCATGCAATTGAAGCATTTCCATTTGGCAAATTTGCAATTCACAGTTTCAATTTGCGCAATTTAAAGGGTAATGGAAACGCAGCTACTGACACTTTGGCAGTACGCAAAAGGCTACAATACAAAAGCGCGCACCAGCCCACTTCAAGCACTGTTTATGGGACTGCAAGGAGCTTTTTTATGTTTGTGCTTAAGTAAATTAAAAATAATAATAATAAAAAAAAGTAGTCTGGTCATTGTGAGGCCCCTAGGCTGCAGCCAGGAAAAAAGGGCCCATTAAATATCTCATTCAACCATTCTTACAAAAAAAGCAAATAAGGATCAGTTGCAAAGCTACATGACAGTGTTTCTTGCATCTGCATTTTCAAAAAGTGGAAGAATGTGTAAAACTTTGGTGCTATTTTATAAAAAGTTGATTAAAAAGTATTGCGAAATAACGGTGTTTCTATTAACCGATGTTATGCGACTAAACCGTATTTTTTTTTCCTCTCGCAATAAGTCAGGGCAACAGATTTAGGTGGGATTTTGGCTAAATTTAATCGAATGTGACCACGTCATGTGAGCGTAAAAACTTTGTGATATATGGATGTTTTTGTGCAATTGACGCAAAATTAGGCGTATTTTCAATTCGCAATTTCAATCTGTGTAATTTAAAGGCTAATGAAAACGCAGCTGTTTTCAAACACAACGGTAAAGAAAAATAAGAAAGCCTAATAATAAAATGTTTGGACATTGATATCTGACTTTTTTTTTTTTTTTTTTTTTTTTTTGTCAAAATTGAAAAACTCTTTCCACAAAAAATACATGAAAAAGTACTTCTCCTTTGTATGAACTCTCAAGTGTTTCTTCAAGACTGAAGCTCTCAAAAAAGGCTCCATCTATATTATTCAACAGCTCTAAAGCCGGGCTCACACTACAGGGGTTTTTTCATGCACCTGTCCAGTTTGAGATTTTGGGCTTTTTGGTTTTTCATTATGTTTTTTTCTTCTTCTTTTTTTCAGACTAGTGGAAAATAAAATCCAAAAGACACTGATAAGTGTTTCTTTTATAGCACTTTATCTATTTGTGTCAATAGATTTAAATTACAATACACATTTTAAAATGCCGTTTTCTCAAAATTATTTTTTATCCTACACTGAGCCATTAATCTCCACTTCAGTAACACTTAAATACACCAAACTTTACATAAATATTCCTGTCTGTATTCTGAAGGTAATAATAATTTGCTTGATTTTATACATTATATTCCCCCAAAAATGTAAAAAAAAAAAATTTGTTTTATGCTGGTCTAAGTATTTTCTGAATTCTCTGAAGTGACAAAATGTTATGCCTAAAATTCCTAATATGTAAAAAAATAAAAATAAAAAATAAAAATAATAATAATTAATTAACAAGAATTTTGAAACTGACTTCATCCAGTGTTTAGATGTATGCACATTAGCACATATTTCATTTAATAATGCCTCATTTGCGTAATTAAACCTTACATTGTAGAAAACTTGTAATACAAAAAAATGTTGCAATCTAATCAATCAACTAAGTAAGTACACAGAAACTATTCATTTTTGTTTGTTTGCTTTTACCCTATTCCCCGGCATTGTCTCACTGTAAAATCAAGCGAGCATTAATGGAGGAGGAATATTAAAGTTACTGTGCAATGAAATTGAGTACTTCAGGTTGTTTAAAACTCAAATATGCGGTTTCTATATAAAGTTAGGGCCTATTTTAAAATGTGCTTTGCCGATTTCTGAGACGAAAGCTCCAGGCGATCCGTGCTCATGTATCCGCTAAGAGCAGCCTCACCTTGGCTAGTCCTTCAGACATTTGCCTCGGTAGTGCTTAAACATTAAATAAAATTAATTTTGGCTCTATTGAACAGGTAATCTTTGTCTAATGAATACATTTTTTGTTCCAGGTCATAATGTTTTGGCTGATCACAAAGTTGTTTAATTTTTATATATTTATGTAATTTAATCGTAGAGCGGAGATGACTTTGTAGCATATGTTTGACTGAATTATTTGCTTTTGTTACATAAGTATTTCGTATTTATGTTTATAATAGCTATTATTGTTCTTTCAAACTGATTTAACAAAAAAGGCTTAAAGTTGTGTTTTATGTAATATTTCATATTATTATATTTGGACAAATTGCCTAAACCACACTAATATTTTTTTTAACATCAATTCATAATTTGTTTTGTTTTGCATGCAAGAAAACAACGAGAGGTAGTGGTGTTTAATATATTTTGTTTTAAGCGAGCTTACGGACATTATTAAATACGCTGCTGTTCCATTTGCAGAATTCTCTTTTTTAATCACATTTTATTAAACAAGTTTGTCTTTTTTTTTAATTGCAGTCTTATTTTCCACTTCTTTGTTTTCTCAGGATTTCCTTCTCAGTTCCATTTAATTTTAAGCTTTTTTATTCCATGTTTTATAGGCAACCTCTGTAATGCTAACTCAAAATAGCACCGCTGGTTTTAAATTAATCTAGTTTGTTTTATTTCAGGACTCTATAGACCATAAATTAGTATTATGTACTTAATCTGTGTTTCAGAATGAAAAATAAAAAATAGACCCCAAAGGATTACAGCGTTGTAAGTCTAATGTGCTACAAACAGTCATTAAAGATGAATCAAGAATAAACACCAACCTCCTCTTTCCTCGTCTTTTATTACGCAGGTTTCTGGTTCCTCTTGTTTTATTCTCCAGGGTTCTGGTTCACTCGTGTCCTTCTCACTCTCCTCTTTAACAAACACCATCTTCACAGCAGCAGATCTCAGTTCAGATGATACTCCTCCAGATATACCTGCTTACTTCAAAACTTAGTCACGACCAATATATGAGCTATATTACAGGTATTTACTAACCAGATTGAAAAACTGTATTTTTCTATTCACAGAAAGTACATTTCTAAGAGAGAGCTGTGAAACTAGCCTTCTTCCTCTGAGGTTTAATGGTGTTTGGCAAACAAACGTGTGTATTTTAGCGCCACTCGCTGAACTGGAGTATGAAGCGGAGAGAGGAGGGGAAAAGTATCCTAATTATTTAATGCTTCTGTTAATATACTAAAAGTTATATTTTACTGCTTGTAAGATTTAATACATGTATTAAATATTATTTATATATTTTAAATAATAAGTTTATTTTATGCATAATTAGTTTATTCAAAGGTTTATAAAATGTTTAAATTGTATTAAATATGCTAACAAAATATATTTTTGGAAATGCTGAGATAGCACATTTTAGTTCATCTTCATGGTGTCTCAAAATAGCACAGCTGAGTACACTTAGAGGATCTTAAATTTATCTTAAGAAGTACTAAAGAATAACTTTTAGTACATTAAGTACAAAATTAGTGCGTGAAAATACAGCACTTTAAGTACACTATAAAGTGCACTAAGTGTACTTGAATAAATTGTATTTTAGTGTAGTACTAAGTCTAGCACATTTTGGAAAATGTAATTGTAACTATTACATTACTAATATATTTTAAGTAAAATCAATTTAATTCTGATTAATCTGACTACACTTAAAATCTATTTAAGTGTAAGTGCTAATTAGTATATTTATATTAAGTCTACTTAAGTTGCACATTTGGGAAAATATAGTTTTAACTATTACATTACTAATATAGTTTAAGTAAAATCAATTTAATTCTGATTAATCTGACTACACTTAAAATCTATTTAAGTGTTAGTGCTAATTAGTATATTTATGTTAAGTCTACTTAAGTTGCACATTTGGGAAAATATAGTTTTAACTATTACATTACTAATATAGTTTAAGTAAAATCAATTTAATTCTGATTAATCTGACTACACTTAAAATCTATTTAAGTGTTAGTGCTAATTAGTATATTTATGTTAAGTCTACTTAAGTTGCACATTTGGGAAAATATAGTTTTAACTATTACATTACTAATATATTTTAAATAAAAGTAACTATCTACAAGTGTACTAACATTGAACAAATTTTTGACGCATTCAAAACATACTTTTAAGAAATACACACAAAAAAGTCTTTATGTATATTTTCGCAGTAGTACACTTGTTGCTATGTACTAAAAATATATTTAAATATCAGTTGTGTTTAGTATACTTTCACAATTGCACTAAAGTACTACTAAAGTAAAAGTATATATTAACTAGTGTATTTATAGTGTATCATTTATACAATTCCATTTAGCACAAAATATAACATTATACTACTAATGTTCTTTCTTGTATTTAAGTATTTTTAGTGCACTCAAGTACACTTTATTTTCACATGGGAGGTGCGCTGTTTTTCCCCTTTAGAAAAAAAAACAGATCAGCACAAATAAATGAAAAGGACTTAAAATTATATACTCGCATGGTATTCGATCACCATCAACAGTCTTCCTAAAGAGGATTAGAGGAGAAAAACAATGCATAATACTGTAAATTCAGCACCATATTGCACTTTACAATAGCCTATGGTCTTTTGAATTTTATGAACAAATGTGTAGCAGCTTTATGTTTAGTTTTATAGTTTATTGCTTTATTTCAAAAACCATATAGCCATGATGTTTTCTTGTGACTACCATCTTAATACTAGTCAGCTAATATCTGAATTCTAAGCAATAAGTGCTTTGTTCTAATTCATTTTCATTTAAGTAAAATGTAAATTCAATAAGAGCCTGATTTAAGATCAATATCAGTGTCTTAAATAAGGTGTTTATTTTTTTTACCGTTTACAAATAGTAAAGTTCTGATAGGGATATTTCACCCCAAAATGAAAATTGTCCTCATTTATTACTTCTTTATCCTGTGGAACATAAAAAAGGATACTTTGACAAATTCAGTAAATTGAGGTCTATAGCATAGAAATCAAGGGTTACAAAATATGTTTGGTTACATTCTACAAAATATCTTTTGTGTTTCACAGAATTGAAACGACATGATAGTGAGGAAATGATTTTTATTACCGAAAGATGTTTAATAACAGAACTTGTTAGCAATAAATTTACTGCATAGCTCAAAATCAGTGCATTCAATATTTCAAACTTTTAACCCATGGGAGAAAATCAAACGTCGCAACAGTTTAAAATCATCCATTAAAAAATGTGGATTTGGCAACCCTACATCCCACAAGAGCTGCATCCAGAGCGATTTAAATACTCGGCATTTTTAAAGCGACTCCGTAATGTGCGAAAGTTATATTCAATATTAGAATGAAATAAGAACGTTCCCTTTAGGTTAGGGGAACGTTCTTGGAACCTACTTTTTACGTGAAGAAAACTGAGAATGTTCTCATTTGGTATAACCAAATGAGAACCATATGGGAACGTTCTGTTTGTTGGGATGTTTTCTTTTGTTTTAATTTTTTTTTTTTTTAATTTGGCTTTTATGGAGGTTTGGAAAAGAGCTCTTCAATTGTACTGTACAGTCTATATCCTTATTTATTATCTGTGGTTACACTGTATGTTTGTTTTCTAACACCAGTAAGAAGCAAAGCTCTTGGTTTGACTAGATGCAAGAAATGCATCAATGCAAGTCAATTCAAATTCTTTATTGAGATATTTTAAACCAGAAAGCGCAATAAGCAAACATTTTCTAAATGCAAATACACTTAGCAGACAATATAAGTTGTTGATAAAACATAAAAAGTAAAGACAATTTAAAAGAGAAGTAAAACGCATCAATTACAAAGCTACATGGCAGTACCTTGCTTCTGCGTTCCTAAATACATCATAAGTGGAAGAATGGTCATTTTAAAAACACCAGTAAATAAAAAGGTTAAAAATAAATCTCAGCTCTCTTAAAGTGTCACAGCATCTTCAGCTTCCCGAACAAGAACGGTTTGAAAAAAGCTTCTACTTTTCTTAATGAACGAGTAAGCAATCTACAAATGTAAGACATTTGAACATTATATGAAACTCATAAGAAAGCATAATGATATAATTTACATCATGAAGCAAAATTAAATGTAAAAACAAAACTTCTTTGAGTTGATCTGAATCTCAGTTGAAATTGCTGGTTTTGAAGATGAACTTTATACATCAAAATCAGTGTGTGAATAATGTACACAGATTTGTTTTACTTTAAAATAAGTGAATCTGCACAATTAAAATAAAATAAACAAAGAGGAATAAAAAGACCCGACTGGCATTCGATGAACATGAACGAGAGAAGTCAAATATTTCAGTGAAAATACGGGCGAGCTAGGTTTGAAAATCCACTCCCATGTCAGGCTCTACTTCACACTCCAGTCCAGCGGGTGGCGCTAAAACACAAACGTTTGTTTGACAAACACCATTTAAACCTCAGAGAAAGAAGTTTAGTTTCACCGCGTTCTCTGTTGTTTTATCGCGATGCTGTTTTAATACAACCTGTTAGAAATGTTGCTTCTGTAAATAGAAAAATACAGTATTTGAATCAGGTATTACACCTGTAATATTCTCATTCTCACAGTCCTGACTAAATTTTGAAGCAAGCAGGAATATCTTTCAGCTGAACTAAGATCTGACGCTGTGAAGATGGTGTTTGTTAAAGAGGAGAGTGAAGAGGACATGAGTGAACCAGAACCCTGGAGAATAAAACAAAAGGAACCAGAACCCTGCAGAATAAAACAAGAGGAACCAGAACTCTGGAGAATAAAACAAGAGGAATTGGAATCTTCGAGATTAAAACATGAGGAGCAAGTTACATGGATAATAAAACCGGAGGAACAAGGAGGTTGGTGTTTATACTTAATTTATCTTTAATGACTTTTTATGGAATGTTTGGCTTACAAAGCATTCGACTTCTGCACAGAATTCTGTTATGAACAGATCTAACAACGCTGATGCAGAAACCCAGAAACAGTAACATTAACTTTAGCCATGGTGTTGTGGCAGAAATAGTCCAATGTTATTACATCATTAATTTAAGGGTTTGAACAACCTTTTAAGACAGAATTTCAAGCACATTTCAATGACGTTTTAACTATTTTCCAGCACTTCAAAGCTCTAAAAATATCCAGTTTAAATATTATATTTTATGGGACAAAACACAATCTATATCAAAATATGGTTTTGTGGTAATTTTTGTGGTATTATTTTTGCTTTATATTTTGTCAAGCATGTATATCATATGTGCACGCACCTAAGTCAATTTCAGTGTATGAATAGCACACCAAATAAAAACAGAAAATCGTGCTACTGAATTTCCATGAAACCAGGCTCTCAAATTACTACATTACATATATCACGTTCAAGTTAGTGGTTCCGCTCTCAAATGTTAGGCTGGAGCCCTGCACTTTTACATTAATGTTCACTTTTGTGTTCACATTTCACTATTTTTACTTTTATTTCAGAGTTGATTGAAGAAAAAGAGAAGAATGAAGAATCAAGTGAAGCTGAGGAGCAAAAACATGTCAACACAGGAGAAAAACATTTGAGTTGCTCTCAAACCAAACAGAAAGATTTTAAGAAAAGAAGAGCCGGGAAATCTTTCACCTGCACTCACTGTGGAAAGAGTTTCATACGCAAAACCAGTCTAAAGCATCACATGAGAATTCATACTGGAGAGAATCTACACACATGCGATCAATGCGGTACAATATTTTTATGGGCTTCAGATCTGAAGAAACACCTAAAAATTCATTCACAGGAGAAGACACATTCATGCTATTTGTGTGGGAACAGTTTTTCGCATCAGCAAATGTGTCAGAAAATACATAATGGTGCCGGACGGTACATGTGCTTTGAGTGTGAAAAGACTTTTACCTCAGCGACCTGTACAAACCAGCTTGAGAGGATCCAAACTGGAGTGAAACCTTTTATGTGTTTACACTGTAACAAGAGATTCAGTCTGTCAGCGAATCTGAAAAGACACAATAGGATCCACACTGGAGAGAAACCATATACTTGTTCACACTGCGGCACGAGATTAAGTAATTCATCAAATCTGAAAAGACATGAAATGATCCACACTGGAATAAAACCTTTTAAGTGTTCACACTGTGACAAGAGATTCAGTCAGTCAGTACACCTGAACAATCATAATATGATCCACAATGGAGAGAAACCTTACAAGTGTTCACACTGTGATAAGAGATGCAGTCGGTTAGCAGATTTGAAAACACATGAGATGATCCACACTGGAGAGAAACCTTATAAGTGTTCACACTGTGACAAGAGATTAAGTAATTTATCGAATCTGAAAAGACATGAGAGGATCCACACTGGATAATAACCATATCACTGCACTGCATGTGGGAAGCGTTTCAATCATTCATTTGCTCAACACAGACATACAAAAAAACTATCACAGTAAGGCCCCGTACACATGGAGAGGCATTGAGCTATATATGTGTAAAAATGTTGTATCATGTTGGCGTTTCGTCCAGACAGTTCCGCCGTATGAAATCGTTATTTTTGTGTACCTGTGTTCTCGAGCGGATAAATCTTACATTCTGAGTTCTATCTTTTATAGGGTCTTTCATCTACATGTCCAATGAGTTAACATTTATGCATGTTAGAAACAAATTTGAATATGGATTTAGTCTGCCTTTTAACTCTCTTAGAAGCTACTCTCCTTGTGTGTGTTAACCTATTTGATCAAATCCAGGGCAGTGCCAGGCAACCTTGAAGTACAGATAAGTAATATGGGTGTGTATGTCTGTTTTTGCAACAAGAAGTAGGGAGAGCCTAGAGGGAAAAAGGTAATTTGCCATTTGAATCGCCCACCCACTATGAGCTTCAAAATCCCTCTTCAGAAAACTACTGTTGACGTCACGGACACTACTTCCATATTTTTTTAAAGTCTATGGTTTTCAGTCATTTTCATAGATCTTCGTGGAATGGGACATTTTTGACAATTTCATCTGTACACGAATATATTATCCTTTTTATTTCTCAAAGGTCCCAATTAATTTTCATCTTTACAAAGATTTCATTTTAGACCTGAAGAAAGAGAAGATCTGAATGGGGTGAAGGGGAAACAACAGGATCAGAAAGATCATGGTGTCAATGGAGAAAAATCATTGAGTTGCAGCTTTCAGAAAACAAGTCAAAAGACCATCTCAGGAGTTTTACACTTTAAGAAAAAAAGCCATAATATTTACAGTAAAAAAAATGGCAGCTGTAGTTGCTTGAATTTTTCTGCTAAAAGGTATGGTAGCAATGTTTTACATTTTACGTTTTTCACTTACATTTAGAGGTAAATACTGTATTTCAACTGGTATCATGGTAACGTACCAACATTTGGAAGTACTGAAATCTGTTTTGTACCTTAGCAATACACTGATAACCACCAAAAGCAGGTGGTAATGACAACACCACATGATGAACCAAAGCCCATCACAAGGAGGTTTTAAACAATAACATATACAGAAGGTGCACAGTGTCATTCACACAAACACTAAATAAATACCATCATGGTAACACACATGAAACTGAAATAGTGCAAAACACATTAAATCAACAACATTAGATCTAACATACAGCCCTGATGTATATAGCTGCCAAAAAAAGAAGAAAGTTATAAAAAAAAAAAAAAAAAACATCAAATAAAAAAAATGAAACTGGGAATGTCAATTTGTGGTTCTTCATTGTACATTTTACATTCTTTTTCAACATAGTTTTTCACCTTAGAAGGGGAACTTACCGTTTACCATTTCACAGGTTTTTTTTGCAAGACGCATTTTTCCATCTTAAAAATATATCGAAATTACGACCTATGCTATCAATGTCAAATGCTGAAACATTAATTCATGCGTTCATGACCTCAAGGATAGATTATTGTAATGCTTTATTGGGTGGTTGTTCTGCAAGCTTAATAAACAAACTCCAGCTGGTCCAAAATGCAGCAGCTAGAGTTCTTACTAGAACCAGAAAGTATGACCATATTAGCCCGGTTCTGTCAGCACTGCATTGGCTCCCTATAAAACATCGTATAGATTTTAAAATCTTGCTAATTACTTATAAAGCCCTCAATGGTTTAGCTCCTCAGTACTTGAACGAGCTCCTATCGTATTATAGTCCTTCACGTCCGCTGCGTTCTCAAAATTCTGGCAATTTGATAATACCTAGAATATCAAAATCAACTGCGGGCGGCAGATCATTTTCTTATCTAGCGCCTAAACTCTGGAACAATCTACCTAACACTGTTCGGGAGGCAGACACACTCTGTCAGTTTAAATCTAGATTAAAGACACATCTCTTTAACCTGGCTTACACATAAAATCATTAACACATTTCTATAATTCAAATCCGTTAAAGGATTGTTAGGCTGCATTAATTAGGTCAACCGGAACCGAAAACACCTCCCATAACATCTGATGCACTCGTTGCATCGTAAAAAGAATGGCATCTACGCTAATATTAGTCTGTTTCATTCTTATTCCGAGGTCACCGTAGCCACCAGACCCAGCCTGTATCCAGATCAGATGGTCACTCCAGTCCCCCGGATCCAGTCCGTACCCAGCTTAGATCATGGATCACCACCTAGAGATGACTTCAATAGCCGTGGATGTCAAACAGATGAGCTCCAAGGCGGATCATCAATAAAGACCTCGCCAACCTTGACGGCCATCGGCGCTACACCACAGGATCCTGATGAGTTCTCTACAATCAGACATTGGTACAAACTGTTGTTTGGTCTGGCCAGAGGAGAACTGGTCCCCCGACTGAGCCTGGTTCCTCCCAAGGTTTTTTTCTCCATCTCTGTCACCTGTGGAGTTTTGGTTCCTTGCCGCTCTCGCCTCTGGCTTGCTTAGTTGGGGACGCTTTCCAGCGATATCGTATACTATTTGAACTGAACTGACGATGATATCACTGAATTCATTGATGAACTGCCTTTAACTGAAAATTGATTGTTTACAATAATGCGTTACTTACACACTATTGTGCTGTTTAAATACTGTGCAGTTGCTTTGACACAATCTGTATTGTAAAAGGCGCTATATAAATAAAGGTGACTTGACTTGACTTGACAGGTTTTTACCATAACATTTTTGCAGTTTTTTTTTTTTTTGTTAAATAAAGCCATTTTTTACAGTGTATAACGGACGTGCCGCTCCACAAATCCCATATAATTACCCATTTTCATTGGTTAAATAACATGACTTTTAACAAAATATTCGATTTTAAAAAATGTGTATTTTATTTTTACAGACATTAAAAATGAACAACATTTATTTGACTTCAACATAACATTCGTTTCTTACCACTAAAATAATGATGTGCTTACCTCGTTTTGTCAGTAAAAGGAAAACGTCTCGGTTAACATCATGTTCTCTTCAGTTAGACCTGTAATAACATTTACTCTCGTGTCAGATGTATATTTATTATAAGTAATTGTCCATTAAAGAAATCAATCAACGAATGTCAGTCAGTAGGTAAAACAAAATAACCGTTATTTTTTTTATTTTATTTAATTTAATTTTTTATTACGCGAGCGCGTGGCTTTATTTTGAAAACTTGAGAAAGCGCCCGTGCTGGTGAAGCGCGTGCAGATCAAAGGCGTCCAGTAAAGAAATAAACCCAGTGTTTATGATGTTATTTTCATATGCTCAACATTGCTTCTTTTAGCTATAAAATTAAAAGAATATTATTATAATGCGATTTGACCATTTATACTTTATTGAAAGCTTTATGATAAAAATAAATATCAGTATTAGAGTAGCCTAGTCAGAGTCATCTGCAAAGTTTTAATTAGTTTACATGGTTCCCAGCCAACATGCATATGTGGGGCCCACATGGTTTATGCTTGGGCTATATGGGTACCAAGTGGGCATGGTCCCAAAATGGGCATCTTATCTGGGGCCCACTTGAGGTAGCTAAGTAGGTCCCACATGGGTCAAAAGAGGTGGGCTCCCCATGTGGGTCCCAGCTGGGTCACTAATGAGCAATGAGCATATGGGCTCAAAATGGTCTATACAAGTGGGGCCCATATGGGTTTAACATATGGGTCAGTCATGGGCAAACTCAATCAATCCCATACAGGCTGCCTACATGGGGCCAAGGTAGTACCCATATAGTTACCGTCTATATGGTTTAAGAATGGGGAAACACATACGGGGCCCGCTTTGATGAACCATATGGGTTTGGCATGGGCAAACTCAATCAATCCCATACAGGCTGCCTGGATGGGGCCAATGTAGTACCCAGATAGTTACCATCTATATGGGTTCAAAATGGGGAAACACATATTGGGCCCACTTTGATAAACCATATTGGTTTGGCATGGGTAACCTCAAACAATCCCATATAGGCTGCCTACATGGGGCCAAGGTAGTACCCAGATAGTTAACTTCTATATGGGTTCAGAATGGGGAAACACATATGGGGCCCGGTTTGATAAACCAAATGGGTTTGGCATGGGCAAACTCAATCAATCCCATACATGCTGCCTAGATGGGGCCAATGTAGTACCCAGATAGTTACCATCTATATGGGTTCAAAACGGGGAAACACATATGGGGCGCACTTTGATAACCCATATGGGTTTGGCATGGGCAAACTCAATCAATCCCGTACAGGCTGCCTAGATGGGGCCAATGTAGTACCCAGATAGTTACCATCTATATGGGTTCAAGACGGGGAAACACATATGGGGCCCACTTTGATAACCCATATGGGTTTGGCATGGGCAAACTCAATCAATCCCATACAGGCTGCCTAGATGGGGCCAATGTAGTACCCACATAGTTACCATCTATATGGGTTCAAAACGGGGAAACACATATGGGGCGCACTTTGATAACCCATATGGGTTTGGCATGGGCAAACTCAATCAATCCCATACAGGCTGCCTAGATGGGGCCAATGTAGTACCCAGACAGTTACCATCTATATGGGTTCAAAACGGGGAAACACATATGGGGCCCACTTTGATAACCCACATGGGTTTGGCATGGGCAAACTCAATCAATCCCATACAGGCTGCCTAGATGGGGCCAATGTAGTACCCACATAGTTACCATCTATATGGGTTCAAAACGGGGAAACACATATGGGGCCCACGTTGATAAACCATATGGGTTTGGCATGGGTAAACTCAATCAATCCCATATAGGCTGCCTACATGGGGCCAAGGTAGTACCCAGATAGTTAACGTCTATATGGGTTCAGAATGGGGAAAAACATATGGGGCCCGGTTTGATAAACCATATGGGTTTGGCATGGGCAAACTCAATCAATCCCATACAGGCTGCCTACATGGGGCCAAGGTAGTACTCAGATAGTTAACGTCTATATGGGTTCAGAAAGGGGAAACACATATGGGGCCCACTTTGATAAACCATATGGGTTTGGCATGGGCAAACTCAATCAATCCCATACAGTCTGCCTACATGGGGCCAATGTAGTACCCAGATAGTTACCATCTATATGGGTTCAAAACGGGGAAACACATATGGGGCCCACTTTGATAACCCATATGGGTTTGGCATGGGCAAACACAATCAGTCCCATATAGGCTGCCTACATGGGGCCAAGGTAGTACCCAGATAGTTAACGTCTATATGGGTTCAGAATGGGGAAACACACATGGGGCCCGGTTTGATAAACCATATGGGTTTGGCATGGGCAAACTCAATCAATCCCATACAGGCTGCCTACATGGGGCCAAGGTAGTACTCAGATAGTTAACGTCTATATGGGTTCAGAATGGGGAAACACATATGGGGCCCACTTCGATAAACCATATGGGTTTGGAATGGGCAAACTCAATCAATCCCATACAGTCTGCCTACATGGGGCCAATGTAGTACCCAGATAGTTAACGTCTATATGGGTTCAGAATGGGGAAACACATATGGGGCCCACTTTGATAAACCATATGGGTTTGGCATGGGCAAACTCAATCAATCCCATACAGTCTTCCTACATGGGGCCAATGTAGTACCCAGATAGTTAACGTCTATATGGGTTCAGAATGGGGAAACACACATGGGGCCCGGTTTGATAAACCAAAAGGGTTTGGCATGGGCAAACACAATCAGTCCCATACAGTCTGCCTACATGGGGCCAATGTAGTACCCAGATAGTTAACGTCTATATGGGTTCAGAATGGGGAAAAACATATGGGGCCCGGTTTGATAAACCATATGGGTTTGGCATGGGCAAACTCAATCAATCCCATACAGGCTGCCTACATGGGGCCAAGGTAGTACTCAGATAGTTAACGTCTATATGGGTTCAGAAAGGGGAAACACATATGGGGCCCACGTTGATAAACCATCTGGGTTTGGCATGGGCAAACTCAAATTAATCCCATACAGTCTGCCTACATGGGGCCAATGTAGTACCCAGACAGTTACCATCTATATGGGTTCAAAACGGGGGAAACGCATATGGGGCCCACGTTGATAAACCATATGGGTTTGGCATGGGTAAACTCAATCAATCCCATATAGGCTGCCTACATGGGGCCAAGGTAGTACCCAGATAGTTAACGTCTACATGGGTTCAGAATGGGGAAACACATATGGGGCCCGGTTTGATAAACCATATGGGTTTGGCATGGGCAAACTCAATCAATCCCATACAGGCTGCCTACATGGGGCCAAGGTAGTACTCAGAGGGTTAACGTCTATATGGGTTCAGAATGGGGAAACACATATGGGGCCCACTTTGATAAACCATATGGGTTTGGCATGGGCAAACTCAATCAATCCCATACAGTCTGCCTACATGGGGCCAATGTAGTACCCAGATAGTTAACGTCTATATGGGTTCAGAATGGGGAAACACATATGGGGCCCACTTTGATAAACCATATGGGTTTGGCATGGGCAAACTCAATCAATCCCATACAGTCTGCCTACATGGGGCCAATGTAGTACCCAGATAGTTAACGTCTATATAGGTTCAGAATGGGGAAAAACATATGGGGCCCGGTTTGATAAACCATATGGGTTTGGCATGGGCAAACTCAATCAATCCCATACAGGCTGCCTACATGGGGCCAAGGTAGTACTCAGATAGTTAACGTCTATATGGGTTCAGAAAGGGGAAACACATATGGGGCCCACGTTGATAAACCATCTGGGTTTGGCATGGGTAAACTCAAATTAATCCCATACAGTCTGCCTACATGGGGCCAATGTAGTACCCAGACAGTTACCATCTATATGGGTTCAAAACGGGGAACACATATGGGGCCCACGTTGATAAACCATATGGGTTTGGCATGGGTAAACTCAATCAATCCCATATAGGCTGCCTACATGGGGCCAAGGTAGTACCCAGATAGTTAACGTCTACATGGGTTCAGAATGGGGAAACACATATGGGGCCCGGTTTGATAAACCATATGGGTTTGGCATGGGCAAACTCAATCAATCCCATACAGGCTGCCTACATGGGGCCAAGGTAGTACTCAGATAGTTAACGTCTATATGGGTTCAGAATGGGGAAACACATATGGGGCCCACTTTGATAAACCATATGGGTTTGGCATGGGCAAACTCAATCAATCCCATACAGTCTGCCTACATGGGGCCAATGTAGTACCCAGATAGTTAACGTCTATATGGGTTCAGAATGGGGAAACACATATGGGGCCCACTTTGATAAACCATATGGGTTTGGAATGGGCAAACTCAATCAATCCCATACAGTCTGCCTACATGGGGCCAATGTAGTACCCAGAGAGTTAACGTCTATATAGGTTCAGAATGGGGAAACACATATGGGGCCCGGTTTGATAAACCATATGGGTTTGGCATGGGCAAACTCAATCAATCCCATACAGGCTGCCTACATGGGGCCAATGTAGTACTCAGATAGTTAACGTCTATATGGGTTCAGAATGGGGAAACACATATGGGTCCCACTTTGATAAACCATATGGGTTTGGCATGGGCAAACTCAATCAATTCCATACAGTCTGCCTACATGGGGCCAATGTAGTACCCAGATAGTTAATGTCTATATGGGTTCAGAATGGGGAAACACATATGGGGCCCGGTTTGATAAACCAAAAGGGTTTGGCATGGGCAAACTCAATCAATCCCATACAGTCTGCCTACATGGGGCCAAGGTAGTACCCACATAGTTAACGTCTATATGGGTTCAAAACTGGGAAACACATATGGGGCCCGGTTTCATAAACCATATGGGTTTGGCATGGGCAAACACAATCAGTCCCATATAGGGAGCCCACATGGGGCCAAATTGGTACCCACATAGTTAATTGATAGTTACCAAAAAATAACTACAATACTTATATTTTTTTTTCATTGTAAAACCATTATAAATTTTCATAAGGGACATGGGGTCCTCTTGGCCAAACCAAATATGATTCTAACCCTAATCAAACATGACTGTGTCTAATTTACAAATAGTTTGGAGCATTATGATTAGCTTTTGGTTAGAGCCGTGTTTGGTTAGAGTTAGAACTAAACTCAGCAAGACAATCGTCACAATTCTGTCGTCATTTGCTCATTCTCTGTTCAAAACCTGCATGAAGTCTTTCTTCTGTTGAACATTATCTAAATTATTTTTGAAATAGTTATTTTAAAGAATGTTGGAAGCCAGTTGCTGGACACATCTTGGGAAATAAAAATTAATAAATAAAAAGGCTATGGAAGTCATTGGGGGCCAGAAACTTTTTGTTAAGATAATTTCCCAAAATATTTGTGTATATTGTTTTTATTACACAGAAAAAATTAATACAGGTTTAGTACAACTTAAGGTGAGGTAATGATAGCAGAATTTTGGAGCTGAAGAACCCAGCTGGTACAGGCAAACCAGGTCAAACCTGGGTGTGGTCAAAAATGTCCTGCATAGCACATGTCTTTTGATATCTGAAATTGGGCAAATGACCTGTACACTCATAGGACATTACATATTCAAAGTGTCAGTTTTTAGTGGTCTGATTTTGTGAGTTACAGCACAATGCTTATCACAATAGATGTTTTTATATAAGAAAAAAATAAGGAAAACTGTGCACTTTAATGAAAAGGTTAGAGATTACTAATTATCTCTAAATAATGGGATAACATATTTGGATTGTAATCGCTTTGAGACGGGTAGAAGAAATCAAACCCTCTAGCAGCTTGTCATGTGCCCTGATTTAGTGAAACTCCCCCAGTTTTATGGTCAGTCGGAGTGACAAATGCATTTCTAGAGATATTCTTTTAAATTTTGTAAGGTCATCAGTTCATATAATAAAATAGCCCAAGTAAAGAAAGATATTATGGAATTTTATGTTTCTGAAATGTATCATTAGCTTTTTTTTATTTTATGTCCCAGCACATGACAAACCATCAAAGTTATAAAATGGTTTGCTAAATGATTGAAAAGGGTTAACAAAAATACTTGTAAATCAAAGTTGATTTTTTTTTTACATGATACACTATTGCCAGTATTTTCTCCCTTCTAATGAACAGGTTTGACTACTTTAGTAATTTCCATTAGAACAAACTTAATGTTTAAGCATAAAATGATATTATAGGGAATTGTGTGCTTCTAATTTTATAGCAACAGTTTGGACAGGAGCCTCTTCAATTGTAAGATGACAATGCCTTTGTGTATAAGGCAAGGTTCAAACCGAAATGACTGATTCAGTCAGTGTGGAAGAACTTGACTGGTCTGCATAAAGCCAAGTCCTAATCCCAGTTGAACACCTCTGGACTGATTTTTAAATGACCTTGAGCCAAAAACTCATCGCCAAACACCAATGACTTGTACAAACACCACATGGACAAAAGTATTAGGACACCCCTTCTTTAAAACAGAAATAGGCACTTCTAAAACTGTGGCAACAAAAATGGGAACATAATTAATGTAGCCTATTTAAAAATTGTATTTCCATCTCTGTTGAAAAAGTTTTGGATTTGTCCAAAATGACTGTACCGATATGTACAAGTCATTGGTGTTTGGTGATAACTTTTTGGCTCAATGTCTGCATTTAAAGTCACACCGAGGTGTTCAACTGGGATTAAGACTTGGCTTTATGCAGACCAGTCAAGTTCTTCCACACTGTGTATAAGGCAAGGTTCAAATTGAAATGATTGATTCAGTCAAAGGCATTGTTATGTTAAAACTGTTGCTATTAAAATTAATTCCCTAGAATATAATTTTATGCTTAAACATTAAGATTTGTACTCATGGAAATTACTAAAGTAGTCAAACCTGTTCATTAGAAGGGTACTTTTGGCTATATAGTGTATGTATTTTGAATCAATATCTTTGTTTTGATTTTGTGGACCTACAATTTTGTGAATGGCTACAACTGCATTTTTATTTCATACACTGAAAACAATTTTTGAACAACTATTAAAATAATACAGCCTACAAATAACACTAAACACACATATTTCTTTAAAAAAATCTTTATCTTGCCATTACCACGCTGGTTGTATAACCTTGCTGGAGGGATCATGATTGGTTAAGCTGACTGCCATCTGACAAGTAACTGGCCAATGACAACTGTGCGCGCCTTTACTGGTCAAGTTTGAAAATACGTTAGTTTGTTACATTTTTATTTTAAATTAACTCGCGTTGTGACATGTGGAGAACAAAAGCTGGAATGTGAACACAGAGGAAGACCGGACTGGATCTGTGAGGTCCTGCAAGCAGATTGCTGATATCAGGTAAGGGAACATATTTCAGTCTTTCTAGCTTTATGTTCTTTCTGTGTAAATTCCACATGAGGTAACAGACGCACTATGACTTGCATCTGTGCTTCATCAAAGATGTTACACCAGATGCTAATCGCGATTAGCATATTAGCACGTATTTGTAGCCCCTGATATTGCTATGTGTTATAGATAGGCTACGAATGTTGTCAGCTAATTTAAACGCAATGCATGAGAAGGAGCAATGAGTACAGTGATGAAAGTGCTATTAAAGCTCGGAAACACAGGAATCTAACTATAAAACACAAACTGCTACCAATAACATTATTTTTAATCTTTGATTCTAAATCTTTCATGGGATTAAAATATAAAAGTATGGTTCTTCTCATAATCAAAAATACATTTGTAAGACATTTGCCCCACTGATTATCAATATGACTAACTTTTTTATTCTTTTGTCTTTCTTCATCTGAGATAACAAATACGGAGAACATGCTACCATCATCAGTCCTTTAGTTGTTTCACTACAAAAAATATTATGAGTCCTTCATGAGCCTTAAATGGGTCTGGATAAATGCAGCTGCAGGTAAAATTATGTTAAGTTTTGGTTTGATTTGGGTGCACAAATTTTTAAGCTACAATTGTGTTTACCTTGTTTTGATACATTTATAAAAAGAGTCTATTGTTGTGAATCCAGTGTCTTTTTGGGGATTCACATTTTTTCTTTTTGGATTGCCATGAGTTAGGCATATTCTTACATTTTTAATTATATAATAACTAACAGTCTCAAAGCTGACTGTTCATGTTTTCTGAATGATTTATAGTGGCAAATGTTGGTACGATTGAAAAACATTTTGTATAAGAGTTCAAAAGAATTTTAAAAGTGAAATCTTTATTTTTAAGGACTTATCAGCCCACCCCAGACCGACTGAGGATTCAGCTGATTACTGGCAATATAGTGGAGGGCTCTTCTTTATCTGCTACACTCCACTAGAACTTCTGGTATGGATTTATTAACTATTTGCAAAGTTTTGATTTGATGTAATTTAATAAAATGTACTTTTTAATTTACTTTTATGTCCTATTTAAATTTGTTTTTACATAATTTACTTAATACAGTGTGCAGTTAGGATTCTGAATTATGTGTAATGATTTAAATTCTAAATTGACTCTAAAAATTAATTTGCCAGAACCTACAATTACGTGTTATTTTATTTTTTATTTTATTATTATATATTTTTTTGTTAAATCTTCAGGTAGTAAAAAAAAAAAAAAAGTTTTAGTAATTTAGTTTATCTAAGAGCTCTAACTTATGTTATTAAAACTGTAACCCTTAAGTCGATCCATCCTGGAAATTTAAGAATGGTCCAAATTTGTGATCAACTCAGTTGTTTTCCAATGGCACAAAGAAGAATATTTTAAAATTTCTATTTTAAATCACTCATAAATCATCAGCATTAATAATATTAATAATAATAAAAAATACTTAAAAGGGATAGTTCACCCAAAAATGAAAATTTGATGTTTATCTGCTTACCCCAAATGCATCCAAGATGTAGGTGACTTTGTTTCCTCAGAAAAACACAAACGAAGATTTTTAACGAAAACTGGTGCGGTCTGCCAGCCTTATCATGGATGTGGATGGGCACCAAACCTTTAAAAGTAAACAAAAACATGCACAGACAAATCCAAATTATACCCTGCGACTCGTGAGGATACATTGATGTCCTAAGACACGAAACGATCGGTTTTTGTTAGAAACTGAACAGTTTTTATATCATTTTTTACCTTTGATACACAGCCACGTCCATCTGTCCTGAGCACGGGCTCATCATCCGGATCGTTATTCGTGTAGCGCTCTGGCATAGTATACACAAACACCGGAAGCGATCTGTCGCATGAATACAACACTCATTGTTTCCACAGTGCTCAGAGATTGTGGCTATAGCGGCTATTCAAAATGGTAATTACTTGCGCGTATCCTGATTGTTCAAACCGATTTAAAACTCATCCGGGACTTGTACTGATTTCCCCTTACGGCGTTTGCGTATTCTTCGCCTGAGCGCAAGCACATGTAACGTAACTGATGCCAAACTCGTGCTCAGGACAGAT
The DNA here is from genome assembly GCF_049309525.1 of Garra rufa. Lineage (NCBI taxonomy): Eukaryota > Metazoa > Chordata > Actinopteri > Cypriniformes > Cyprinidae > Garra > Garra rufa. Next base: position 11,189,524 of record NC_133361.1, read on the forward strand.
GGACGTGGCTGTGTATCAAAGGTAAAAAATGATATAAATACTGTTCAGTTTCTCGCAAAAAACGATCTTTTCGTGTCTTAAGACATCAATGTATCGTCACGAGCCGCAGGGTGTAATTTGGATTTGTCTGTGCATGTTTTTGTTTACTTTTAAAGGTTTGGTGCCCATCCACGTCCATGATAAGGCTGGCAGACTGCACTGGTTTTCGTTAAAAATCTCTGTTTGTGTTTTTCTTAGGAAACAAAGTCACCTACATCTTGGATGCATTGGGGGTAAGCAGATAAACAAATTTTCATTTTTGGGTGAACTATCCCTTTAAGCATTATTTTGTTGGTCGATTCCATCCATGGACATAGAATATAAATGCGAGAATCTGCCTAATAGTAAAATGACAAAGTCTTGATAAAAAAATGTATTATCATTTTTGTTGTTATTATTATTATTATTTTCTAAATGGTTAACTCATAACAATAATTGAAGTGGTCCTTTAAAACACATTGCATATTTATGCTTCATAAACTGATTTTATCAATAAAAAATTTAATTAGATTAGTTTGAATGAATGAACAGTAATTCTCTATTGATTTCCCTAATGCCCCTCCAATGACACTCCAATTCTATGACAATTTAGAATTATTTTTATAATTATTATTATTTTTAGTATTATCCTGAGTAATAGTTGTTTTTCTTTAATATGTTGTTTTAACATGTAAGTTACATTTTTTTTTAACAATTTACTAAACACATACCTGTCTATTGGAATAGAATCTGTACAGCTTGTTTTTTACTCTGTTGTTTTCCTTTCTGTAGGTGAGGGCAGTTTCCTTATTTTATGTCATCTTTTTGACAAAATTATTTTCATTTTAAGCATTAGCCTAATTCAGTCAAGCACAAAAATGCTATTTGTAATTTGATCTTGCATATTCAGTATATTTAAACAAATTTGTTTTGCAGAGGTTCTTAAGAAAGCTGAAATGATTGGCAAGAAGCTGATGGGGATCTCTCAAAATTGGAACAAGAGACGGAGGAGTACAGAGGATGTCTAGAATGCACAAGTGACTGTCTGCACTGTAAGCACAAATGTATCGTTGCTGATGCTTCTAATTGTTTCCCATTTATTTCCTGTTCAAATGTTTGAAGGTTTCAGTAAATATTAGGTCAAATACAGGTTAAAAAAAGTATTAACTTTTACATTATTTTGAACAAGTAGGTTTATAACTTTGAAGAAATGCTCTTTAAAGGACAGTCAGTGGTTACCAAATCTTTTTACCAAAAACAAAAAAAAACTAAACACACAGGGCATCCAAGATGTAGGTGACTTTGTTTCTTCAGATATTTAACTCAAACCCTTGCAGTCTGTCAGCCACATAATAACAGTGGATGGGCTTAGTGCTTGGTTTTACCTTTAAAAGTAAAAAAAAAAAACATGCACAGACAAATCCAAATTACACCCTGCGTCTCATGACGATACATTGATGTCCTAAGACACAAAACAATAGTGTTTTTTTTTGTGAGAAACTGAACAGTATTTATATAATTTTTTACCTTTGATACACAGCCACGTCCATCTGTCCTGAGTGTGAGCTCAACCTCCGGCTCATTTCATGTGTACGCTCACTGGCGTAGTATACGCAAACGTCGTAAGGGGAAATCGGTGAACAGTCAGCAGTCCTGGATGAGTTTGCGCAAACGTAATTTTTAGCTTTCAATCGGTTTGAACAATCAGGATAAGTGCAAGTAATTACCATTTTGAATAGCCGCTATACACAAAATCTCTGTGCACTGTGTAAACAATGAGTGTCGTACACATGGGATAGATGACTTCCGGCATTTACGTATACTACGCCAGAACGCGTACACATGTAACGAGCCGGATGATGAGTTCGTGCTCAGGACAGTTAGACGTGGCTGTGTATCAAAGGTAAAAAATTATATAAATACTGTTCAGTTTCTCATAAAAAAACGATCGTTTCGTGTCTTAGGACATCAATGTATCGTCACGAGCCGCAGGGTGTAATTTGGATTTGTCTGTGCATGTTTTTTTTTTTTTTTTTCACTTTTAAAGGTTCGTGCCCATCCACTGCCATCATATGGCTGACAGACTACAAACAAAGTCACCTACATCTTGGATGCCCTGGGGGTAAGCTGATAAACATCACATTTTCATTTTTGGGTGAACTATCCCTTTAAGACATAAAACGATCGGTCTGTGCAAAAAACTGAACAGTATTTATATTATTATTTACCTCTGATCCACCGGAACGTTCTACTGTCCTGAGAATGTTCACCCAGTCCGTGTGTGATCTATCACGCGTATACGTCACTCATTGTTTACATGAGCATATTGGCTTATCAAAATGGTAATTACTTGTGCTTATACAAATTCTGGTAACCGATTAAAAACTAAAAGATTACATTTCCTTGTGTGAACTCATCTGGGAGTATTGACTTTTCACCTACAAAGACAAACTTTTGACTACATTGCCAGAGCATGTTGATGCACCACACGTCAGCTACTGTGAACATGCTCCATTAGGGGTGGGCGGTACACCGGTGTCATAGTCAGCACTGGTGTGACATTGCGCAACGACATGGATTTTCTAATACCGTCAATACCGTAATAAATCAATTATGTGCCTCGAACGGCTGCATTTACATCAATAATAGCTAATTCTAAATAATAAGGCATTACATTTTCTTCAAACGTTCAGTTGTGGTCTGAATACCTGACCTTATACTATATATCTTGTTGTAAATAAAAAAGTAAAACATATTCGTATCAGCTTTGCAGGTGGTAGGTAAAAGGGGAGTGGCCATTAAACGACTGGTGAAACATCGTGGAAGAGAAAGGTCGGGCCTGTAGCCTATACCAGAGGCGGACTTTTCCAGGTCGGCCAGCCGAAGGATTTACACAGCGGATCACAAATTGAGCGGGCGCGAGGCGAACTAATATTGTATATAATTTTCGCACTTTCAATATGCAGGGTATAGAAATCGCTTTTAACTGAGTGCTCGCGCTGTTTTTACTTTTACTTACGATTTTGCGATAACGCACACTCTGTGTAAAGGGGGCAGCACATCTTATAATAGATATTTGTCAGTGAGTACAAGATTACAGCAAATTCTCCAGTCTGTTTTTGTCATCTCTCTTTACTTTCGACCCGTGATCATTCAAATCTAAAGGTCATTGTACACTGAGTCCGATTTTCGTATGCGTTTTTTTTTTTTTTTTTTTGTTTTCTCATATTCGCCATCCTTATCAAAATGCTTATTATGGATGCGAACATGCAGAAAATCAAACACGATCCGAATTTTTTTATGACGGACGAAAGTTTCAGAGGCAGTGTGTAAACTCGATTAACATAACCTGTATTTTTTTTAACGTGCAAAAATCTCGGACGAAAATTTCGTACTCATGTGTACAATGACATTAACTCCAGCAGCTGGTGTTGGATGCAGGGTTGCCAAGTCCGCGTTTTTCCCCACAGAATTGGTCTACTTTTAAACTGTTGCTATGGGTTGATTTCCCCCAGTTATTTAAAGGTTTTATATATTGCAGAAATTAAATTTCAATAAAAAATAATTTGTGTTTTGTTGTACACTAAGTAAGATCTTTAGGTTTTTTGCAAAATAAATATGTTGAGAATGGATAATACTCTCCCATGTCTCTTTTTGATAAGGATACATACCATTTACTTATTATATTATAAAAAATATTAACTGTATTCACATACTAAAGGGACAGGACAGGCTACTCCTCCCAAAATGTACCAAAAAAAGTAATACCGTGATATTATACCGTCACCGTTCAAAAGATGAAAAATACCGTGATATTAATTTTAGGTCATATCGCCCACCCCTATGCTCCATACACCTGAATGTTCCGGTGGATCAGAGTTTAATAATGATATAAATGCTGTTCAGTTACATGTACAGACCCATCGTTATGTGTCTCAAGACCTCAATGCATCGTCTCAAGCCACAGTGTTTAATTTGGTTTTGTCTGTGCATGTTTTTTTTTTGACTCTTAATGATTTGGTAACTATTGACTGCCATTATATGACTGACAGACTGCAATGGTTTCAGTTAAAAATCTTTGTTTGTGTTTTACTAAGAAACAAAGTCACCTACATCTTGGATCCCCTCAGAGTAAGCAAATGAACATCAAATTTTCATTTTTTTTTAGTGAACTATTCCTTTAATCTGACATTAATCTGCTTATTTAAATGCTGTCCTTGTGTGTCTTCAATAAAATTTAAATTTGAAAATATTTTAATCTCACTGTGTGCTTTAATCCTTAAAAATTTATTTGTGTGGTGTTGATATTATTTTAGATGGAACCCAGATGATTGCTAGCTTGGCCCCATGCATAAATTGCTGGGGCCAGCATGGAACCCATGGACAATCCCAGTTACAGCCCGTATTTCAGCCCATGTCGTAACCTTGTAGTACCCAAATCTGGGAACAAGATGGGTCTTGCGCATGTTGCCCAGTTGGGTCCCACCTAGTGGCAAGTGCAATCTAATTTGAAATCCATGTGGGCCGTTAACATGGGGCCGTTATGGAACCCGCGGACAATCCCATATAGAGCCCATTTTTCAGCCCATTTAAAACCCACATTGGCCCCACATACAAAACTTAGCTGGGTTAAAGCTGGGACCGATGTGGGTCTTGTGCATGTTGCCCAGTTAGGTCCCACCTAGTGGCAAGTGTAGTCCTATATGAAATCCATGTGGGCAGTTAACATGGGGCCATTATGGAACCCGCGGACAATCCCATATAGAGCCCATTTTTCAGCCCATTTAAGACCCACATTGGCCCTACATACAAAACTTAGCTGGGTTAAAGCTGGGACCGATGTGGGTCTTGTGCATGTTGCCCAGTTAGGTCCCACCTAGTGGCAAGTGTAGTCCTATATGAAATCCATGTGGGCAGTTAACATGGGGCCATTATGGAACCCGCGGACAATCCCATATAGAGCCCATTTTTCAGCCCATTTAAGACCCACATTGGCCCTACATACAAAACTTAGCTGGGTTAAAGCTGGGACCGATGTGGGTCTTGTGCATGTTGCCCAGTTAGGTCCCACCTAGTGGCAAGTGTAGTCCTATATGAAATCCATGTGGGCAGTTAACATGGGGCCATTATGGAACCCGCGGACAATCCCATATAGAGCCCATTTTTCAGCCCATTTAAAACCCACATTGGCCCCACATATAAAACTTAGCTGGTTTAAAGCTGGGACCCATGTGGGTCTTAAGCATGTTGCCCAGTTAGGTCCCACCTAGCGGCAAGTGTAGTCCTATATGAAATCCATGTGGGCAGTTAACATGGGGCCATTATGGAACCCGCGGACAATCCCATATAGAGCCCATTTTTCAGCCCATTTAAAACCCACATTGGCCCCACATATAAAACTTAGCTGGTTTAAAGCTGGGACCCATGTGGGTCTTAAGCATGTTGCCCAGTTAGGTCCCACCTAGCGGCAAGTGTAGTCCTATATGAAATCCATGTGGGCAGTTAACATGGGGCCATTATGGAACCCGCGGACAATCCCATATAGAGCCCATTTTTCAGCCCATTTAAAACCCACATTGGCCCCACATATAAAACTTAGCTGGTTTAAAGCTGGGACCCATGTGGGTCTTAAGCATGTTGCCCAGTTAGGTCCCACCTAGCGGCAATTGTAGTCCTATATGAAATCCATGTGGGCAGTTAACATGGGGCCATTATGGAACCCGCGGACAATCCCATATAGAGCCCATTTTTCAGCCCATTTAAGACCCACATTGGCCCCACATATAAAACTTAGCTGGGTTAAAGCTGGGACCCATGTGGGTCTTGTGCATGTTGCCCAGTTAGGTCCCACCTAGTGGCGAGTGCAATCCTATATGATATCCATGTGGGCAATTAACATAGGGCCATTATGGAACCCGCGGACAATCCTACATGGGGCCCATTTTTCAGCCCATTTCAAACCCACATGGGCCCCACATACAAATGTTGGCTGGGTTGTGCCTACTAAAAATAACCTAACCTAGGTAACGTTCTCTATCGGTTAAAAAAAATATATATATATATATATATATATATATATATATATATATATATATATATAAACCTGCAGGGAATGCTCTGGAAACGTTATCTGTAGGTTATAAAAATAAAACCTAAAAATAACCTGCATATCATGCATTTTCAGAAACAACTTGTTTTACGCAAAATTCTTCTCATATTCTTCTAATGTTTTTACTATTGGGGCCACAAGATAAATATTAAGGGCACAGTTTAAGAAAGTTATACTGTGATCAACATCCGTGAAAATTCCCTCCCGTGTCAGCCTCTACTTCACACTCCAGTCCAGCGGATGGCGCTGAAACACATACGTTTGTTTGACAAAACACCATTAAACCTCAGAGGAAGAAGTTTACTTTTGGTTGGCAGCCGCCGTTAAAAACCAAGAAGAAAAAGAAGTTTAGTTTAATAGCGCTATCTGTTGTTTTTTCGCGATGCTGTTTTGATACAAACTGTTAGAAATTTAGTTTTAGTAAATACAGTTTTTGAATCAGGCCAATAAATACATGTAATATTCTCATCCTCACAGTCGTGACTCAGTTTTGAAGTAAGCAGGAATATCTGGAGGAGTTTCAGCTGAACTAAGATCTGCTGCTGTGAAGATGGTGTTTGTTAAAGAGGAGAGTGAGGAGGACACGAGTGAACAAGAACCCTGGAGAATAAAACAAGAGCAACCAGAACCCTTAAAAATAGAACACTGGAGAACAAAACACGAGGAACTGGAATCTTTGAGAATAAAACAGGAGGAACAAGGAGGTTGGTGTTTATACTTCATTAATATTTAATGACTGTTTATGGAATGTTAGCCTTACCAAGCATTCAAATTCCACACAGAATTCTATTATGAACAGTTCAAACAATGCTAATACAGAAAACCAGCAACAGTAATGCTAACAATAACCATGGTGTTGTGGTAGAAATAGACTTTTATTATTACATCATTAATTTAAGGGTTTGAACAACCTTTTGAGAGAGAATTTCAATGATTTTCGAGTATTACACACAACTGTTTCCAGCACTTCAAAGCTGTAAAAAATATCCAGTTTAAATATTATTTTTAAGGGACAAAACATGTATATCGAAAATATGGATTTGTGGTAAATTAACACTAATGTCAAATTAAAACATATATTAAATTACGATTATAACCAGTAGATGGCAGCAGAATTTTTGCTTTATATTTTGTCAAACATGCTAAGTCAATTTCAGTGTGTGAATAGCACACTAAATACAAACATAAAATCTTGCTACTGATGACTAATTGTCAAGAAACCGGGCCCTCGGTTTACTACATTATAATAAAAATGATACCTAAAAATTAAAAGAAGTAAGGCTTTGCAATCACATAATTTTAAACCAGTAAACTCCTAGAAAGTGTGGAAAGATCAAGTAAGCAAACGCATTCAAACAGTAAGTTCAACATGGTGTTAACTAACCACTGATCTATTATATATTTATACAGTCATTTGGAAAAAGTTAGGACACCCTATTGAATTTATTTTAAACTTTATTAGTGTCATGTTGTTATGAAGGAATTTTGGCCATTCCTTTTTACTGTTTTGCTTTAGTTTATTGAGGTTTGTGTGCATTTGTTTATACACAGCTCTTACCACAGCATTTAATTTAGGATGAGTTCTGGACTTTGACTCGGTTGTTGCAACCACTTGATTCCTTTACTTTCAGCCATTCTGTTGTAGATTTATTGGTGTGCTTGGGATCATTGTCCTGTTGCATGACACAGTTTTGGCCCAACTTAAGCTGTTGAATGGTTGTCCTCACATTTGGTTCTAGAAAATATTCTATATGATCAGAGTAGTGCTATACGATTAATCGAAGGCGATTATCATGCACATTTTGTCAGTGAAAAGGTTCTGTGGTTAGTCATAAATATCCAGCATCAGCTTTCAGATTTATCAGCATTTAGTACACAGCGCTGTAGATCACTGACAAGCTACGCTTTATCGCGTTCAAGTTAGTGGTGCTGCTCTCAAATGTTAGGCTGGAGCCCAGCACTTTTACACCAATGTTCACTTTTGTGTTCACATTTCACTATTTTTACTTTTATTTCAGTGTTGATTGGAGAAAAAGAGAAGAATGAAGAATCAAGTGAAGCTGAGGAGAAAAAACTTGTCAACACAGGAGAAAAACCTTTAAGTGGCTCTCAAACCAAACAGAAAATTTTAAACAAAAGAAGAGCCAGGAGATCTTTCACCTGCACTCAATGTGGAAAGAGTTTCACATGCAAAACCAATCTAAAGAATCACATGAGAATTCATACTGGAGAGAATATACACACATGCGATCAATGTGGCAAAATGTTTTTATGGGCTTCAGATCTGAAGAAACACCTAAAAGTTCATTCAAAGGAGAAGACACAATCATGCCATTTGTGTGGTAACCATTTTTTGCGTCTACAAATGCGTCAGCAAATACTTACTGGTGTGGTGATGTGCTTTGAGTGTGAAAAGACTTTTACATCAGCAACCTGTACAAACCAGCATGAGAGAATCCACACTGGAGAGAAACCTTATCCTTGTTCACACTGCAGCAATAGATTCAGTAATTTAGAAGACCTAAATAGACATGAGATAATCCACACTGGAGTGAAACCTTATCCTTGTTCACACTGCAGCAATAGATTCAGTGATTTAGAAGACCTAAATAGACATGAGATGATCCACACTGGAGTGAAACCTTATAAGTGTTCACACTGTGAAAAGAGTTTCAGTAAGTAGGGCTGGGCGATTAATCGAAAAATAATCGAAATCGACATTCAGAACCTATAATCGTTAAAATTTTTCCAGGAAGATTATTTCAATTACTTTCCCTTTAAAAAACACAAGCGCTCCGTTCCGTTATTCCACCGACATGTCGATGGAGAGCTTAAACAGTATTTATACAGTAAAAAGTATTTTTACAGGATATACAAGGGTAATTTTATTTAGAGGAGATACTGCTTATTTTCTACTTTTAATATGAAAAACATTGAAATTATTTATTTTGTTTCCAATAGTGCAAGTTATTTATTTTCACTAATTTAAGAAAAATGTGACTTTTCGTTTTAAGCAATGCTTGCTTTAATTTCAGTTGTTCAACACTGATGTTCAATTAATAATCATAGATCGTAGATAGTGTGTTTCCTTCAATTATTTTAAAATCAAGTAATGCACCCTTCATCCAAAAATCTCTCGCTTGTAATATGTGAGCATATTTACTGTACAAAACTTGTCAGTGAACTATGAGGGCAAAAAAATAATTATTATATAAATATAATTAAATATAATTTTATTAATAAATAAAATAATCGTTCATTAATCGTAATCGGGTTAAAATGTTCAATTAATCGAGATTTTGATTCTAAGCCAAATTGCCCAGCCCTAGTAAGTCAGTACATCTGAAAAGTCACAATAGGATCCACACCAGAGTGAAACCTTCTAAGCATTCACACTCTGACAAAAGAAATGGTGTGAAAACACATGAGAGGATCCACACAGGAAGGCCTTATAAATGTTCACACTGTGACAAGATATTAAGTAATTCATCAAATCTGAAAAGACATGAAATGATCCACACTGGAATAAAACCTTTTAAGTGTTCACACTGTGACAAGAGATTCAGTCAGTCAGTACATCTGAACATTCACAATATGATCCACAATGGAGAGAAACCTTATCCTTGTTCACACTGCAGCAATAGATTCAGTAATTTAGAAGACCTAAATAGACATAAGATGATCCACACTGGAGTGAAACCATATAAGTGTTCACACTGTAACAAGAGATTCACTCTGTCAACGAATCTGAAAAGACACAATAGGATCCACACCGGAGAGAAACCGTATATGTGTTCACACTGCAACAAGAGATTCTTTGATTTAGTAGACCTTACTAGACATGAGAGGATCCACACTGGAGTGAAACCTTATAAGTGTTTACACTGTGAAAAGAGATTCAGTCAGTCAGCACATCTGAAAAGTCACAACAGGATCCACACCAGTCTGAAAACTTCTAAGCATTCACACTGTGACAAGACAACTGGTGTGAAAACACATGAGAGGATCCACACAGGAAAGCCTTATAAATGTTCACATTGTGACAAGATATTAAGTAATTCATCAAATCTGCAAAGACATGAAATGATCCACACTGGAATAAAACCTTTTGAGTGTTCACACTGTGACAAGAGATTCAGTCAGTCAGTACATCTGAACAGTCACAATCTGATCCACAATAGAGATCCTCCTTATAAGTGTTCACACTGTGATAAGAGATGCAGTCGGTTAGCAGATTTGAAAACACATGAGATGATACACACTGGAGAGAAACCTTATAAGTGTTCACACTGTGACAAGAGATTAAGTAATTTATCAAATCTGAAAAGACATGAGAGGATCCACACTGGATAATAACCTAGGTTCTAGAGCGGATAAATCTGAAATGTGTATTGCCAATCCATATATTTGGTGAAATGACAATGTCATTAGCCTGCATCTCAATCCCTAGTCAGATACCGCTTTGTTACGTAACAGCAACAACAACAATGGTGGACTACAGACTTGTGTTCGTGCAGCAGAAGCTACTGAACCCATAAACGTTGCTAAATTTACTAGCTTTTCTTGTTGAGTTGGGTTTGTATACAGAGCTCAAGGTTTATGCACATACTCAAAGTCATTATCTCCATTTTAGTGGCAGAATTACAGCACAACAAACTAGTGAAGGAATGGAATCCCAGAGCCATTTCGGCTGACCTCTGATTGCTTGCCACCTAAAAAAAATCACTGAAGATATATGTCCATGTCTGGAGATTTCCTAACTTTATCTATGCTTCGACCAACCAGAAACTTTTTTACCCAAGTATTGCCATGGTTGGTGACCTCTGTTCGAGTATGAGTACTGTTGTATTGTGTGTAGTGTTGAAGCTGACTTCTGCTGATGGAACTATTTTCTTCATTAAATTTTTCTATTGATTGCATCTCTGCATCTCTGGTCTTTGTTCATCATATCTGGTCCTTGAGTTTTAACTGTAAACTCTCCTACACTACACTCTTAAGAATAAAGGTGCTTCAAAAGGTTCTTCACACCGATGCCATAGAAGAACCATTTTTGTTTGCACAAAGAACCATCTCTTTCTTATCTTTTTATAATCTGAAGAACCTTCTTTCACCACAAAGAACCTTTTGGGAAACAAAAAGGTTCTTCAGATGTTAAAGGTTCTTTATGGAATATTTAGACAAAAAAAGGTTTTTCTGTGGCATCATACAAGAATTAACACGAAATGATAATTGACCCAAAAAAATTAGGAAATGTTAAAATAAATTTCTAATTGTCCTAATTTTGTAAAGTGTTAGCGTAATATGAGAGTGTGAAGTAGTGATTGAACGACTTTAGATTTTTTAAAGTCGACTTTTATGTGATTGAAGTCCAGTCGACGTCGACTAGTCACTGGGGACGTCATCATTAAAACAAGATGCAAAAGTTTTGCAACATGCCGCAATTTGTAATTTATTGACAGGAACAAAATATGCAAATGCTGTTAGACAGCTCATAACACATTGCAAAAACAATGCAACAGCACTGGCTAATTTTAGTGCCAACAAATGCACAGTTGACACAATGAACACTGCACTTTCTAAAAATATAAAAACGACAAATAGTTTATGCAAAAGTAATGCATACCGTCGTCAGAACAGAACACTAATTCATATTAAGTGATTTCATAACTCTCGAACGAGAAAGGCTATAAGCCTACTCACTGTCAGAGTCCTGCTCAGTCACATAATTTACTTTTTTATCCTGGTTTGCGTGCAAGAAAATGAGGGTGTTGACATGGGCTGGATGCAGACTCGCACGCTGTCGGGTAATTGTATTCCCAGCGAGTGAAAAGATTCTCTCGCTTGGGGTGCTGGTAGCTGGAACAGCTAAGTAGCTTTTGCTAAGATTTGCCAAACGAGGGAAATTGTCCTGGTTGCTGGCCCACCATTCCAAGGGGTTCTCCATGGTGGGAATATGTGGTGTTGACAAATATTCACGTATTTCCTCAGCTGCTGTGTTGTATCCCGTTCTCCTCCCGCTATGATAGTGCGGCCCAAAAAGTTGCTCAAAATCTAGCTCAAGCCGGGCCTTTTTCCCGGTTACTGGCACATCTTGGTTATCAGCGGTTTCCTCACTGCGTACATCTTCAAGTTCACCTAGGATGATATATACACACGTTATAAACTTTGCACTCGCGCGATACGTTTTATTTACAAAATGCGTCAATGTTCGCAGAGAACACGCCAATCACATTACTTTTTCCAGTATTGCGTGAACGCGATTGAGACCTGCGTGACGATTCAAAGTTCCCTAAAATTTCAAAAGAATCGTTGACGCTGACATAAGAATAATAACATTTGCATTAATTTCTAGTGTTAACATTCTATAATGCGAGGACAGTTTCATTCAGCGAACCTACCTTCTGTTCAGGCCATTCAGGTGGCTGTAGGTGGCATCTCTTTGACTCTCTGGGATGAAGTGAAGATGTTTGAACCGGGGATCGAGCATACAGGCCACGGTGACCGCAGGCGGTAACCGCAGATTAACGAATCCTCCGTCCGTGGAGCACGAGAGAGACTCGTGCGGGGATCCGGCAGCACATTCCCCGGCCTTATATCGGCTATAGGCTTAACATCTCTGGGTTACTACGTTAAGAATTACAAGATTCATTGGCAAAAGATGTGATTCATTGGCAAAAGATGTGATTCACGGCGACGTCGTGCTGATCAGCACACTTTCTCATGATTATTTTATGATGTACAACAAATTTGCACAGGCAGGCATCTGTTAACACAGACACCGAAATAAAACGCGTATTTAGGGCTCGCGATTCGCGGTCAGCCGCTCACGGAGGATGTGTGTGTCACGTAAACTCTGAACGGTGCTGTTAAAGTGGTTAACGTAAGCAGTGAGATGTAGGCTACTAGGCCCTTTGATAACTTGCTTATTCGCTTATTGTTTGAATGTAACGTTAATGCTTTTTGCTAACTTTGATTTGAAGAATGAGTTAATCCAGCCTATCTTCCTGTCTGGCCTGTTTGCAGCATATTACATATTCTTGACTAACGTTATCAAGAGGAGACGGACGGAGCTTGGAGCTTTGGAGTTCACTCAGAGGTAATGGTTGCATTCTAACAATCTGAGTACCTGCATTTTACATGTAACGTTATAGAATATGTTTCTCAACTCAAGTAGAGAGATTTTTTTTTAGGGAGAATAATTCAGATGTACAAAAGCTAAAATTAATGTGAATAACATATTGTCTGCTTCCTGACTGTTTTGTAGATATTTATCCTGAGAGAGAAACAAAGTTAAAAGGCAAAGACCCATCTAAACGACAGGGCACAGAAGAAACCAGTTCAAGTGAACCCAAGTTAACTTACCAGTCTTCTTTGCAATGCGAAGGATTTTCACCGGAATTACTGACATGTAAGTACAAATACACCAAGATCTTTTTCCTTTTAGTATGTTCTTTTATCCTTTATCTACACTAGCGTTCAAAAGTTTGTGATCAGTAGGTTTTATGTTTTGAAATAAGTATTTTCTGCTCATAAAGGATGCATTTAATTGATAAAAACTACAGAAAAAACTATAATGTTGTGAAATATTATTAAAATGTTTATCCTTTTTAATATACTTAAAAATGTAATTTATTTCAGAATTTTCAGCATCAATACTCTAGTATTCGAAATTCTACAGTGTTACATGATCCTTTAGAAATTATTGTATATGCTGATTTATTATCAATGTTAGAAGCAATTGTGCTGTTTAATATTTTTAATAACCTGTGATACTTTTTCAGGATTCTTTCATGGATTTTCTTTACTTATATCTTATATATTATACTTATATATAGTTTGTTACATTGAAATTGATTGTAAAGATTTATATTTTTAGATAAAATGTATCTTTTAAATAACTGCTGTTCTTTTAAACTTACTCATCAAAGAATCCTGAAAAAGTATCACAGGCTCCAAAACATACACTGACAACATTGACAATAACATTGACGATAAATCAGCATATTGATAATAAATGAGAATGATCTCTGAAAGATCATGTAACACTGGTGTAATGATACTGAACATTCAGCTTTGCATCTCAGAAATAAATTATATTTGAAAGTATAGTAAAATATAAAACTTGTAAAAATTGTAATAATTTTTCACTATTTTAATGTTTTTGTCACGGTTCTGTCTGTCTTGTCATTGGTTTTTCCCATTTGTCTTCCCCCCCGTTGATCTGTCATTTGGTTTAGCCCTCGTCACCGTCATCTGTAACACCTGTGTTTTATTATCAGTCATCCATGTCACCTGTGCATCTTGATTAGTTTGTCTTTAAGAGTCTGTCTTTGTGTTCAGTTAGATGTCGGTCCTTTTGTGTAATAAACGTGTGTGTATGTTCCTGCCTTGCTCCTGCCTTGTTCCACTTGGAGATTTATATTAAAGATATTGTATTTTGTATTTATCGTCTATCGTCTCGTCTGATCCTGCACGCACCCGTGACATAAGGACCGACCAAGTACAGTTTACCCGGCACCTCTCCCTGCGTTTATTTTCCGTTTTTTGGTATCAGTGTTTTATTTATATTTTTTTTCCTCATGGATGACCCTGCTGTTTTCATCATCCTCCTGAAGCAGGGGAACCGCTCTCTCGAGGACCACATCAGAGACTTTCTGTTCCTCGTGCCATCAACACACTACCCGGACAGCTGCTTGTGCACGTTCTTCCGCAATGGATTAAATGATAACATCAAGACGCAGCTGTCCGGGGAGGGTCCTCGAGAGAGCCTTGCCGGATACATCGAGTGGGTGCTGGCGTCCAGTGGATCTTCCTGGACTGTCGGCTTCGTCGAGGAGGACGTCAGCCCCACTCACGACCCAGAGAGCAGCCAATCATCGCCCCGACATGCAGAGTGGGAACCCGAGCGTACCTCAGTGTTCAACGGTCTAGTTAACTGCTTGTCTGCTATTATATTTTTCAGTTAAATTCTCTGTCAAGTTGTTTGTTTTCTTTTGTCCAGTCCAGTCCTGTCCTGCTGACGGTGCTCCTGGTCCGCTCTCTCTGCTAGATGTGAGCATTACCTGTGGGATCTCTACAGTGGAGTCACTTCCACTCAGGTTCCTGTCTGGCACAGCTGCTACTTCCAGTTTCTAGCCAGCTCTGCTCACTACTGGTCTGTAACCTGGACTCAGTTGTCATCCTCACCGTCTGCCTGTCTACAAGTATCTCCCTGCCTATTGTTTGGACTGTGTTCACCCCCTCCTCACCATCTCTTGTTGACATTTGTTCAATAAATAACCATCACTAACATTCTGCATTTGAGTCCTCTCTTCAAAATCATGACAGAAACGTTATTTAATGATTTCCAGTACACTTGTAAAATTGCAAACTATTGCTGCAATTCCACAGTAGCAGCTTTAAATAATGTATATATCGTTGCTTGTACAGAAAATTGCTGTATTTTAACAGTAAAACTGTAGTTAATCATTTACAGTGCACTTGTAAAAATCTACAGTATTGCTGGCAACCAAAGTTGCCAATAATCTAAATAAAAACTTTTAAATGGTAGTTTACAGGACATTTATGGTGCATTTCTAGAAAATGGGAACAAATTAAGGTAAATGTAACGTGTGCTCCTGACTGACCTTCAGACTAAATAGGCATTACTATAGATGTTCAGATGTCATCGCAAAGGATTTCTCCAGTCAATTCATATTTAAATAAGGATAGACTCATTATTCCATCTGTAGCAAAGTCTAAACATTCTTAGTGAGACAAATGTGTTACTTGTTTATTCAGATGCTGGAATTGTTATACACAAACATGAGAAAGACAAGGCCAATTCATAATTTTGTAGGAATTCAGGCAAGTTTCAGCACCTCCTGTACCATCTCTCCAATCCCATCAAATATTTCATGTAGTGGTGCTTTACACATGAAAGCAGAGGTGGTGACAATCTTATTTTTCTCATCGACATGAGCCTCATTCACATGCTTACAGATGTGCTTGCAGCCAAGCTGAGAAATAGCTTTTGCAGTATCTGGAACATCTGGATACCTGAAAGCCAAAGATTCAGACGTTATGACACTATCATCCAAATGTTTGAAGTTGATCAGATTGTCTTAATGTTTCTGAAAAAAAAAAGTCTCGTATGCTCACCAAAGATGCATGTATTTGATCAAATATCTATAGCCTATAATAATTTCATTAGAACAATAGTTTACGTAATAGTTCATAATTATTATGCATTTTGAAAACAGCTGTGCTACTACATATTTTTTGTAAAAACGAGAACACTATTTAAATATATATATATATATATATATATATATATATATATATATATATATATATATATATATATATATATATATATATATATATTATATATATATATATATATATATATATATAT
>NC_133361.1:11206546-11293987 GCF_049309525.1 Garra rufa
ATGGACCACAAAACCAGTCATAAGTGTTTTTTTTTTTTTTTAAATTGAGTAAATAAGCTTTTCATTGATGTATGGTTTGTTATAGGACGATGTTTGTCTGTGATACAACTATTTGAAAACCTGGGGCTCGTTCTTCGTACGCTGCTTAAAACATCCGAGATCAAATGAGACATCCAAGATGATATCATCGTGCTAATCATGATCCGGCTAATTTGGTTCTTCGAACACACCTGTTGTTTATGATTAGTATCGCTGGATTGAGTTATCTGAGATAATTGCGCGTTCATGCGTTGGATTAAAAGGGGATATGTATCGATAGTAGAAACAATGATTAGCAACGCTGTTATTGGCTGTTCAGCATGGCCAAAGAACGTGCCCAAGCAGAACAAGAGCTTTTATAAGGTTATGCCGAATTTGAGTCTTTAATTAAAATGACAGGAAACACTTCAAAGTCTGCAAAAGCAAGGAGAGAGGGCTGGCAAAAAGTAGCAGACAAATTACATGCGTTAGTGCTGACCATGTTACATGTTTTTTCCTTGATATGTTATTTTTATTAAAATTCTTTAATTTTTATATACACTACCGTTTAAAAGTTTGGGGTCAGTAAGACTTGTAATAGTCTTTAAAGAAGTCTCTTCTGCTCATCAAGGCTGCATTTATTTGACTAAAAATACAGTGGAAAAAACGTAATATTGCAAAATGTTTTTACAATATAAAATAATGTTTTTTCGTTTTAACATACTTTAAAATATAATTTATTACTGTGATGAAAAGAATTTTTATCAGCTGTTACTCCAGTCTTAAGTGTCACTTAAAAGTGTCTTGATTAATTATTAGAATGATCAATGTTGGCTAATATCAACAGTTGTGCTGCAAATATTTTTTGGAACCTGTGATTTTTTCCCCAGGATTCATGAATAACAAGTTTTTAAAAGTACAGTGTTTATTCAAAAAAAAAAAATAATAATAATAATTATATATATATATATATATATATATATATATATATATATATATATATATATATATATATATATATATATATATATAACAATGTAAATTATTTATTGTTAACATTTTATATATTTTTTATTATTAATTTAATACATCCTTGGTGAATAAAAGTATTTATTTCTTAAAAAAAAAAAACAATTATTGACCCCAAACTTTTGAACAGTAGTGTGTATATATAGTAGTGTAAATCGTCGTAATTATTTTCTACACTTTCTTGCAAAATACTTTTCTTTTCCCACGTGAGTCAGTCCGCGTCAGTCGTACTTTAAGTATTTAACCAATCAGATGTGACCTCGTCATTTCAACCAATCATAACCCACCAGGAGCGCAGCCAAAATCCTGTTTACATGAAATAAGCCTGCTCCCGAGCAGGTTTAAGCTTGCGCACCTGTTGCTATGACAGCAAGTCCAGGATGAGCTTCGAAGAACCAAACAATCCAAGATCATGCCAAATCGTCAACAATCAAATCCAGCTAACTGAGTTAGCGAGGTACGAAGAACGAGCCCCTGGAAGCTGAGGGTGCAAAACAATCTAAATATTGAGAAAATCGCCTTAAGTTGTCCAAATGAAGTTCTCAGCAATACATATTACTAGTTTATGGTATTTTTATGGTAGGACATTTAAAAAATATATCTTCATTGAACATGATCTTTACTTAATATCCTAATGATTTTTGGCATAAAAGAAAAATATATAATTTTGACCCATACAATGTATTTTTGGCTATTGCTACAAATATACCTGTGCTACTTAAGACTGGTTTTGCGGACCAGGGTCACATATGTATTATTACAGTGGCCTCTAGCAGCCAATGCTGTGAAGCAGTTTTGAGAAAGAAACGGAACATAAAAGACCATTTTAATGTTTAAAAGATAAAATATTTTCCTTGGACCAATTAATTTTGATTAGTAATTGTGTATTAAATTGTCAACCCTAAAGATTTTCTTCTCTCTGTTTAACACAATAATAAAGAACAGCTGTTTTATTAAACTCTGAGTGGTCACTATTGAAACTATATGTGGCCCCTGATGTATTGTATTGTAAGATTGTAGACAACAGGCTTTACTGCAGAGTATAGAAATAAAACAAACATATTAAGGAAGAAATTTTATTTTACTATTTTAAATATCAATTTAAGGCAATTTGTGACCCTTTTAAGAGCCACTGAAGTAAAATGAACAGTATGAGTAGGATTTGACAATGTACGGTAGAATATTAAGGCATAAAATGGCATGATTTATAATTCGGATACAGACACAAAAACAAAATATCTTATACAATGGCATTTCAGCCTTTATACCATTAAAAGGGATAAATTGAGTATATAATTTATTATATTTATTTAAAACAATATTACTGTCTTATTTGTTTAGATTTTTAGAAGGCACATTAACTTTCACACAACTGTGTTTGCTGCATAACAATGTAGGTCGATAATTGCAATAATTTGACCATAAACAGCTGAAAAAAATGTGGAAAAGAAAAAGTCACTCTCTGTCACAAGGGGGCGCTTTAAGAGCGCTGAAATATTAAGGTTTCCCTTGTAACGGCTGTATACAAATCAGCATTAACGCTGTTTTATCAGGCAATAAATGAAAATGACAATGACATGTTTCTGAGGACAGTCGGTTCCCTTCAGATACATTCATATAAAGACATCAGTGCCGCGTTTTGACTTTGAAACCTACATTGTGCATATTTATTCAATAATTGCCTTTTGAAGTTTAATCCAGCCCTATCCGATTCTCGTCTTTCAGTCCCCAAATGTACGATCTCCTTAATCATAATTAAGTATTTTCTTATACTATTCAACATATTTAAAACTTTTTATGGCCTTAAATTTTATACAACTAAATTGAGGAGTTTTAAGGACCTGCAGGTGCCCTCTTCTTTACGATAGCCCGTCGGGCAGCCGGTGAAACATTCTGGTAGCCGACTGGAAAACACAATAGCCCCGGGATGTCGGGCTAGCGATTTTGCGAGCCCTGCTTTACATAAAAATAAATAAATAAATAAATAAAAAACAAAAAACAAAAAAGCAGACATTTGACAGAGGGGCACTTTGAGCATCTGAGCAAAAGGGGCGGGTGCTCGAGCACCCTCCGCCCCCCTCCCTCCCCCCCCCCCCCTCTGCACGTGCCTGGAAACCAGTGTGGGTCAAATTCACAAAAATGAATTCATTAAGCCCCCGTCTAGCGATCTCAGTGCTCAACACAGTGATTTAAAGTCTAAAATTATCTTTATTTGCATGTTTTCTGTGAGGTTTACCTTCCTAAATCTTTCCTTTATTTTAAACCATTGCATTTGTCTATTTGAAAAAAATAAATGTTGTTTTTCTTCCGTTTTTAGCTTCGTTTATAACAATAGCTTAGCTTTAGCTTAGTTTATAGCAATACAATAATTAGAGTATTATTTTACCACAAAAATCAACATATTGACATAATGATAACTGCAAATACGTTTTTTGCTGCCTGGTGTCCATTTGTTTCTGTGAATTGCAGTGATTTATTTGCTTCTCTCTTTTGTAGCTTTTGGCAGTCTGTAAAAATATGCCTCAGATTTCTTGTCAAATCTATTTGTAAAGTCAATTGCAAAGCTCTTTCTCTTTTTAGATGGATTTTGTGATGTCATAATATATATTTAGCTTAAGTGAGTCGTTATAACTAGTTCATGAGTCATTAAACAGGTCATCAAAATTCACTTTTACATGTTGTGTAACATGAACTAAGCTGCTGAGTCTTAAGTTCCACATTCACTTGAATGTCATTGTTTGTGTAGCATTAAGATTTGTTTTCCTGCATTTACTATAATAATAATCACAATATTATCTGATATTGTTCTCTTATGTTTTCATATGCAGGTGTTTTATTATGGAGAACAGAGAGAGCAGTGACAGATCTTCATCTCCTGATCACAGCTGTGCGTCTCTGAAGAGTGACGGGTCCATGAAAAAACCTCCTGTATTTAGTAATGATCCAGTGTCATCTGATCACAGGTGAGATATAGTGTATTATCTTACATGTGCAAAGGTGTATTTTGCACACGCGTGAACTGAGTTTTGTGGAAAAAAATTTTGCCTCGAGAAAAAAAAATTATAATTTCAGCGGCCACAATTAATTTTGCCTTCAAAATGCAAGCAAGGTGAATTTATTTTCTTCATTTTCCCCCTTCATCTCATAAATCAAAATTTGAGTAAATGTTTATTGCAGGGTACAAGATGGTACCAGTTGGTACCATGATGCACTGAATCTAAGGGGACCAGTTTTGTGATTTTTTTTTTTTGTTTTTTTGTCCAAACCATTCAGAAGTTATAATCTAAAATAGCCATTTTTCATATAGAGATCCATTTTTGCACACTTTTCGTAGAATTAATTTGCACGTAATTTGAGAGCGGTTCGACTAATCAACTTGAATTACATAGCTTTTTTTGCCAGCATTGTCTGAAGATAATCTGAGACAATTTTGGTGAAAATTAGACAAATTGTCTAGGACAAGTATGAAAAAGTAGGTTTTTCAAACAATTCAAAATAGAAAAAAAAGCTAAACCTTTTTTAATTTTGGTGTTCATTTGATTTGGCATGTGCCTTACGGTTCAAAAGTTATTAGCATAAAAAAATTGAGAATTTGGACAAGTGCGCCACACTAGAGAGTTTGAGTTAGAGACTCCACACTTGCTGTGGTTAATGTTGAGACTGTCCTCTATCAGTGTGCCGAATTTCACTACTTTCCCGGTTCTGTGCTCTTCTATTACTGTCTGGTTTGGGTCAGCCAGAAAATCAGATTTAAGGAGACTGCAACAGACTTTTGCATATTATAAACTGGAACTTGATTGTGGGAAATAATCACAGTTAGATCTAAAAGATGGGTTTAGCAACATACCCTGTTGAAAAAATACAGCATATGCTGGTTAGGTGTTTTGGTGCTGGTATGCTGGTTTAAGATTGTTCTTTGCTGGTTTATGCTGGTCCTTGACCAGCAACATGACCAGCATAAACCAGCTAAGGACCATCTTAAACCAGCATACCAGCACCAAAACATACCTAACCAACAAGATTTCATCAGTAATGTATTAAAATTGTTGCTGCTTCAATTAAGCTCATTTTTGCAGCCCTGCTTATAATAAATGAAACAGCAGACAGAACTAAATGAAGAATGATTTGTGGTTATCAGAATCTTCAGGGAGAGGAAGAGGACGAGATCTTCATCTGCAGATCCCAGCTGTGTGTCTCTGAATAGTGACAGATCCATGGTTCTTGATCCTAATTTTAGTATCAATCCCGTGACCTCTGACCCCAGGTGAGAATAAAAATATAGTAATGATTGAACTGCTGTATGGGAGATTCAAAAACACACTCAATGCACACAGACAGGACTTGACACAATAAACACATGTGCACTTACATTAAAAACTTTAGGAGTGCAATGCAAATGTAAGAAATATGATCACACGACAATATCTAATAATGTGTTTTTCTTTAATAGATATAACAAGACATTTACAAGCTAAATTCTTTAATTTATTAGAATACAAAAAAGCACACAATGTTTTTAAATAGTTCTTTATTAAACTGTATTTAATAATTATGTGATTATTTATACGCCTACTTTAACCCCCTAAGCTCGTAATACCAGTACCGATATAAGAGTGCGTCATTGTGTTGTTTTTTTTTTATATTATAAGTTTTGGAGCACCAATATAGACACGCATAGTATATTTTAAAAGCTTACAATCTGAACTTTCAGAATACATGCATTGTTTTATCATTTATGTTACATAATGTAAGATAATAATGTCTGCATTCACCCTCCACAAACAAGCCTCTCCCCGTGAAGATCGACGTAATAATATTCATACTGACTTTGTTTGCATTTTTTTTTTTGCCACTTACTATCGAAATATTGGCAAATGGGCATTAATATGTACCCAGTATGCTATGTTTCTGAATTTCCTACAATGGTTTAGTGTCGATTGGAGTAACAGTTTCTAAGATATTGGCGATATTCGACCACACTCAAAGTTATAAGCATGTGAATATTTGATCTGACTCGAAACTTCTCAGGCTCGTTCAGGGCATCGCGCTGATGACCCATACCGAGTCTTGTAACAATACGTCAATGCATTCATAAAATATAGCATTTTACTAAAAAATTCAAAATGCGAGATGCCCAAAATGGCTGACATGGGAAATTACATGATGCACCGAATCTAAAGAGACCAGTTCTGTGATTTTTGGCCAAACCATTCAGAAGTTATAAGCTAAAATGGGCATTTTTGGTATCTCCTGACCACTAGGCGGCACTGTGCAGAAACTGTGCAGGTAGACTCAGGTCATGCTTGTTATAACACACATCAGGTTTGGTCTTAATATGCCAAACCGTTGCAGAGATATAGCCTCACATCCATTTTCGCCCACTTTTTGTAGAATTTGTTTGTGCGTTATTCGAGAGCGGTTCGACTAATCAATTTGAATTTCAAACTTTTTTTGACAGTATGGTCTGAAGATGATCTGAGCCAATTTTGGTGAAAATAAGACAAACCGCCTAGGGCGAGTTCGAAAAGTAGGTTTTTCAAACAATTAAAAATAGAAAAAAAAATTGAATCTTTTTGAATTTTGGTGTTCATTCGATTCGGCAAGTGCCTTATGGTTCAAAAGTTATTAGCATAAACAAATTGAGAATTTGGACAAGTGGTGGCGCTAGAGAGTTTGAGTTAGAGACTCCAAACTTGCTGTGGTTCAGTGGTGGACTACAACTACTTCGTTACTGTACTTAAATTTTTCAAGTATCTGTACTTTACTGTAGTAGTTTTATTTTGAGTAACTTTTACTTTTACTTCACTACATTCCAAAGCACAAGATCATACTTTTTACTTCCCTACATTTCATAAAACATATTGTTACTCCTTATAATATATCACATGCTCCGAGACGCAGAAGTGGTGTCTGATTCATAAACAAACTGATTCTTTTCAATGAACCTGTTTAGTCGAATCGTAAATCGCACCAAACAATTCATTTACGAATTGGACTAATCCAATTGCAGTTGTTCTCGAGTCGACAACTCACTGATTCAAATGAGCCGTTTAAAGCGAGCCTCCAGTGAACTGGATTCACAAATAAGAACTGGGAGATCTTGTGAGCACACGCGACGGATGCTGCGAAAACTAAGTTACTATGTCGAATTTTAGGATTAATTATTGTAAGTGTCAGTTGTTTGTGAACTAAATCTGCTCTAAAGGGTGATCTTTTTAAGCCCACTGAAATGCTTAAATGCAGACAGATCAACATCGGTGTCTCTAATAACGCATATTTAATTAAAATAACTCATGCACGTAATATTGATGCTGCTGTAACGTTAGCAGTTTTATTAAAATGCTAAGCATTTAGCCCTATTCTTAAATTGTTTATCAACAGTATTAATTTGTATATTGTTTGGATCAACTAGCCAGATATGAATGTTGATTATAACCACACTGAAAATAAGTAAATATTGTTAGCTGACGCTAACTGTCTAGCTAACAAGCTTGCTGGTGCAAGTTGAGGTAATTTTTAGATATGAAGTCCAAATATTTTTATTCAACCACCTAGAAAGATTACATCTGAGGGGAAAAGAAAGGATGTGATGTTCAGAAGATGGTAACTACAGTAATTATGAAAGTGGAAAGTGATGCGTTCTGGGGGCATTTGGCCAGAGGTGTTTTTACACCACAGACAAGGTATGAGAAGTGAAAAAATATAATGAAAACATAATTATATTTTCCTTAACATGTTCTTCCTGACTTCAGGCCTTATTCTCATATCATATATAACTGTGACTTTCTGCAGAACATCAAGCTTTAAAACGTTTTTCTTACTGGTGAAAATTAGATGGTCAAATCAGTTTTCTCTCAGGTACATCGCAGTGTGCTTCACAGTGAACATTACTACATCACTCTCGTCAACGTAGTCCATATCAACAACAAAAGTATATCTTGACTCCATTTTTTTGGGGAAAATCCCAGGTATTTTGAGCAGTAGTGTTATAAAAAATCTATGCTAATATAATCAGGGCTCGCAAAATCGCTAGTCCGACTGTAACAGGGAGTCAGACTGAGACGTGCGGATCCATTTGCAGCATTTTATTGTCAAGATCGTAGTCGGGGCAAACAGGGTCAACACCAGCAAACAACAACAGCGAAGATAATCCAGAGAGTAAACCAGTAACCAAGCGTGAGTCAAAAACCAAATGGGCAGTCCAAAGTAACAACAGAAACAAACATAGAAAACAAGGCAAAACAGGAAACAAAACCAGGAATAAACTAGGAAACTCTGAAAACACGGAGACTAGGAAACTGGGAAAACGCTTAGAAATCGCGAAGAGCTGTGTGTGAGAGTGGCTTAAATGCTGTCCGTGTGATGAGCTGCAGCTGTGTGTGTGTGAGAATGAGCTGCAGGTGAATGCAGTGATTGGTGCAGTGGCTTGTGGGGGCTGAAGTCCATGAAGTGTAGTGCAAGAGTTAGTGATGACAGGACGACTCAAATCGTGACACTGACATCCCGGGGCAATTGTGTTTTCCAGTCGGACTACCAAAATGTTTGACCGGACTGCCCGACGGGCTATCGTAAAGTAGAGGGCTCCTGCAGGTCCTTATAAACTCCTCAATTTAGTTGTATCAAATTTAAGGCCATTAAAAGTTTTAAATATGTTAAATAGTAAAAGAAAAATCTTAATTCTAATTTTAAGGGGTCTTACAGTTGAGGACGGAAAGACAAGAATCGCGATAGGGCTGGATTAAACTTCAAAAGGCAATGATGTTATTCAATAAACATATACGTACTGCAAGTTTCAAAGTCAAAACGCCACACGGATGTCTTTATATGAATGTATCTGAAGGGAACCCACTGTCCTCAGAAACATATCGTCGGTATTTTCATTTCATGCCTGATAAAACAGCGTTAATGCTGCTTTGTATACAGCCGTTCCTAGGGAAACCGTAATATTTCAGCACTCCTAAAGCGCCCCCTCGTGACAGAGAGTTAATGTGAAAGAAGTTAATGTGCCTTCTAAAAATATAAACAATTAAGACAGTAATATTTATGTTTTGAATAAATATATAAATAATATACTTAATATATCCCTTTTAAATGGTAGAAAGGCTGAAATGCCATTGTATGAGATATTTATAAGATATTTTGTTTTTGTGTGAACCTGTATCTGAATAATAAATCATTTTATGGCTGAATATTATGAACATTGTCCAACCCCACTCATACTGTTCATTTTACTTGTGCAGCTCTTCAAAATAAAGAAATTGCCTTAAATTGATATTTAAAAATTCTGCAGATAAAGTAAATAGTGAAATAAAATTCCATCCTTGATATATGATTTTTATATTTGTGTATTGAAAACATTTTTGTTTGACATTTAGACTCCTATCTGATTTTCTATATTAAAAAAGAAAATTGTCTTTTTTTCTTTGGGCTAGTTAAATACATTTTCGTGCTTCCAAAATCTGAAGAGTACCTGCCTGAAGGGCTACCAGAGATTTTGAAATTTTGCAAGCCCTGATAAAATTAAATAAAGTAGCCTATATAAAATGGCAAAATAAATCTATCTATCAGTACTTCTTTACTTAAGTACATACAAAATAGAGTACTTTTGTACTTTCACTTGAGTGAAATTGAAAAATGAGTACTTTTACTGGAGTAATATTTTATTATACATATCTGTACTTTACTCAAGTGCTTGATTTGTGTACTTCGTCCACCACTGCTGTGGTTAATGTTGAGACTGTCCTCTATCAGTGTGCCAAATTTCACAACTTTCCCGGTTCTGTGCTCTTCTATAACTGTCTGGTTTGCCAGCCAGCAAATCAAATTTAAGGAGACTGCAACAGACTTTTCTGTTCTCATGTCAGATATGTAGGGTAAACGTACCCATTAAGCACACATCCATTTTTGAGCTCAGATTAATGTTTAGACTTTTGCATATTATAAACTGGAACTTCATTGTGGGAAATAATTACAGTTAGATCAAAAAGATGGTTTTAGCAACGTTGCGCAGATGCTACAGAACACAGTTATTATTTAATTTACAAAATATTGTCATTTTAATAAATATTACATGAAATTTATAAAAAATCTTTAAGCTCTTCCACATTGAACATCTATTTAAATACTTTACATAGACAAATAAATTATTTTCATAAATTTTGTCAGTTATTGTTGCAGCCCTGCTTATAATAAATGAAACTGCAGACAGAACTAAATGAAGTTCTGTGTTTTTCAGGATCTACAGGGAGAGGAAGAGATCTTCATCTGCAGCTCCCAGCTGTGTGTCTCTGAAGAGTAACCGATCCATGTTTGATCCTGATGTTAATTTCAGTATCGATCCGGTGACCTCTGACCCCAGGTGAGGATAAAAATATAGTAATGACTTTATGGGAGTCAAAAACACACTCAATACACACAACCAGGACTTGACACAATAAACACATGTGCACTTACATTAAAAACTTTAGGAGTGCAATGAAAATGTAAGAAATATGATCACACGACAATATCTAATAATGTGTTTTTCTTTAATAGATATAACAAGACATTTACAAGCAAATCATTTCATTTATTAGAATACAAAAAAGCACACAATGTTTTTTAAATAGTTTATTTATTTAATAATTATGTGATTATTTATACGCCTACTTTAACCCCCTAAGCTCGTAATACCGATATAAGACTGAGTGTTGGAGCACAAATATAGACATATATAGTATATTTTGAAAGCTTACAATCAAGCCTTTCAGAATACATTTAGCATTTTTGTTACATAACATAAGATAATAATGTCTCAAATTGCCCTCCACAAACAAACCACCCCCGTTGAAGATCTACGTAATAATATTCATACTCATATTCACATTGCTCAGACTTACCAAACATAGATGAGTCATATATCAAATAAAAGCTCTCATTCCCCAAAATGGGATTGTGTAGTTTATTTAATCGATCTAACACATTACAGAGAATTATGATCAAAAGCATCACGGCGATGGAAATAACTTCTGTAAACGAATAAACATTTACGTCACAATCCTGCTCCGATTATTACTACCTCCATTCAGACAAATCCCAATAACTTTTAAAAACTGGCACCTAGTGAAATCAAAAGAAACTTTCTGCAGGACAAAGGGTCAAACAGATCTTTAAAAAAATTACTTTTAAATATTAACTTAAAAATATCGGAATTAGTTTTTGTTTATCATAAAATTATGAAAAAAAAAATACAATAAAAAATTTAAAGTTTTACACTCAAATCTAGGGTATTTTCTGTTAAATGGGACCATTTTTATCAAGTTACTTCAATGTATGTGAGAAGGGCACTGTTTTAAATTCAGAGATGCCAAAATCAGTAAAAAAAAATCCTAAATATGCCAAAGAGGTTAAACACAGTGTGGAATCATAAATACCAAGATTAACCAGGAAAAAAACAAAGCAAAAAAACTTTTAATTATAAACAAACTTAAATACAGCTGACTCATATTTTGAAATGCCTTCTTTCTATTGTTGACTGCTCATTCAAAAAGACGAGGGAGATAAAATATGCATCTTACAACCATCTAACAAACTACAAATGTCCACACCATAAAGTAAAGACTCATAACTCATCAGCAGTCAATCATAAGCAGTTACCTGGCATAAATATAAAAGCTCAATTTACTGATTGTAAACTTTTGTGAAACCACAAGAAATTATACTGAAAATAAAAGACTCAATCTCTAATGATGTAGATTTAAATGTATAGATCCTTTATTTTTAGATTATATTTAATCTGTTCTTGATGTGATATTTCAGCAGAGCAGATCAAAAGCTAAACATATCTCGAGGACCCACATCTGTCTCCTGTCTGAACAACACAAGCGTTACAGTGTCTCTGAATAAACATTTTCAACCAGTGACTGATGAACTACAGAGAGCCAAAGAACAGCTCAAAACAAGCATGAAGAGCAAATATGAAAGATTATTTGAAGGACTGAAACTCCCTCAAATGAAGAAGGAAACCTTCCTGAACAGTATCTATACACAGCTCTACATCATAGAGGGAGAGAGTGAAGGAGTGAATGAAGAACATGAGGTTTTACAGATGGAGAAAAAAGCCAGAACACAATACTCACAAGACACTCCAATCAACTGCAATGACATCTTTAAAGCCTCTCCTAAACAAGGATGTGAGGAGAAAGACCAAATCAAGACTGTTCTTACTAAAGGCATTGCTGGAATCGGAAAAACTGTCTCTGTGCAGAAGTTCATTCTGGACTGGGCTGAGGGAAAAGTCAATCAGGATGTAGATTTCATATTTGTGCTTCCATTTCGAGAGCTGAACTTGATCCAAGATCAGTACAGTCTTCACAGACTTCTGCTGGACTTTCATCCTGAACTTGAAGATCTGGACTCAAAGATTTATGAGGAGTGTAAAGTTGTGTTCATCTTTGATGGCCTGGATGAAAGCAGAATCACACTGAGGTTTTCAGATGATCAGAAAGTTTCTGATGTGACTGAGACTTCATCAGTGGGTGTGTTGATGTCAAACCTCATCAAGGGAGAGCTGCTTCCCTCTGCTCTCATCTGGATCACCTCCAGACCAGCAGCAGCCAATCAGATCCCCTCCAAATACATCAACCGTCTGACAGAAATTCAGGGATTCAATGAACATCAGAAAGAGGAATATTTAAGGAAGAGAATCAGTGACCAGCATCAAGCTGGCAGAATCATCTCACACATCAGAAGAGCAAGAAGCCTACACATCATGTGCCACATCCCCATCTTCTGCTGGATCTCATCCACTGTGCTTCAGAAGCTCCTGGAAGAAGATCTGAGTGCAGAAATCCCTCAAACACTGACTGAAATGTACATCCACTTCCTGCTGATTCAGATCAACATGAGGAACCAGAAGTATGAAGAGAGAAATCCAGAGAAACACCTGCAGTCCAACAGAGAAGTGATTCTGAAACTTGCTGAAGTGGCTTTCAAACAGCTGATGAAGGGCAATATGATGTTCTATGAAGAGGACCTGATTGAGAGCAACATAGATATCAATGATGCCTCAGTGTATTCTGGTATTTGCACTGAGATCTTTAAGGAGGAATCTGTGTTTCATCATAAGAAAGTCTACAGCTTCATTCATCTGAGCGTTCAGGAGTTCCTTGCTGCTCTCTATGCGTTTTATCATTATGTAATCAAAAATTTAGACACATTGCAGTTGTGTGATGTGATACATAATCTGCATAGAGATGCGATAGATAAAGCCCTTAAGAGTAAGAATGGACATCTGGATCTGTTCCTGCGGTTTCTGCTGGGCATCTCACTGGAGTCCAATCAGAAACTCTTACAGGATTTACTGACACACACAGAAAAAAGCTCAGAGAGCATCAGTAGAACCACACAGTACATTAAGGAGAAGATCAAAGATGGACATGGACTCTCTACTGAAAGATCCATCAATTTGTTTCTCTGTCTGCTGGAAGTGAAAGATCAGACTCTTTCCAGAGAGATTCAGAAGTTTGTGAAATCAGACACACACTTAGAGCAGAAACTCTCTCCTGCTCAATGCTCAACAATCGCCTACATGCTTCAGATGTCAGAGGAGCCGCTGGATGAACTGATTCTCAAGAAATACAACACATCAGATGAGGGGAGAAGAAGACTGATACCAGCGGTGATCAACTGCATAAAAGCTCTGTGAGATTTTAATCGTGTCTTAATGTCTTTATTCATGCCATAATAATTTCATTTGAATGTCTTTTACAAGAACTATGCTGATATTATTAAAATACAGTTACAAGAGAAAATTAAGAATTTGAATGTGTTTTACTCTGTTTCAGTCTTGCAGGCTGTAATCTTACTGCTCAGGATTGTGAAATTGTGTCATCAGCTCTTCAGTCCTCAAACTGTGTCCTGAGAGAGCTGGATCTTAGTAATAATGACCTGCAGGATTTGGGAGTGAAGCTGCTCTCTGATGGACTGAAGAGCCCAAACTGTCAGCTGAAAATACTGAGGTGTGCACGATTTGTTTGTAAAAAGTGCTAAGCATACAAGATATTAACAATGTAGTCTGAATGTTTAACTCCAATATAGAGAGATTTAATCATAGATAGATGTTATGAGTTTTAGCTCACTGATTGAGGTGATTTCAGCAGTTCTAGTTAAGTTCCTGCTTTTATCTTCAAAAACCAAATGGTAATGAGCACAATTTCTGACAGAATTCTGTCTGTTTAAGGGGCCGTTCACATGTCGTGCCTAAAAACGCGTGTAAAACGCTAGGCATGCTTCTTTGCTTCTTATCAAGAAAGCGCTCGGGCGCTTGCGCTCCGGAAGCGTCTGCTGTTGCTAAGCAACAGTGACCTGCGCTCTCCATAAATACACGGAAGTTTCAGCAAAGGATAAATGGCTTTTCAGCATTAAAATCGTTTGCAGTAGCTCTGTTATTAAATTTATGTAAAAATATTTATTCCTGTACAGCCATGATGAGCTGTTTTTCTGACTTGGCAGTGCTTTCAATGCTATTAAAAAGAAAGGATGAAGCTAATTGGTTTGTTTATGTCACATGACCTGCGGTGCGCTTGCGGCATTCTGAAAAGTTGCGACCGCGTCGCTTCCATTTTGCGCGCGCATACCGCGCGCCTACATTTGAAATAACGAACTTGAGCGCGCAAAAGACCCTTGTGAACGGCCCCTAAAGCATACTTAATCAAAGTACTTTTTCAAAGTATGTTTCCATATTTTGGTCAAGTTAAAAGCTTAAATACAGAATGCTACAAAAACCATGCTTGCAGAATGTACAATTTTGATTTATTGATACTTATTTAACATGGATACTTCTTTACATTGTTGTAAGCAGGGCATCTTCATGGATTTGGAGACATATTAACACATGAACATGAGTATTTTACTTACTTTTCAGACTTTGTGTGTGTCTGTAGGTTGTCTGGCTGTATGGTGACAGATAAAGGCTGTAGTTACGTGTCTTCAGCTCTGAGTTCAAACCCTTCACATCTGAGAGAGCTGGATCTGAGCTACAATCACCCAGGAGATTCAGGAGTCAAGCTGCTTAAGAAACAGGAGGATCCAAAGTATACACTGGAGATACTCAAGTATGTTGGCCACTCACACTGTATGTGTCTGAATGTGATTGGGGTCCCCAAAGAGGAAACTTTTGTTAAGATGTTGCTATATATGTGTGGATACAAAAACTCTACTATAACCTGTACCATTTCCTAAAGAAAACAAGCTCACATATTTTAGGTGTGGGAAACTAAAAATAAAAAACTAAAACAATATGGTTGCATATGTGTACACACTCTCTTATAACTGGGAATATGGCTGTGTTCAAATTAAGCAATCATTGAAACTCATTTTAAATAGGATTCAGTACACACCTGTCATCATTTAAAGCACAATTGATTAACCCAGAATTAAGTTCAGCTGTTCTTGCAGACTTTTCCTGGCATTTTCTTATTTGCAGCTTACAGCAAAAGCCATGGTCCGCAGAGAGCTTCCAAAGCATCAGAGGGATCTCATTGTTATAAGGTATAAGTCAGGAGAAGGGTACAAAAGAATTTGCAAGGCATTGGATATATCATGGAACACAGTGAAGACCGTCATCATCAAGTGTAAAAAATATGGCGCAACAGTGACATTACCAAGAACTGGACGTCCCTCCAAAATTGATGAAAAGACGAAAAGAAAACTGGTCAGGGAGGCTTCCAAGAGGCCTACAGCAACATTAATAGAGCTGCAGGAATGTCTGGCAAGTACTGGCTGTGTAGTACATTTGACAACAATCTCCCCTATTCTTCATATGTCTGGGCTATGGGGTTTATTACAAAGAAAAACATCCTGGCCCGTTTAAATTTGTAAAAACACATTAGAAATCTCCCAAGAGCATGTGGGAAAAGGTGATATGGTCTGATGAAACCAAGGTTGAACTTTTTGGTCATAATTTCAAAAGGTATGTTTGGCGCAAAAACAACATTGCACATCACCAAAGAAGCACCATACCCACAGTGAAGCATGGTGGTGGAAGCATCATGCTTTGGGGTTGCTTTTCTTCAGCTGGAGCTGGGGCCTTAATCTAGGTGGAGGGAATTGTGAACAGTGCTAAAAGACCAGTCAATACTGGAAGAAAACCTTCAGGCTTCTGCTAGGGAGCTGAAGATGAAGAGGGACTTCATTTTTCAACACAATAACGATCCAAAGCACACATCCAAATCAACAAAGGAATGGCTTCACCAGAAGAAAATTCAAGTTTTGGAATGGCCCAGCCAGAGCCCAGACCTGAATCTGATTGAAAATCTGTGGGGTGATCTGAAGAGGGCTGTGCACAGGAGATGCCCTTGCAATCTGACAGATTTGGAGCGTTTTTAGAAAGAAGAGTGGGCAAATATTGCCATGTCAAGCTAGACCATGCCATGCTATGCTGATAGACTCATACCCAAAAACACTGAGTGCTGTAATATAATCAGAAGGTGCATCAACAAAGTATTAGTTTAAAGGTGTGCACACTTATGCAACCACATTATTTTTTTTATTTTTATTTTTTCAAAACTAAAAAATGTGAGTTTGTTTTTTTTATAAAATTTTACAGCTTATAGTTTTCATTAAAGGTTTTTTAATGATTTTTTTCAACACATAAACCTTGCATTTTAACAGAGGTTTGAACTTTTTAATACACTGTGTATACATACATTATATATATATATATATATATAAAATATTTTACACACATACTACTTAGCTTTAAGAGAAAAAAAAAGTACTATACAGATTTTTTTTAAGGTCTTGAGGACTTGAGAAAGTCTAGTCTTAAAGAGTTAATAGCTTTATGCCTATTTGCTTTATTCGCAGACAGATTTCCAAAATCTGAAGTAAAAAAAAAAAAAAAAAAAAAATGGATCACAGCCAAATTGGTAGTTATTGTGGTCGGCAATTAGTTTGATATTTTTTGCACAGATCACTTAAAACAGCAAATTTATCATTACCCTCCATTTCTGGTAGATTATCATATTCACTCTAATTTCTTGTGGAAATTAATGTGCAAACATTTTCCCACTGTTGATTGAGACTGCATCTTCACCAGATATCAGTGCATGCAAAAACAAATTAATCTGCATTACATGCTTAAAGTAACTTTTTTGCAACAAAATTGTAGCTGTATAATGCATAATTTATAATGTATAATTTATCTATGCTGGAGCAGCTGTAGTGACAAGAATGTCTGGTAAGCAGTTGAAGTGTTTTATTGAATGTAAGCGTAAACAAAACAGTCATTATTTACTCTGACATCTAAGCTGCAGAAGATGCAGTGGGTTCATTTAATTTTGTAAAAGAATGCACCACTGATCTTACATGCTGTTAACATTCACAGAAATAACCAGATGTGCCTATGTGAACTTTGTGTGTTTTTGACAGTTTAAGCACAACAATAAAACATGAAAGAGAAGTTTAATGCTCTCAAGATGTGCCATCTGACAGCTTATGGTGTGTGTCCTTCAGATGAGTGCACCAGTGGCATAGGCAGAATTTTATTTCAATCCAGCCCTTGGCAAAACTGAATGCACACTTTCTTTTAGGGTGCTATGGCATACATATTTCTTATAGCCAAAAGTATATTTTTATTTTTAAAATAAACTACAGTAGAAAACATATACAGTTTAAATCATGCATAGGGCAGTTTTTATAAAAGTTTTTAATATCAGTTATTTAAAAAAAAAAAAACTTAAATATCATTTATTTTATTAATTAATTAATCAAATTAATTAATAAACATTCAAACAAAACATTTAACAAACATTTAGATCACATAAGGCAGTTTTCATATCAAGTTTTCGGTAACACTTTACAATAAGGTTCATTAGTTAACCACATTAGTTAACATGAACTAATAATGAACTGCACTTATACAGCATCTATTAATCTTTGTTAATGTTAATTTCAACATTTACTTATACATTATTAAAATTTTGTTAACATTAATGCAGTGTGAACTAACATGAACAAACAATGAACAACTGTATTTCTGTTAACATCTCAGGTTACGTATGTAACCCTAGTTCCCGGACAAGAATGAGACGCTGCGTCGAAACGCTTTGGGAACGCCCCCAGTGTGACCACGCTGTGAATCACATGTGTAACTCGTCCAATGGAATCGCATGACGTCACCGGCATGATGACGTCACCAACCAGGAAGCTTAAAAGCACGTTCTGTGAGAACAATGCTAGCTTTCAAATGAAGCAAGCGCTGCAGGGATGCCGGAAGTATGGCCTCAAGACGCAGCATCTCGTTCCCTTCAGGGAACTAGGGTTACATACGTAACCTGAGACGTTCCCTTCCAGGTAACTCGAGCTGCGTCGAAACGCTTTGGAAACGAGAATGCCCACGCCGCCATACTAAAGAAGTGTCCCTGCC
Organism: Garra rufa; assembly: GCF_049309525.1. Lineage (NCBI taxonomy): Eukaryota > Metazoa > Chordata > Actinopteri > Cypriniformes > Cyprinidae > Garra > Garra rufa. The sequence continues at coordinate 11,225,001 of NC_133361.1, forward strand.
AATTAGAGTGAGAGAACGATGGAGCCAAGAGAGGCTCGGAGATCTAGGGCATAGAACCTAGCGAAGGTAGGGGCGTGGACCAACCCGCCGCATTAAAAATCTCTTCAGAAAGAACCGAGAAGAAAGCTTCGAGGCAGATACTGAACGGGTAGAGTGAGCCTTGATTCCCAAAGTGAGGGGAGACCAGAGGACTCAAGGCTAACGAAATGGCATCTACAATCCACCGGCTAAGGAAGGCTTAGTAGCAGAGTGGCCTCTCCTTGGAGGGCCGAACAGACCAAAGTTGGTCAGCCTTCCTCCACAGAGCAGTTCTGTGGACGTATGTGTCCAGTGCTCATAACCAGTGCGTGTCTACCCACTGAAGTGCTACGAGAGGGGCGTGGTAAGCAGCTATGGCCGCCACGGAAACCTTCAGGGTGGAGTGGTTTAACCCGGCGGAGAGACGGGCCTGTAAGAACTCCAGCACTGTACCAACTGGGCAGTTAACTGGGTCAAAACTGGCGGTCTCCGCACCAAGAAGTGAAGTTGCCTCCACTTCAAGGCATACAGTGTCCTCATAGAGGGAGATCTGGACTGGAGGATGGTCTCAACAACCTCAGTTGAGAGACCCGGAAGCTAAGAACTGTGCCCCCTCAGAGGCCACAGCACAACTTCCTTCCTGTGAGAGGAGATCCGTCCTGACAGGAATCTCCGTGGAGATCCATCAAGAAGGGATTTCAGGTCCGAGAAGAAACTCAGCCTGGCCAGTACGGGGCCGTAGACCTAAGTCGGACCCCGTCCCGGCACACTCTAGCCAGAACTCCCAGGAGCAGAACGATCAGAGAGGTTGTACAGATGTAGCCTCAGCCACATCTGTACCAAGGCATCCAGTCCCAGGGGGGCTGGATGACGCCGAGAGACAAAGTGCTCTCCAAATCTGCTTCACCGCATCAGGGTGTAGCATCAGTTCCCCGGGCCTCGGCCCCTGCCTCAACAGGATGTCAGCTCCTAAATTGAGATGCCCAGGGAAGTGAACTGCTCTCGGTGGAGGAGTTCCCCTGGAACCACACAGGAATCTGGTGTGCCACTATGCCAGGGGCGCAGACACAGACCTCCGTGAGAGACCACCGCTGTGTTGTCGGTGCTCTCCAACACATGGTGATCCCTTAGGTCTGGTAGAACATGTCTCAGAGCCTGAAACATGTCCAGCATCTCCAGGCTAAACAGTGCCACATGAGATGATGACCCCTCCGTAGACCAAAGGCTGAGCGGCCACTCATGACCGCTCATCAGCCAGTTTCCTCGCAACGCGGAGGAAACGTGTCGCTAATGGGTGTCTGCCCACTAAAGTGCCACCAAGAGAGGTGTGGTAAGCTGATATGGCCCCCAGGTAAACCTTCAGGGTGGAGTGGATTAACCCGGCTGAGAGACAGACCTGTAAGAACTCCAGCACTGTACCAACTGGGCAGTTAACTGGGTCAAACTGGCGGTCTCCGCACCAAGAAGTGAAGAGCCTCCACTTCAAGGCGTACAGTTTCCTCGTGGAGGGAGCTCTGGATTGGAGAATGGTCTCAACAGCCTCGATTGAGAGACTGGAAGCTATGAACTGTGCCCCGTCTGGGGCCACACCCACAACTTCCACAACTCTGGGCGGGGGTGGCAGAAAGACCTCCCGCCTGTTAGAGGAGATCCCTCCTGACCGGAATCTCCCAGGAGAAAATCAACAGCAGTACAGAGTATGAAAAGACAATGCAGAAAAGCTGAGCGGATGTGGCGGAAGACAAAACATTCGAAATTCACTATGACATCTATAAAGACAGCCTTCATGCTTTCAATGCTGAACTAGGTAAAGCTAGACAAACGTTCTTCTCAAACCTTATAAACAGGAACTTAAACAACAATCGCACTATTTTTTGCTACCGTTGAGAGACTAACAAACCCCCCTAGTCAGATCCCTAGTGAACTGCTCTCTGACAGCAAGTGCGATGAGTTTGCTTCCTTCTTTTCTGAGAAGATCAATAATATCAGAAAGACAATTAGCACACCCTCAAGTTATGCAGAGGTCAGACAGATTCGACCGCAATTTCAAAAAGAAGTCACTATGTCTACTTTTGAAGCAATCGATAGCAACATTTTGGAAGAAACAGTACAGCACCTCAAATCGTCAACCTGCCACCTTGACACACTTCCCACATCTTCTTTCAAAAGTGTGCTTAACTGTTTAGAAGCAGATCTCTTAGAAGTGGTGAACACCTCACTTCTTTCTGGAACTTTTCCAAACTCCCTGAAAACTGCAGCTGTTAAGCCCCTTCTGAAAAAGAAAAATCTCGATAACACCATATTGAGCAACTATAGACCAATATCAAATCTTCCTTTCATAGGCAAGATTATTGAAAAGGTTGTTTTCAATCAGCTGAACCACTACATAAACTCAAATGGATACCTGGACCATTTCCAATCTGGCTTCAGACAACATCTTAGCACAGAGACAGCACTCATAAAGATAATAAATGATATTCGCCTAAATTTAGATTCTGGCAAAATATTAGGAGAACATAAGTCTAAGTGGACGTCCATGACATGCGGAGTCCCACCAGGCTCAATTCTAGCGCCGCTGTTGTTCAGCCTGTATATGCTCCCACTAAGTCAAATAATGAGAAAGAACCAAATAGCATATCACAGCTATGCAGATGATACCCAGATCTACCTAGCCTTATCGCCAAATGACTACAGCCCCATTGACTCTCTCTGCCAATGCATTGATGAAATTAACAGTTGGATGTGCCAAAACTTTTTACAGTTAAACAAGGAGAAAACAGAAGTCATTGCATTTTGGAAACAAAGATGAAGTTCATAAGGTAAATATGTACCTTGACGCTAGGGGTCAAAAAACAAAAAAACAAGTCAAGAATCTTGGTGTGATTCTGGAGTCAGACCTCAGTTTCAGTAGCCATGTCAAAGCAGTAACTAAATCAGCATACTATCATCTTAAAAACATTGCAAGAATTAGATGGTTTGTTTCCCGTCAAGATTTGGAGAAATTTGTTCATGCCTTTATCACCAGCAGGTAGACTATTGTAATGGTCTCCTCACTGGCCTTCCCAAGAAGACCATTAGACAGCTGCAGCTCATACAGAATGCTGCTGCCAGGATTCTGACTAGAACCAGAAAATCAGAGCATATTACACCAGTCCTCAGGTCCTTACACTGGCTTCCATTTATGTTTAGGATAGATTTTAAAGTACTTTTACTTGTTTATAAAGCACTCAATGGCCTAGGACCTACATACATTGCAAATATGCTCACTTTATACAAACCTAACAGACAACTCAGATCACTAGGATCGAGTCAGTTAGTAATATCAAGGGTTCACACAAAACAAGGGGAATCCGCTTTTAGCTATTATGCCGCCCGCAGTTGGAATCAGCTTCCAGAAGAGATCAGATGTGCTAATACATTAGCCACATTTAAATGCAGACTCAAAACTCATCTGTTCAGTTGTGCATTTATTGAATGAGCACTGTGCTACGTCCGAACGTTTGCATTATTTTATGTATAATCATTTTACTGTATTAATTAATTTGAAATCATTTATTTATTTATTTTAAATCATCTTAAATGTTCTTAATTTTGTTTTTATTGTTGTGATTATTATTTTAAATTTTTATGATTTTTATGCTATTGTGATTTAAATTCCTTTTTATGTACAGCACTTTGAATTACCATTGTGTATGAAATGTGCTATATAAATAAACTTGCCTTGCCTTGCCTTGCCTTGCCTTGCCTTGCCTAGTAGTTCTTGGCTGCCAAATACCATGGATCCTGACAGACTCGCAGCAGATGTTTACATGATGCTATATGTGTTCATCTATAATCGATTGTTCATCTCTGAAATCTGTGCATTCAAAAAATGTTCCAGATCTGTCTGAGATCCATGTAACTTTTAACACGTGGAGTCTTCCCTGGTGTGCTACAGAATCTGAAAACTTATTGGTCAACATTAGCATACACAATGATGAGACATCCCACTCTGAAATGTCATGCTTGGTCATTAGTTTTCCAGAAAAGGTCATGACTGTTTTAAAAAGTTTTACAATTTCAGTTACTGAACCTGCTCTGGGGCTCCATTCTGAATTTCCAGAAAGATAGCATGTCTCTGAGTAGTGAATGTTTGCAGAGAGTTTAAAATGAAAAACAAAAAGTTATTAAATGTCCAGGTGGCTACCATGCTCAAAACCAGATTTAGTCTGTGAGAGCAGCAATGCACATGGATGGCAGGTCATATTTTGACAATTAATACATTTCTAGAACATTCCCTTTAATAAGGGAGTGTTTTTTTTTTGTTGTTGTTGTTGTTTGTTCTCTGACAGAAATATCTTAGTCTGTTTGTCTGTTTGTTCAGCTCCTTGCAATTCATTCAAAATCATCCCTTGGCTAATTGGCATGTTGCTTTCTCTGTATGCATCTGATGTACTCAGTACAACTGTGTGTTTTTCCACTAACATAACGTAGACATGAATTTCAGGACTGAAAGACCTTCAACGAGCATGTCTCATGAAGAAGTACTCAATTTGGCTACCAGCAAAGTGTCAGCACACCTTGCAAAATATTGCATCCCTGTCCTGGAATTTTTTGAGATGCAGTTGGATTGCCTTTTGATGTATTTCAGACAGATCTGAAGGCATGCCTTGTGACAGTGACCCACTTGCAGAGTCTTGTTGTTGGCTAAATATTGTGTACTAATTGATGGCTCAGAATCTAAGAATAGGTCTGTTGTGGTTGCTTCATCATCTTGCAAAAAGGGGCATACTCATACAAAAAGCCACAAAACATATTGTTTTGATTTAATTTTCCTTTTTAACTTCACAATCTGCTCTCATACCAAATCTTTTTTTTATGTTTTGTCTCTGTGTAGTTTTGACCATGGAGGACATTTCAGAATAACACCAGGACTGACAAAATGTAAGTCCTCTCATACACACTCTCCATATTTAATAATGTCATAGTTGTTCTGGGGTGCATCTCTAAAAGCATCTTTAGCCACCTACGGTTTACAAGTTCTTTTGAACTCTGTTGTTAACAACAGAACTTGCAACCATATTGCTTTTGGGAAATACACCCCTTTTCTGTTATTCTGTGTTCAGATGCCTGTGATCTCACACTGGATCCAAACACGACACACACACAACTCATTTTGTCAGAGGAAAACAAAAAGATCACCAAAGTGAAAGAGCATCAGCCGTATCCTGATCATCCAGAGAGATTTCAGAAACGGGAGCAGGTTCTGTGTAAAGAGAGTCTGACCGGACGCTGTTACTGGGAGGTTAAATGGAGTGGCTCAGGCAATGTAGCAGTGGCATATAAAGAAATTAGCAGGAAAAGTGGGACTGACTGTTGGTTTGGACTCAATGAAAAGTCCTGGAGTATGTTCTGTTCTGATATGAATTACACACTCTGGCACAACAATAAGAGAACTGAGATATCTGGACCTTCAGCTCGCTTAAACAGAGTAGGAGTGTATGTGGATGTGTCGGCCGGCATTCTGTCCTTCTACAGCGTCTCTGACACACGCACAATTACACACATATACACATTCAACACCACATTCACTGAACCACTCTATCCTGGATTCAGAGTGTATCAGTCCTCAATGTCTCTGTGTTAGATTAAACAACATGCTGTGTTGAGCCGCCGAGACACATATGGAAGCATATTTCCAGTTCAGAGTATGAAAAAAAGGTAATTGTTACGTGTCCCAGTGAGTGCTGGCCCTGTGTTTTTTTTTTGTTTTTTTTTGCATTTATTTTGGTTATGGGCGGGGGGGGGGGGTCATTATGGGCACGATTGAATACAAAACACACAGTGTGACCACACTGGCCTGAACTGCTGCTTTACTGTTTTGTTTTGCTGTTACAGTCCACTGCTATGCACACTTTCATTACTGACTAACACTGACTACTGGCTGTTTAAATACATTTGTTAATTGTGTTTTTTGTAAATAAACTACTTTTCTTTGCTACTTGCACATTCCGTGTTGATTATTATTTGTTACAACCAGCTAAAAAATTGCTAATAGTTGGTACATTGCTTATTGTATTCATCAGTTTGCACTTTGGATAAAAGCATCTGCCAATTGAAAAAATCTGACCTGTGCTGGCAAAATAAGTTACAATGAGTAAATTTTCAAAAATTTGATATTTTTATGTTCAAAATGATGTATGATTTGTTGGGGAAAAAAAAAACAAAACATATATATATATGTGACCCTGGACCACAAAACCACAAAACATAAGGTTTATACATCGTATGAAAGCTCAGTAAATAAGCTTTCTATTGATGTATGGTTTGTTAGGATAGGACAATATTTGACTGAGATACATCTATTTGAAATCAGAAATCTGAGGATGCAAAAAAAATCAAAAAGACTGAGAAAATCACCTTTAAAGTTGTCCAAATTAGGTTCTTAACAATGCATACTACAAATCAAAAATTACATTTTGATATGTTTACAGTAGGAATTTTACAAAAAAATCTTCATGGAACATGAGCTTTACTTAATTTCCTAATGATTTTTGGCATAAAAGAAAAATCAAAAATTTTGACCCATGCAATGTATTTTTGGCTATTGCTACAAATATACCCCAGCGACTTAAGACTGGTTTTGTGGTCCAGGGTCACACACACATCACAAATCACTCAGTTTCATATTTGCTATTGTCTTTTTTTTTTTTTTCATGAACTGTTTTGTAATTTCTGTGCCAATATCTATGAGCAGAACTAGATCAAATGTATGTGTTTTTTTTTTTTTCTTGCGGTTTTCTCACATTCGTCGTCCTTTACTATCAAAATGCCTGTTACGGATGCAAAAATGCAAAAAATTTAACCTTATCCGATTTTTTTTCGGAAGCAGTTTCTTTCGAAATTTTCGCAGATTAAAAAATAAATACAAATACAAAAATTAATTTTGCACATTTTATAACTGATTTAAAAATATAAAAATTGAGTTGCCTAAATAATCTATGTACTGTATTATATTATTATTATTAATTGAGGATTTTATCGACATGTATTAGGCATTAAACAAAATAAGTACCTTCGAAATTGTACAATACAATATCATATATTGAATATATTGCACTGGAAACACAAAGCCAAAGTCCCGCTACATGTTTAAACAAGACTGGAACTGATTAAACAAATGACCAATCACAGGTGGGAAGACAAAAGTCATTGCCCCGCCCTCAAAGTGTCAAAAGTCAACTTGAGCGAGCGAGCGCTCAAGTGCAGTTGTGCACGCTAGGCAGCAGGAGCTTGCGCCAGTATTCATTTCCGTTCCTAAATACTGTTCTGCGCGCTCGCGCGTTGTTTTTTTTCCTCTCGTGGGCCTGTTTTGCGCGCTTGCTTCATTCGCGTGCTCCTGGTTTTCGTGCGTGCGACTTTTGACTCTATTTAAACGCCATAAATTTCAGTAGGCCTATCCTGCATATTGATAGCGTGGAAAGTATATACAATATTAGAATGTTTGCGGGTGCGAGCGGAAAGAAAAAAATACGGAGCTCAACTGAATATCGCACCAATTTTGTGACTGGCTGTTAGGCTATGTAGTGTGGGGCTCGGGTGGGCCAAGCTTCTGATTGTGTGGGCCAGGCCTGTGTTGATAACGAAAGCAAACTTGACAGGAACTGCAGATAAGACTTAAAAACTAACATAAACATCACATTAAGGTAAGTTTAGTTATGTTCGTATTATTGTAGATGTGTTTTTCATTCGCGTCTCTGTTAATTACGATCTTAAAACATTAACACCATTAATGGAGTTGTGACGCATGTAAAGAAGCTGCACAAATTCATCCTCAGGACTATAATGATATCGAGCTCTAGAGATTCTGCATTTAGTTTAGATTTAGAATTTGAGGATTCATTACAATCGGAAATGTAGGCTATCAGAGGAGGAAATACACATTTAACGTTAAACAGAAAACAGAAGCGCTGTAGGCCGCGGTCTTTGGCAGACGATCAGCTTTAGTGAGAGTTGGGTTTTGACATACAGTGATCCGTGCTGGTAATTAGTCTGAATTCACACGATTAGTACAGTAAGCTAAGCTAACACGGGCTACAGGCAATACTAGGGAAACCAGTGTGGGTCAAATTCACAAAAATGAATTCATTAAGCCCCCGTCTAGCGATCTCAATGCTCAACACAGTGATTAAAAGTCTGAAATTATCTTTATTTGCATGCCCAGCAAGCAATTTTGTGTTAAAAAGACGTCTATTAGCCGTTCAAACACAGCCCTGACGTCTAGGCTAAAACAAGGCCAAATGTGCGGGCTGTCAGTGAAAATGTAATAAAGCTCAAGAATAGACTAGACATCAGTTAGACCATTATTGAACGACTACATGTATACGTCTAATAGACAGTGAATATGAGTCTAGGCTAAAACAAGACTGAATTTGGGCTGTCAGTGAAAATTTAATCGACATGTAAACAAAGCCCAAAAATAGACTAGTCATCAAATAGGCAGCTGATAAATGCCTACATACATCTCATTAGATATATATTTTTTTATCACCATTCAGTGTGTAAAAAAAGAAAGAAGCTCTCTGGTAAATGTTGTGTGTTGTATATACATACCTGTAATGACCGAGAACAGTGCAGTCTTTTAGAATGCCTACTTCTGCAACAGACCTCCCCCTTCATGTTGAATCTGGGCATGAGTGAATTTTTTAAAACCCTAAAATATAATACAGATTGAGGTGGTTAACAATTGTACATTTCTGATTTGTGTTGTAATTTATTAAGTATTGACGCAACAATATTTGATTAATGTTACATGTTTTGAAGGCTTTACCAGTCCAGCATCCTTCTGGCACTGTCTCTGGCACATGCCAATGTCAGGCAGGTAGTATTATATGCGTCAGTGTACAAATCTCCAAAATTGTCTGGTACAACTGTTTTCATAACAACACAGCTGCTGTAACTAAAAAGTACACAAATTAACCTCAAATGTATATGGCATAATAAGTTAACCCCTACCATATTTATTACATTGTTTTCTGATAGTAGCATTTAAGTAGGTTTTAATGCTGAGCCTTTTGCATTATTTTAATACTGCCGCAAACATTTTAGAATTTAATATTATATATTGCCATTTTTAATCATTTGCATTTTTTAAGATTTTGTATCAATTTGGATTACTGTGAAATTTACAGCAGCTTGCTGGCAGCAATTGGCTGTAATATATTCCACAGTATGCTGACTGCAAGTTTAATCACAGTAACTTACTGTACTACTGTAATTTTTATACAGTGAATATCACAGTACCATAATTGCATTCAGATTAACAGAATGCTCTTTTTTAATGAATTAATTCATGAATAAATTATGTTTTAACAAATAGTAATTAGTATACTGTACTATAATGAACATCACTGGTTTAATTGTGTGTAGTCTAAAAAGAAGACACTGTTTTTGTCACAAAAATAACATTTATTGACTTTAAAATAGCATAGCATACAATACATTTCAATTTTGCATTTTTCAGTGTGTAAACATTTTTTTAATTTTGTATAAACCTAAGAATATATAGATTCTAACTATAAAATCTTCAGTTCCAGTAAAGGGTATATATATCAAACATTACATGACAAACCATAAAACAGTTTTCATTACTGCTTGTCAGAGAAAGTTTTAACAGCATTATAAAATAACACCAATATCAATTGATTTTATTTTGAGTTAAGAAGCTATAATTTTCTAATATCAGTGAAAATGAACAGTTAACAAACAATTAACATTTATACAGTGGTGGCCAAATTTATTAGAACCCTGGTTTTTTCACCAGCTAAAATCTCACAAATTCCACTGGATTATCACAATTAAGGGCAAAAATGAATGTTTGGAAATGTAAACTGATATTTCCTACTGACGCTACAGCAAAATATATAAATAACTGACTTAAACCCATGTTTAGCTGGTAAAAACACTAGTGTTCTAATAATTTTGGCCACCACTATATATATATATATATATATCAGTCTTCATATATTACAGACATCAATTAAGCTTATCTTTTAGTATCTTTTCTTCAAAGCATTTTAAGTAAAACAGCTCTATATGTAACAAGTGTGAACAGAAGACCAAAAATGGGATGCAATAATTCTGGTTTCTGCATGTGATGTTCAGCATGAATCCCTTTTTCTTTCCTGAGATGGACATGAGCTGGCATCATTGTCCTGGGCTGGAGTCTTCTTCCCTGCAGTAAATCAATTATTTTTTTTATTAATGTTGAAGTTTATAAGCAAAACTGACAGCTTCATTATATTTTAAAATATAGAAAATCAGATAGGGGTCTACATATCATCAAAAATATTTTCAGTACACAAATATCAAAAAATATCAAGGAAGGAATTTTATTTCACTATTCACAGGGTATCTGCAGAATATTTTCAATATCAATTTATTGGCAATTTATGATCATTTTTAAGAGCTGCACAAGTAAAATAAACAGTATGAGTGGTGTTGGACAACGTACGGTAACATATTAAGCCATAAAATGACACAGTTTAGATAAAGGTTTTCACACACAAAAAAAAAAATCTTATACAACGGTATTTCAGCCTTTATACCATTAAAAGAGATAAATCAAGTATATAATTTAATATATTTATTTAAAATCTAAATGTTACTGTCTTAATTGTTTAGATATTTAGAAGGCATTAACTTTTCACATTTACAACTCTGTGTTTTCTGCATAAAAACATGGGTCAATAACTAATAATTTGACCATAAACAGCTGAAAAAAATGTATTGGAATTAAAAATTAATTCTATGTCACGAGGGGGCGCTTTAGGAGCACTGAAATACTACGGTTTCCCTAGTAACGGCTCTATACAAAGCAGCACCGAACTCATTAATGCTGTTTTATCAGGCATTGTATGTTTAATTTAAGGTTTAGGTTTAAGATTAAAATGAAAATGCCATCGACACGATTCTGAGGTCAGTCGGTTCCCTTCAGACACATTCAAATAAAGACATCCGTGCTGCATGACTTTGAAACATACAGCACGCATATATCATTGCCTTTTGAAGTTTAATCCAGCCCTATCGCGATTCTTGTCTTTTTGTCCCTAACTGTAAGAGACCTTATAAAATTATAATTAAGACTTTTCTTATACTGTTTAACGTATTAAAAACTTTGTACGGTCTTAAATGTGAAACAACTGAATTGAGGAGTTTTAAGGACCTACAGTATGGGATTATTTTTGTGCCTATAAAACTGAACGTAACTTTCCAAGAAACGATCAAAAATATGCCACTGCAAAAGAAGAAAAACACAATGAAAATGAAAAAATGAACTCAGTCGCACGAATTTAACATGCTCTTCAAATATGATTCATTCTTTGTTAATGATTTTCAAAGAATCGTTTTCGTGAATCATGGATTCTGAATGCGTTGCCACAGCTTTCGCTTACGCTTCGCAAATTTTCGTTTGCTGTTTTGGCACAAACCTCTCGTGGGGGCGGGCTTAACAGTGATCTACTCTGATTGGCTAATGAGCTTTTGATGGACAGTTGCTCTCTGACCTGGAAGCACAGGATATGTCTCTGTTAGATTTGTTGAATTTGTAATACATTGTCAGCACAGCTGTAATTTCCCCAGTTTCATACAATAAAAATCACAGATGAACATGTTTATTTAAAATCAAGTAACATAAGTAATAAACAATATCTTAAATATATAGCCTTGTGTTTTATTTTATTTAAAGGAATGTATTTGCATTTTACTTAAAGGGATAGTTAACGAAAATCAAGAACTTCAAAACCAAGTAATCACTATAGGCTAATCATTTTAATTTCATTTCAGTCCTATTGTTATTTTCTTTCTTCTGTGAAACAATAAAGTTATTGTTTTTGTTTTTAAAATCTCATCACCTGAGGTCCGTTCTTCGTACCTCGCTAACTAAGTTAGCTGGATTTGATTGTTGACGATTTGGCATGATCTTGGATTGTTTGGTTCTTCGAAGCTCATCCTGGACTTGCTGTCATAGCAACAGCTCTGCAAGCTTAAACCTCCTCTGGAGCAGGTTTATTTCATGTAAACAGGATTTAGGCTGCGCTCCTGGCGGGTTATGATTGGTTGAAATGGCGAGGTCACATCTGATTGGTTAAAGAGCACGACTGACGCGGACTGACTCACGTGGGGAAAGAAAAGTATCTTGCAAGAAAGTGTATATATATATGACAGGTTCCAAAAAATATTTGCAGCACAACTGTTGATATTATCCAACATTGATCATTCTAATAATAAATCAGCATATTAGAATGATTCCTGAAGGATCGTGTGACACTTAAGACTGGAGTAACAGCTGATAAAAATTCAGCTTTTCATCACAGGAATAAATTCTATTTTAAAGTATGTTAAAATAATAATTAAAAAAAAACATTATTTTATATTGTAAAAACATTTTGCACTATTACTGTTTTTTCTGTATTTTTAACCAAATAAATGCAGCCTTGATGAGTATAAGAGACTTCTTTAAAGACTATTACAAGTCTTACTGACCCCAAACTTTTGAACAGTAGTGTATAAAAAAATAAAAATATAAATAAAATAACATATCAAGGAAAAAACATGTAACATGGGCAGCATTAACGCATTTAATGTGTTCACAACTTTTTGCCAGCCCTCTCTCCTTGCTTTTCCAGCCTTTGCAGTGTTCCCTTTCATTTTAAATAAACTCTGAAACTCCTGAAATCCCTCAATCAAGAGTTCTTGCTCTGCTGCAGAAAAATACTGAGCGCGCTCCTTCGTCATGTTCGCCGACCAATCACAGAGTTGCCGATCAATGTTTCTACTATCGATACGTAGCCCCTTTTAAGCCACCCAGTGATCTCAAATAACTTCATCCAGCTACACTAATCATCAACAACAGGTGCGTTCGGAGAACCGGAATAGCGAGCTCATAGTTAGCGCGATGATTTGATCTTAGATGTGTCATTTGATCTTGGATGTAGTAAGCGAGGTACGAAGAACGGACCCCTGAAGGCACTGTTCGTACTCTCCTTGCACATGGAATAAAGCTAAGAATGAAATCATAAGTTTTGGATTGTCAGAATACTAGATCAATAGAAAAAAATCTTAAGAATAAAAATCAAACTACACTTTCATATTATTATCCAATTATTTTGATGACTAAAAAATACAAAATAGACACAATGTTTTTTAAATAATTAACACATTTTCCAGCATGAATAAAAATCACAAGAACAATACGTAATGTTTCAGATAAATGTTTAACCATTTAATAATAAATTGTAAAATGCAATACAAATCAGGAATCTGTAAATTTGATCATTCTCTTTAACTTTTATTTAATTGACAAAAGTACAAAGAAAAGATTTTCAAAGTTTCACTGACCAACTTAAATATATTTTGTAAATATAAACAAATTTTGATTTTGATGGCTACACCACACACAAAAAAAGTTGTGACAGAGGCAAAATACAAAAGGGTTATAGAATATCCAAATAAGCTGTTTTGGAACAGTTTGTGAGCAGGGTAAATTAGTAATAGGTAAGGTTATCAGGTTTGACTCATCAGAAAGCTATATATCAAGTGATACTGCTGGTTCACTGGGCCAGAGCTCATCTCAGATAGTCAAAGAGACCTGTGTCCTGTGGCCAGATGAGTTCACTGGGAAAAATTGATGTCGAGCTGTCAGTCCCACTGATCGAAGGGAACTCGAAAAATATTAGGCCTAGAAGATTCCTTATCCTGTGGCTCCATCTAGTGGACAACATCAATATCACCGCCTTCATCTTTCAGTTAAAATGGCTGATTAGCGTCCTAAACATGATCAATTCGTGAAACTAAAGCTACAGGACTGTCATGAATGGAATTTGGTCTTGAGGACGAATAGTGCCCAGTAGGTCTGGGTCTGTTCATGGCAAAAAAAAGTGCCAGACTGTGTCTAAAGATAATAATCTTAGAATCCAATAACCAGTCATTGCCATTCGTTTTCACAAAGATTTTTAAAATATTTAATATTTGTCACTGATACCAAGTGCAGCTATAGCGGAGAAGTGTTCCCTGTCATATATCATTCAGCATTAATTTTGTAATTTTATCAAACGTTTTTCTTGATAGGAAAAATCTCTATTGTTGTGATTTATTTCTTGGCTTTTTCAATTCATAAGTTTACGCTGCAAATTTAAATAGTTTCTTTTTTATGCAGTCAATAGCCTAAATTATGTCAGTGATTCTCTCATTTTTAAAGATGATCAAGTATTATTTTATTTCGATCGGCAGTCTAACACAAGTAAAAAAAAACCTTATTGCCCCATCTATTGAATACAGGCTAATTCCTTAATTTTTAACTTCTTAAAAGTAGGTTGCTTGTATCCTTATATTTTGGATTTGGATACACAGCAGACGAATTTCAAGAATTTAGTTTTTTTATTATTATTTTTTTTTTTTTTTTTTTGCTCTTTAATGGATTGATGCATGAACAAATAATTTTATTTCATCATATTCGTGATTTATGAATTTATGTAAGCTTCGTTTTGAAGTAGGCTATTCGTTATGAAGAAAATTTCGTTAGGCTAGCATAAAGTTCATTTAATAGTCTTCATAATACATTTTATTTGTTTTTTATTATACTGCAGATCAAAATAAAATAATTTTAGATGCTCTTTAAAAATGAGAATCACTGACATAATTTAGGCTATTTTTTGACTGGGGAAAAACGATTTAAATTATCATTACTATTTGTTTTGCTCTTTAATGGATTCTATTATTGACTTGAAATCGTGTTACATGTGAATGGTCTAAATGAGATATATTATTGCTCAAATAAATGTTTTTAAAAACGTGCTAGAAATGTTATAATTAAGAGAATTTAACATAGAACTACGCATTTTAAAAGACATGATAAAATGTGTCTACTCATAATTACAAAAAGAAAAAGAAGCATCGGACTTAATGCAAAACATAATATAACAGAACAGAACATGAAATATCATTATTACATCATCATCATACATGAAATAGACTTTATTACACGGACTGACAGCAACGGAAAGGTAGACTGCGCCTTGGTCTTCTTCTGAAAAGGCATTAAAAATTCGCCATACTTTAATACTTAATATATACAAAGCACGATGTATTGCACACCGCAACAACTTTCCAATATGCGCGCCACTGACGTCACCGTCTGTGCTTCCAGGTCAGAGAGCAACTGTCCATCAAAAGCTCATTAGCCAATCAGAGTAGATCACTGTTAAGCCCGCCCCCACGAGAGGTTTGTGCCAAAACAGCAAACGAAAATTTGCGAAGCGTAAGCGAAAGCTGTGGCAACGCATTCAGAATCCATTATTCACGAAAACGATTCTTTGAAAATCATTAACAAAGAATGAATCATATTTGAAGAGCATGTTAAATTCGTGCGACTGAGTTCATTTTTTCATTTTCATTGTGTTTTTCTTCTTTTGCAGTGGCATATTTTTGATCGTTTCTTGGAAAGTTACGTTCAGTTTTATAAAGTTACGTTCAGTTTTATAGGCACAAAAATAATCCCATACTACAGGAGCCCTCTCCTTTAAGATAGCCCGAGCAGGCTGGTGAAACATTTGCCAGCCCGACTGGAAAACATAGTAGCCCCGGGACATTGGGCTAGCGATTTTGCGAGCCCTGTATTGTAATGTATTATAATACCCGAAAGACAATCGATGCATTGTGACAGCGGATATGTAAATAACATGTAACCATTAAATAACAAGCATTAATTATTTAATAGACGGAGGCTTACGAGATCTCAGATGTCTTTTAGTCTGAGGCCGTTTCGCCTTTAGCCCTTTAGTTCTGAGTGACGCAGTTTTGCTGGCAATAGCGTTTAGTTTGTGGCGCGAAGCCATTTTAACTCATATACGAGGACTGACGCAGCTCGAGTAAAAAACACAAAGTCCTATGAAAAATGTCTGGCAGTTTTAATGCCTTACCTGTTTCTGCATTTTCGTCCGTTTTAATGCAATATCCATCGCGCAGTATCTAGCAAGAGAAAAACACATGTGGCTTCAAACGGCTAATCCACAAACACACAGACGCACTTCCAGATTAAATGTATACAGCCATGTCAGTTCTTTACCGAAATAATGGCTTTAGCAATAAAATGTTGCCATGCCTGAAAATATATCAAAATTTAATGCTTTTTGCAATAATATGCGAACACTTACCGGTTAATGTGGATGTCCGCCCAGTTCCACGCTCCCTCTCACGGTCGACTCTCTCTGTCTCACGCTCTCTGAAAGTTAAACACGCATAACGTCTCGAGTGAAAACTGTAAATATAACAATAATGACAAAAAATATGGAAAAATAAAGAGCAACTTTACCTTTCTGAGGTCAAATTGGAAAAAATACGCCCATTATGTTGGTTAATCCAGCTGAGAGAAAAATGCCAATCACTACTAGCTGTACTGTGATATTCACAGGAAAATATAATTTTACTGTATAATTTCCCGCGGTTGTATTTTCACCCATGATGCATTGCCGATTTACAGCAACATACTGTATACATATTCTACAGTATGGATTTGTTCATTTTACAGTAATAATGCTGTGAAAACTACAGAAATTTGTTACAGTGTATGTTCTGTGAAGAGCCATCGCTTCTGTAATTGTTGGGTATTATTGTGCCTAATTTGTGCATTTTAATTCACAGAAATCCCTATAACACATCCATAATGCTGGATTTGCCTTCTCAATGTACCAAAGTGATAATTTATATATTTTTTTATTCAACAATAAATTGATGATAACTCATGCATCGGTTAGTCTTGCTGCGTTATTCAAATTAGCTCATGTCTATTCCACACTACGATCAAATGTTTTGAACAGAACCGATGCGTCTAGACGAAGAAAAAGAGGAAGCGTCTAGAAGAAGTGAAATATAGCAACATCATTGAACTGTTCATGACTTAAGATTCAGGTCACTTTAATCAGAAAATACTCTAAAGAGTTTTGTCTTAACATAGTTGAGTAATAAACTGCTAGCACCTGTTAGGCAATCCATAGCACACCATTATTGTCATTATTCAGAATACTGTGCTAAAAGACATCATTATCGATTGTAAATTTACATTTTCAAAAAAAAAAAAATTAGCAGAGACAGATATTCACATGGGTTTATTGTACAGGGAGAGAGGGAGAGCAGACAGCAAAACAAAAATAATCACTGTCAGCTTAATAATTCAATAGTGAGTTCGGTATTAGACATTTTCAACGAATATGTTGTAATTATTTTGACATTTAGGCACTTTAGAAAATGTGTTTTGATACACAGCCAGTCAAAAGATTTTGATCAGTGACATTTATTTATCTATTTTTTGCATCTATTTTTGCATTTATCCGATCCAAACTACAGCAACAACAGGAATATCGTCAAATTTCTATTTGAAAATGTAATTTAATCCTGGGATAACGTGATCCTTCAGAAACCATTCTAACAGGCTGATTTTTCGTGCAAATTATTATTAGGCTATTATTATGTTAAAAACAGGTTTTCAGGTTTCTTTGATGAAACGAAAGTTCAGAAAAACAGCATTTATCTCAAATGTAAGTCTTTTCCAGCAGTATACATGTCTTTAACATCACCTTTGACCTATTTAAAGTTATAATTTCTGTTATTTCTATTTCAGATAAATGCTTATTTTTGGATCTTTCTATTCGTCAAAGAATACTACAGGGCTACTGCTTAAGCTGTTGTACCCCAAAAGGTACAATTTTGGCCATTTATTTCCCCCTGTGTGGCCTGGATGAGTGTTTCCTGGCTTGAAATTGCACCCCAGTCCCTAACAGAAAGCAAAAATGAATGCAGATTGAATACCAACCTCTGTGTTTCTCATGTTTTATTTTCAAAGATTCTGGTTCCTCATGTTTTATTCTCCAGGGTTCTGGTTGACTCATGCTCTCCTCACTCTCCTCTTTAACAAACACCATCTTCACAGCAGAAAATCTCAGTTCAGCTGATACCTACTCCTCCAGATATTCCTGCTCGCTTCAAAACTTAGCTAAGATTATGAGGATGAGAACATTACAGGCATTTGTTGAATTACAGAAACGTCTAATCGTTTGTTTTTAAACCAGCATACCGACAAAACAAGAACAGCGGACGGTGAAACTAATCTACTTCCTCTGAGGTTTAATGGTGTTTGGCAAAAAAAAAAACGTATGTGTTTTAGCGCCATGATGGAAATAATGCTTCTACAAGGTGCACTGATTTTTACAAATAAATGCTTTGTATATATATACATGCACTATATTGCCAAAAGTATTTGTAGGCCAGTCAAGTTCATCTACAGCTAGGGTTCCCAGATAGCACACGTATGTCTGCAAGATGTCTGTTAAAGATCTCTTGATTTGGAAAGCATCTGCTGTGTACAAATGTCTGGCAGACATCTGTAAGATGTCAGTTTAACATATATTCTAAATCATAAACATCTTAAAAACATCTAATAGACGTCTATTTGACATCTGATAGGAAACGTCCAATAGATGTATTGCAGATGAGCAAACTACATCTTGCAGATGTAAATGCATACGTCAAATAGATGTCTCAGAGATGTACGTGTGCTTTCAGGTTTGCCACCCGTCCCTTAAAATATGGAATCGTCCCGTATTTGAGATCGAAATTGCGCGTCCCATTTTGAATCAATACGGGACGGCTTTTGTCCCGTATTTTAAAAAAATTAAAGCGGAGTCTCATGCAAATCATCCCACACGCATTTTATGAAGATGCCTCCATTCCTACTTTTGATTGGGTAATACTTGATGTCATCGTTAATTTGATTTGTCTTTTTAACTGTCCAGTGAGGAGGGCGGGTCATTTAAGCAGAGAGTGTTAGCGGAAATTGTTATCAAGCCAATTAAATGTTAACAATATTTAGGTTAATTGCTAAATAATGTTAACAATGTGACCCAGC
Organism: Garra rufa; assembly: GCF_049309525.1. Taxonomy (NCBI): domain Eukaryota; kingdom Metazoa; phylum Chordata; class Actinopteri; order Cypriniformes; family Cyprinidae; genus Garra; species Garra rufa. The sequence goes on from NC_133361.1 coordinate 11,243,956, forward strand.
CTGTGATAACCTACATGGAGTCTTTTTTTTTTTTTTTTTTTTTTTTTAACCGTTTTCTACATGAAATAAAGAACAGTCTGTGAAAAATAATAAAACATATATGTATTTAATATTAACTGAGTAAAACCATGTCAACAACTGAAATCACAGTGAAATGAATGGCTAAAATCAAACTTTATCTGAGAATTAGATTTGGCCTGGTTTTCACACACTGGGTCACAAATTGTAATTTGTAGAAATTCTGTAAATACAATGTAAGTGTATCACATTCCAATGTAATATAATGATTTGTTAAGGTTAAGTCAGACACATATGCATTAATTTATTACATGAAACATTACATTTAATACATTAATAAACAACATAATACCCATGTAAAGAAAATAAACTAGTAAATTGCAACTTTAATAATCTAATAAATTTTAGATTATTTGTATTTTATTTACAACTCAGAACAAACAAAACTCACTTCAGTCCAGTTTTCTGAGCGCCTCTCACAGAGGACACAAGTAAGTTACTCTTTAGCATCTCGTAAACGGGGAAATACACAAAAAATTAGGCTGAATTGTCCGCTTTGATGAATATTTACGTAAACTCACTCCCTTATGTCTGATGTCTTATGTCTAGGTGACTGTAATCAGTCAGGAGAACGTCACCATATTGGATGTGTATCAGTACATGGCATCCATTCATCCAGTTTTAAAGGAACACCCCACTTTTTTTGGAAGTAGGCTCATTCTCCAACTCCCCCCGAGTTAATAAGTTGATTTTTACCGTTTTGAAATCCATTCAGCCGTTTTCCTGTTCTGGCGATATCACTTTTAGCATAGCTTAGCATAGATCATTGAATCCTATTAGACCAATAGCATCGCGTTCAAAAATGACCAACGAGTTTTGATATTTGTCCTATTTAAAACTTGACTCTTCTGTAGTTATATCGTGTACTAAGACCGGTGGAAATGCAAAGCTGCGAGTTTCTAGGCTGAATGGATTCCTTAAGAAATCATGGAGGAAAAAAATCATGGGGCGAACCCGCAGGCTTAATATGACTAACCACATCCCATAAGGTGGCGAGAGTCAGAGGTGCAAGAGACAAAAACAGAGGAATCAAAAGCCTTTTACCCAGCATGACTTAACATGTGATTCTTCAGGATTCTTCCTTTACATATGAAACTCTTTCCACACTGAGAGCAGATAAAAAAGCTTTTCTGAAGTGGGAGTAAGCAAATGATACTCAAGGTGTCCTTTCTGTGCAAAAGTCTTTCCACACTGAGAGCAGCTGAAAGACTTTATCCCAGTATGAATTAACATGTGGTTCTGAAGGTGTGATTTACGTGCAAAAGTCTTTCCACACTCAGAGCAGCTGAAAGGCTTTATTCCAGCGTGAATTTTCATATGATTCATCAGGCTTCCTTTACGTGTGAAAGTGTTTCCGCACTGAGAGCAGCTGAAAGGCATTTTGGCGTCTGTTTTTTTTATTTTTGCAACTCACTGATTTTTCTCCATTTACATTATGATCTTTCTGATCCTGATGTTTCTCCTCTACCTCATTCAGATCTTGTCTTTCTTCTTTCACTTTCATCAGATCTAAAATGAAATCATTAAAAAGATTTAATTTAAATTGGAACATTTGGAAAATAAAATAATTAAATATTCAGTGATTCTGAGATTTTCCGAACACATCTTGATTCTTTCTCAAATTGATTCTGAGCTTAGATTTCAACAGCAGATGGCACTGCTTGCTTTAGAAAAAGCCGTACTCTGCTTGTTTCCAAATCCTTACATGCACTTAAACCTAAAATAATCATTCATGCAATTTGGAAAATTTGAAGCGAATTACAAGGGTGTTCACAGTGGGCTGTGTTTACATTAAGTTTGCGTCATAACCACATGCTGAGCCGAGGTGAAATTGCATGTGCTCTTCAACACTCTTCTTCGCATTTGAGTGGGCAGATAAAAACTAGATTAGAGCGCCATCTGCTGTTAAACTCTAGGCTCAGAATTTGTTCCAAACATGCATTCAGAAGATCTCAGAATCGATGTATTGTCCCATTTCTAAAATATTTGTGTACAGATGAAAACACTGTCAAAACGATCCCTGTTCACTCAGATTTATGAAAATGACTAAAAAACTGCATTATGCTGAAAGACCAGTAGTTGTCACTTTGTAAAGAAACACTATGCACCTCTAGACTAAATACATAATACACAATATTGTCTGTATGCAAACCTTAATTTGTTTTAGAATAGTGTAGAGAATTTTGGTTAGCTCAAAGAATTTAAGATGATCAATATATGTGTGTATATGTATGAGACTGTTCCTCTCATCACATATACACTGCAAACTCCACCAGGTCTTACGACCAATGAATAGGATGAAATGAGTTATTTAAAACATACATTTCAGTCAGGGAAAGTAGTTTAACTCACAGGAAATCGTGTATAATAATCGTCATTAAATATACGCAATTTCCAGTTTCTGATCAGTAACAGTAATAACGATATCGACTGGTTTCTTTGTCCAGCAAATTATTCAGCGATACCCATTACTCTGACGTTGGCCCGTCGTCACGGCAACGCGTTTTTACTAACCAGAACGGAGTTAAAACAATTGAACAGAATAGGGCTTAAGGTAGCAATATGAGATCGAAACAGTTTAAGTGACTCTGTAATGTAAGCATTCAGCACCGAGAATCATTATATGTGAATATATGGTTGTTTATTAAACTATTCTACTTACAAACGATCGCACATAGACAAACGTACATAAAACACAAATAGACAGAGAACGCGTGAGAGAGAGAGAGAGTAAGAGAGAGAGAGAGAGAGAGTAAGAGAGAGAGAGAGACAGAAAGTGAGTTTGCAAAGGGACAGGAATGAAACGGTTCTGAACATCCTGAAATCGTTTCTTTTATAAAACGCCTTAAACGCAGCTATCTACGTTTGTAGGAAGGACGGATACTTGCAAGCTTGTTGTTGTTGTGCATTGTTCCGTTTGTGTTCGGTTCAGAAAGTCCTTTCCAGTTCCTTGAGAGTATCGCAGGCCTCATCATCTCCTCCGCTAGGTGAGACCCCCCCCCCCCCATGCATCTGGGGGGAGGTGCGGGTGACGTGTCTTTGTGTCCCGAAGGCAAGAGCAAAAAGGTGAGAGAGATGAGGGAAGGTTTATAAACCTGTAGGTCGTTCACGCCCACAGTTGGACCTTGACCAATCCGGTTGATCTGAGTTTTGGAGGGAAGATTGAAAGTCTTTGTCTCTCACAATGGGGTTTCGCATGTGGAAGCTGATTGGTTGTTTGGCCACAAAACTTTCAAAAGTTCAATAATACATATAAAGCAAGGAGTTATTAAGATGCCACAAACATTAACATTTAGGGAATAATAAATGCTGCTCATAGACACCAAACATGATCTATGTATCTTCTCGTTTGACTGAGTGATTCTAAATGTGAGTCTTAGCATGCACAATAATTCACCTATTGCGGATTAATGTTTGAGGCCGACATACATAACAGAAACAACAATATAAGAAAAGGTAACACATTGATACGTGTACATTTCTATATAACTGTATGTGGGACTGCATGTCTGAATAAGGAAAGTCTATCTTTCCCTGCATTTCTGGTAGGAGTCTTATCTTGATGGTGGGGGGATGAGCTGGATAGTGAACAAAGGACTGGCTCATAGCACATAGGTGTTAATCATGGGGGAGAAGTCATTTAAGGAATATAACTAGTTATTTCATGTCTGATTGGCTCCAGGCACTACATATCCCCTCTTTCGAACGTTGTTGTCCGTCCAACAGACAACAGCGAGCGACGTCAAAGGTGCGGAACAATCAGGCATGCACCCGGCACTCATGGCTGGAAGAGAGAGGTGGCTCTCTGGAGGTTGGTGCTTCAAGGAGTGGCTGTGGTGCCGTGGTCGACGTTATCAGGTGTGATAATGTAGACAGTGGCAAGGTATGGGTCCTCGAGCTTTGTGCAACAGGTGTCGAGGCACTGTCACTTGTCATCCTGACCCAGGTTGGTCTGTGTCAGGTGGTTGTTATCTAGTATCTGTGGTCCCTGCAGTCTGGAATCGCTGGTTGGACTCTCACTTGTGAGAGGGCAGGTAGTTCCAGGGTTCGCAGAGAATTGTCGTAAAGATTTTGTAGTGTAAAGAAGTTTCCGACGGACCCGGTTAGGGTGCAGGAGGGCAGCAGGTGTCTGTTATCCCGCTGTTTTGCTCAAATGTCATCAGGCGTCTGATGTTGGGGGTGTCGACACTGACTTGAGCGGGTCTGAGTGGTGTTGGTAGGGGTTTTGCTGTTGGGCCTGTGGGCCCGTTGCTCCATTCAACATTGTCTGGCTGCTCCTGAGGTGTCGGCTGGTCTTATGGGATGCTTTTTCCTTTTAGGAAGTCTAATGCGGTGTTGCGTTGGGCAAGGAGTCAGAAGTTGATCTTTCAGTACTTCTCAGTGGAGTTTCATTCAAGGAGCTCTTTGTTGGCATCAGAAACTCTGTTCTGGAAAAGCAGGCGTGTCCAGCTGTCCTTGTGGGTGTCGGTTAACTTTGGTACTCGGAGACTTGCAGGTTCAGTTCATTTACCTCCTGTCTGAGGCCCTTGAGGGTGTGGGCCAAGGAGAAGACGATGCTGCTCAGCTCCTGGTTGTCCAGGCTGGATGTGAGTTGTCCATTTGTCGCAGTCCTGCTGTTCCTTTCTCTGCCATTGCAGGCCGTTGGCTGCTTTAGGCTGAAGGATGCCGTTCTCTGTACTCTGCTGAGTCTCCAGTTGGTCCTGGTGAGTGGCAGGGCTGGATGTCCGAGACACGCTGGTTCACAGTTCCTATTGTGAATCTCGCTGGCTGCGGCATGCTTTTGGCTTCCTGCGCTCTTTGGATGCAGGTGTCGCACTCGGGCATGTTTCACTGAAGTACTGGTGAGCAATGTAGGTGGTGACACGGGTGGTCTCTTAGTTGACACGGGTGTCGTTTCTGGTGCCATCTGGTGGTAAACGTTCACAGATGTTTCTCGTTGACTGACTGCTTTGCATCGTAGAGAGACTGTGTAGTTTGAAATCCGCTGGTTTCGAGCTGGCATCAAACTTAGCATATTCTGATGTCCTCTGTCACTGCATGCTTGGCAGTGCGCCACTTCTGCGTTGGTAGTGGCTTTGGTACTCTGGTGTATTCTGCACGGTGCATCTTGGGTATACATCAGCAATGACCCCCCTTTGTTCCTGGAAAGCTGGGAGCTGTGGCGGTGTTTGGTTATCAGGAACAAATGTGAGGATGTGTCATCTAGATGCGGCATGTGTGTGACATCACTGAGTTGTTTTCGGCTTAGTGCCTTAGTGTGGTCGGACAGTGCAAAGTGTCAGCATTGCTTGGGAGCAGTGGAGGCTGCTTTAGCAGAGCTATTTTGTAGGTGGAGCCAGTGTGCATGGGTGTGATGCAGGCGGCGTAGCAGCGTGAGGGGTTTGCTTGTGGCTTAGAAGCGATGCTTGGGTTGGGTGGGTGGGTTTTTTATTGTTGAAAACCTTAGGCAGCCACAAAATCCCTCAGTTTTTTTCTGGGCCTTTCACTGTTTTTCCACGAATAGCATGTAAATGTTCTTATTGTGATGGCACTGCTTGTCTGGAACAGTTGTTGATGCTCGTCTGTTTCAAACTGAGTGGTGTTGTTTGAAACTGAGCTTAGCCTACTTTGAGTCTATGCAGGTTAGTAATTTTCAGAGGGAGTTCTTGCGACTTGCTGTGACACAAGGGTTGATCCGATTGCCGTCACTCGTGCTGTGATGTCAGGTGGCCCGGCTTAAGGTGTTGCAGTGGGACAGGCTTGTCGTTTTCCACTAGGTACCTGCTCTGGGCGTGTCTTGCCTCGCTCTTGGGTCTATGAGCACATGGGTTTGTGTGCGTGGGATCCTTGGTCTGCAGGCATTGACAGTTATAAACATCACACAGTGGTGGCAGGTCTCTGTGATTCCCTTTGTCTTCTGGTGTGCTTGGCACATCGCTGGATGGCTTGTGCAGCGCAGCTGTTGTCATCTGGGTGCTGGGCTCTGCTGAGAGCCTTGTACATGACATTAGTTCTGCATCATCGTCATATGTGGAGAGCAGCTTGGCACCATTTCTGAGTGGCCATTTTCCTTTAGGCTCTTCATGACGGAATTGTTTAAAGTCTTTGAAATACCTGAATGGTATGTACACTGCAAAAGATTACTTTTCAGAAAGGGGGTGTGGCTTCTAGAGTGGGCACTGCTTCACGTATTCCATTGAATGTGTGTGCAGCATTAGGGTTTTAGCCACACTGTGTTTTGAGCCGAACAGTGACCCCTTTTGGTGAATGCAGGTAGTTCGTTCGCCAGAGTGTAAACATCTGGGAGTAATCTTATCTAGCAAGGCTTTCTCGCAGTTGAGGGAGTATCGTAGGGCTGTGAGAAACAGGAAGTAGCAGGTTTTGCATTGTCTATTCCAGGTTAAGTTCAGAGCACAGGTGTCCTCAGTGTTGGCCTGCACTGATCTCAGATCACTCCCACACAGTGATGTCGCTGCGTGTTCAGCTCCCATACACCACTGTATGTTTGTTCACCTTGGTCAGTCAGACGTCCCCCCTTGGCATGGGGCAGCTGGACAATCACTTTGCTAATCTTTATTGCCTTCTGGTGCTTGGCTGTTTTCCGGCGGTCTGTAGAGTCCGCTGAATCGAGCGATCGCTGTACGGAAGAAGGCTGTAGCATTTGGGTGGTGACTCACAGTGTGATGTGGATATCTGAGGGGAAAGATTTTCTGGCGTTGATGCCATCTTCCCTTGGTGCCTGTCGCGTTGTCTCACGTAGGCTCAGATGCTGGTCGTAGCAGTCGTGTTCTTAGCTGCTGTATTCAGTTTTGACAGTTTTGACTGCTGGTACAAATGGCTGGGGTCCTGTTAGCTGGAGGTGGAGCTAAGCAGATCTGTCTCGTGGTCACACTGGGCAAATGTTCTTGCTTAAGAGTCAATGTTTTGCAGACAGGCGTGTGTTGTAGCCTACTGCAGTGTTCAGGAAGACAGCGTTTTGTGGTGACAGCTGTCAGATTCCCGGCCAGCTTGCTGGCGTGTGAGGTGTGAACGGTGGGCTGTTAGGCCCGGGAGAGATTTTGTGTTGAGCTCTCCTGTTTGTTCATATTGTTATCTGCAAGCATTTGAGTTCTTTAAGGTGTGCTGGGTTCAGCTCACTTTGTGTTTCTTTGCGGAGTCGTTACTTGAACTTCGGCGTAGGCTGCTTGCAGGAGGCCTTAAAAGGCTTTGGCCGTGGCATGAGTGTTGCTGTCTGCCTGGGGCCATTGTAAAGAGAGCTTCCGCTGTTTAGGAGTGTTCTCCTGTACTGCTCTCTGCGCTCAGTCTGTGGGGGTGTTGCAGGCGTGTCTTGAAGCTTTTCTCCTCTCTCCTCGTGTAGGTCCTTGTCCTCTTCATCCGCTATCTCTGAACATCCAGATGGTCTAGGCGGTTCTGCGCGCTGTCCTGGTTCCGTCGTGGGTGAAGCTTTCTCCGCTGCGGCTTTAGTCAGACGATCTTGTTGAGGGCGTGGTCACTGATGGTCCGGGCTGTAGATGAGTCGATTGGTTCTCTGCAGCCGTAGCTCTTGACTGGATCGTGATCCATTCGCCTGTGTGCGTGGTCGACCGGCTGTTCTCCGCTCAGGGGCTGTAGTCACTAGACCCAGGGCAGGATGGCATCTTTGCCTTGTCTGGACTGGATGGCGAGACTGGATGGTGACATGTTGACACAAATAGAGAGGGAGAGACAAAGCACAACGAGCCAATGCAAGTCCGTACAGAACTAATGAGCTAAAATGTTGTTATGTGTTGCGCACTTAACTGATGTCATCAGATGGTGACGCAAACTAAACGCTTATTATCCTAGCTGTAAAGAAGGGGTCAGATAGTTTGTGTGGGTAAACACAGGAAACTATGAGTAAACTTAATGATGAGCGATTAACTTTAGAGCTATTCAGTTCATCGGTGTAGTTACCAAAAGATTTCACTGATGTTCAGACAGGTTCAGTCTCTAATAGGGAGAGAAATAAAAACAAAATCCATCAGAAAGAGAGGTATAAAGGGTTAAAGCAAAAGAGAGAAAGTGAGCTGACTGCCAGCCCTGAGGTCAGTGACGGGGCCCACCGGGTGGGGGCGCTATGGAGTCGTCACACCTGGGAAATGGCAGAGCTGAGAGAGCAAAAGAGAGAAAGGCCCCCCTGGGATGGGCCAAATTACCCGGGGTAGTGAGAGTGCAACTTGATCGATTTGGTCAAAGTTTAAATTTAAATCAAGACTGTTTAATCAAAAATTTAAAATGAGCAAATACAATTATAATTGCTAAAGGGAGAGTTGAATCTAAGGCGGTGAAATAATTAAAATTAAATCACACACACAAAAAAAAACATACATTATGTTAATTATCATTATGGTTTAAATAACAATAATTAATAATGTAACATCAAAAGGAAAAGAGAAGGGAGAGACTGACTGGGACTATCTATAAGCGTTGTTGCTCAAAGAAAAAAAAAAATAAAAAAATAAAATAAAATAAAATAAATAATATGAAATCAGGCATAGGTATTGGAAGAGGTTTTAGACAGACTTCTATCTTTTAATAGAAGGAAATACCTTTTATGCGGGATTTCAGATTCCACCTTGTGTGGATTTAAACGCGCATCTAAGCGCAGTTGCATGGCGATGCGTTATCGCGGGTGTATCTTTCTTGTGTCCGTTTTACTGAACACAGGTACATGTGTTTTGCAAACTTTAACTTAATAGGATGGTTACACTATTAAAAGGTTGCTTAGTTACGATGCGTGCACCTTGATCTTGAGTCAGCCTGCTGACACAAGACTTGTGTGTGCTTTGCACAAAACAAATAAATAACACTCGATCAAGATTTGTACAGTAATAACGCGAAGTTGTTTACTATATTAAATCTATTCGACGAGCAAACGGGGTCAACCCAATCAGTTAGCTAAGCTGAGGTTTTAACCCAAAGGAGCAAGATAGCTGATTAGCATTGGAGTGCACATCAATGGCTAATCTATCTACACTCAAAATATAAAGATATGGCCTTTGTAAGGTGAAAGAGGAACATCGCTCAATCAGCTTCTTCACGCAAAAATAGAGGTTTTCTTCGCTCAATTTAGGGTGGCTTTAAGACGCGCTATAAAAGATTGCTTCGTTTTATAGGGTCAATATATAAACTGCAGTTAAGTTACATCTTCAACAGCGGTTTAGTTTCTCTGTGCGAGAGGCTCAAACATCTGTGAAGGTGTTAAAGGTGGGCTTGGCCACACCGTTCTAACACACACACACACAAACAAAAGAGACGCGAGTCGCGAGCCGAGTTTGAATAAACAAGCATGCAGACACACAAATTATTCCTGAGCCGCTCACATCACATAGTTTAAAACTGCCCCGCATTCTAACGCCAATTAATGTAGAGAATTTTGGTTAGCTCAAAGAATTTAAGATGATCAATATATGTGTGTATATGTATGAGACTGTTCCTCTCATCACATATACACTGCAAACTCCACCAGGTCTTACGACCAATGAATAGGATGAAATGAGTTATTTAAAACATACATTTCAGTCAGGGAAAGTAGTTTAACTCACAGGAAATCGTGTATAATAATCGTCATTAAATATACGCAATTTCCAGTTTCTGATCAGTAACAGTAATAACGATATCGACTGGTTTCTTTGTCCAGCAAATTATTCAGCGATGCCCATTACTCTGACGTTGGCCCGTCGTCACGGCAACGCGTTTTTACTAACCAGAACGGAGTTAAAACAATTGAACAGAATAGGGCTTAAGGTAGCAATATGAGATCGAAACAGTTTAAGTGACTCTGTAATGTAAGCATTCAGCACCGAGAATCATTATATGTGAATATATGGTTGTTTATTAAACTATTCTACTTACAAACGATCGCACATAGACAAACGTACATAAAACACAAATAGACAGAGAACGCGTGAGAGAGAGAGAGTAAGAGAGAGAGAGAGAGAGAGAGAGAGAGAGAGAGTAAGAGAGAGAGAGAGACAGAAAGTGAGTTTGCAAAGGGACAGGAATGAAACGGTTCTGAACATCCTGAAATCGTTTCTTTTATAAAACGCCTTAAACGCAGCTATCTACGTTTGTAGGAAGGACGGATACTTGCAAGCTTGTTGTTGTTGTGCATTGTTCCGTTTGTGTTCGGTTCAGAAAGTCCTTTCCAGTTCCTTGAGAGTATCGCAGGCCTCATCATCTCCTCCGCTAGGTGAGACCCCCCCCCCCCCCCATGCATCTGGGGGGAGGTGCGGGTGACGTGTCTTTGTGTCCCGAAGGCAAGAGCAAAAAGGTGAGAGAGATGAGGGAAGGTTTATAAACCTGTAGGTCGTTCACGCCCACAGTTGGACCTTGACCAATCCGGTTGATCTGAGTTTTGGAGGGAAGATTGAAAGTCTTTGTCTCTCACAATGGGGTTTCGCATGTGGAAGCTGATTGGTTGTTTGGCCACAAAACTTTCAAAAGTTCAATAATACATATAAAGCAAGGAGTTATTAAGATGCCACAAACATTAACATTTAGGGAATAATAAATGCTGCTCATAGACACCAAACATGATCTATGTATCTTCTCGTTTGACTGAGTGATTCTAAATGTGAGTCTTAGCATGCACAATAATTCACCTATTGCGGATTAATGTTTGAGGCCAACATACATAACAGAAACAACAATATAAGAAAAGGTAACACATTGATATGTGTACATTTCTATATAACTGTATGTGGGACTGCATGTCTGAATAAGGAAAGTCTATCTTTCCCTGCATTTCTGGTAGGAGTCTTATCTTGATGGTGGGGGGATGAGCTGGATAGTGAACAAAGGACTGGCTCATAGCACATAGGTGTTAATCATGGGGGAGAAGTCATTTAAGGAATATAACTAGTTATTTCATGTCTGATTGGCTCCAGGCACTACAATAGTTTTGTCGTGTGAATATACCTCAAACAGTCACTAAAGATGAATGAAGAATAAACACCAACCTCCTTGTTCTTCATGGTTTATTCTCCAGGGTTCTGGTTCCTCATGCTTTATTCTCGAGGCTTCTGGTTCCTCATGTTTTACTCTCCAGGGTTCTGGTTCCTCATGTTTTACTCTCCAGGGTTCTGGTTCCTCTTGTTTTATTCTCCAGGGTTCTGGTTCCTCGTGTTTTATTCTTCTGGGTTCTGGTTCTTCATGTTTTTTTTTTTTTTTTTCTCCTGGGTTCTGGTTCCTCATATTTTGTTATCCAGGTTTCTGGTTCCTCATATTTTGTTATCCAGGTTTCTGGTTCCTATTGTTTTATTCTCCAGGGTTCTTTTGACTCGTGTTCTCCTCACTCTCCTCTTTAATATGCACCATCTTCACAGCAGCAGTTCAGATGATACTTCTCCAGATATTCCTCCTTGCTTTAAAACTTAGTCACGACTGTGAGGATTAGATCATTATAGGTATTTATTGACCTGATTCACAAACTGCGTTTTTACATTTATAGAAACGTTTTTAACAGTTTGTATTAAGCCAGCATCACGACAAAACAATAGAGAGCGTGTGGTGAAACTATTCTTTTTCCTCTGAGGTTTAATGGTGTTTGACAAACAAACGTTATTGTTTTAGCGGCACCCGCTGAACTGGAGAAGCGTCGAGAAGAGGGAAAATCAGTGCGTGAATAATGTACACAGATTTGTTTTACATTAAAATAAGTGAATCTGCACAATTAAAATAAAATAAACAAATAGGAATAAAAAGACCCGACTGGTATTCGATCAAAATGAACGAGAGAAGTCAAATATTTCAGTGAAAATAACAAAGGGTTCTCTTATGGTCAAGGGCTATTCCATTGAATGGTTGATATTTGCTAATAATAAAATAAGATTGAATCTATTAATACACATTAACTATTCAAAATATGTTCTGGTGAATCTCAGGTTAATTTATTAAATTTTTTATTCAGTTTTTAAATGACTGATGGATGTACTTTTCTCAGTCCTGTTACCAAAACATATGTTTTTTTAAAAGGTATGTTTCAAAATATGTCTTTATTTCATGCATTTTCTCATGTCTTTTACTATACGCCATCTGCTGAGAAATATTAAGGGCATAATTTAAGACAGTTATACCGTTATCACCATGTGTTAAAGTAGATTTATCTCTCGTTCTCTCTAAGAGAATTATTTATTTATTTATTTATTTATTTACCTTATTATTATTATTATTATTATTATTATTATTATTATTATTATTATTATTTTACTTTCACTTTCTCTGTTGTGAATTGACTAAGGTTCATCAGACTAACTCTTGGGCAAAGTTGCTTTCTTTTGTTGCATGACAGGAAATCATTTGGAAATCATTTGGAAATCCTTTGGGTTTGTTGGATTGGGATGGGGGGTAGTGGGACGGGCGAGCTAGGTTTGAAAAATCCACTCCCGTGTCAGTCTCTACTTCACACTCCAGTCCAGCGGGTGGCGCTAAAACACAAACGTTTGTTTGACAAACACCATTAAACCTCAGAGGAAGAGGATTAGTTTCACAGCGCTCTCTGTTGTTTTATCGCGATGCTGTTAGAAATGTTGCTTCTGTAAATAGAAAAATACAGTATTTGAATCAGGTATTACACCTGTAATATTCTCATTCTCACAGTCGTGACTAAATTTTGAAGCAAGCAGGAATATCTTTCAGCTGAACTAAGATCTGACGCTGTGAAAATGGTGTTTGTTAAAGAGGAGAGTGAAGAGGACATGAGTGAACCAGAACCCCGGAGAATAAAACAAGAGGAACCAGAACCCTTGAAAATAAAACAAGAGGAACCAGAACCCTTGAGAATAAAACAAGAGGAACCCGAACCCCGGAGAATAAAACAAGAGGAACCAGAACCCTTGAGAATAAAACACGAGGAATTGGAATCTTCGAGATTAAAACATGAGGAACAAGTTACATGGATAATAAAACCGGAGGAACAAGGAGGTTGGTGTTTATACTTAATTTATCTTTAATTACTTTTTCTGGAATGTTTGGCTTACAAAGCATTCGACTTCTGCACAGAATTCTGTTATGAACAGGTCAAACAATGCTGATACAGAAACCCAGAAACAGTAACATTAACTTTAACCATGGTGTTGTGGCAGAAATAGTCCAATGTTATTACATCATTAATTTAAGGGTTTGAACAACATTTTAAGACAGAATTTCAAGCACATTTCAATGACGTTTTAACTATTTTCCAGCACTTCAAAGCTCTAGAAATATCCAGTTTAAATATTATTTTTTAAGGGACAAAACACAATGTATATCAAAATATGGTTTTGTGGTAAACAAACACTAATTTCAAATTTAATCATATCAAATTACGATTATAACCAGTAGATGGCAGCAGAGGCTTATTAATCATTAATTTATAATTTTTGCTTTATATTTTGTCAAGCATGTATATCATAGGTGCACGCACACCTAAGTCAATTTCAGTGTATGAATAGCACACCAAATACAAACAGAAAATCGTATAGAAAATCGCTACTGAATTTTCATGAAACCAGGCTCTCAAATTACTAGTACATTACATATATCACGTTCAAGTTAGTGGTTCTGCTCTCAAATGTTAGGCTGGAGCCCTGCACTTTTACATCAATGTTCACTTTTGTGTTCACATTTCACTATTTTTACTTTTATTTCAGAGTTGATTGAAGAAAAAGAGAAGAATGAAGAATCAAGTGAAGCTGAGGAGAAAAAACATGTCAACACAGGAGAAAAACATTTGAGTTGCTCTCAAACCAAACAGAAAGATTTTAAGAAAAGAAGAGCCGGGAAATCTTTCACCTGCACTCAATGTGGAAAGAGTTTCATACGCAAAACCAGTCTAAAGAATCACATGAGAATTCATACTGGAGAGAATCTACACACATGCGATCAATGTGGTAAAATATTTTTATGGGCTTCAGTTCTGAAGAAACACCTAAAAATTCATTCACATGAGAAGACACATTCATGCTATTTGTGTGGGAACAGTTTTTCGCATCAACAAATGTGTCAGAAAATACATAATGGTGTGGGACGGTACATGTGCCTTGAGTGTGAAAAGACTTTTACTTCAGCGACCTGTACAAACCAGCATGAAAGGATCCACACTGGAGTGAAACCTTTTATGTGTTTACACTGTAACAAGAGATTCAGTCTGTCAGCGAATCTGAAAAGACACAATAGGATCCACACTGGAGAGAAACCATATACTTGTTCACACTGCGGCACGAGATTAAGTAATTCATCAAATCTGAAAAGACATGAAATGATCCACACTGGTATAAAACCTTTTAAGTGTTCACACTGTGACAAGAGATTCAGTCAGTCAGTACATCTGAACAATCACAATATGATCCACAATGGAGAGAAACCTTATGTGTGTTCACACTGTGATAAGAGATGCAGTCGGTTAGCAGATTTGAAAACACATGAGAGGATCCACACAGGAGAGAAACCTTATAAGTGTTCACACTGTGACAAGAGATTAAGTAATTTATCAAATCTGAAAAAACATGAGAGGATCCATACTGGATAATAGCCGTATCACTGCACTGCATGTGGGAAGTGTTTCAATCATTCATTTGCTCAACACAGACATACAAAAAAACAGTAACACAGTAAGGCCCCGTACACATGGAGAGGCATTGAGCTATATATGTGTAAAAATGTTGTATCATGTTGGCGTTTCGTCCAGACAGTTCCGCCGTATGAAATCGTTATTTTTGTGTACCTGGGTTCTAGAGCGGGTAAATCTTACATTCTGAGTTCTATCTTTTATAGGGTCTTTCATCTACATGTCCAATGAGTTAACATTTATGCATGTTAGAAAAAAATTTGAATATGGATTTAGTTTGCCTTTTTACTCTCTTAGAAGCTACTCTCTTTGTGTGTGTTAACCATATTTGATCAAATCCAGGGCAGTGGCAGGCAACCTTGAAGTACAGATAAGTAATATGGGTGTGTATGTCTGTTTTTGCAACAAGAAGTAGGGAGAGCCTAGAGGGAAAAAGGTAATTTGCCATTTGAATCCCACCCACTATGAGCTTCAGAATCGCTCTTCAGAAACCTACTGTTGACGTCACGGACACTACTTCCATATTTTTTTAAAGTCTATGGTTTTCAGTCATTTTCATAGATCTGCGTGGAATGGGACATTTTTGACAAAAATTTCATCTGTACACGAATATATTATCCTTTTTATTTCTCAAAGGTCCCAATTAATTTTCATCTTTACAAAGATTTCATTTTAGACCTGATGAAAACGAAAGAAGAAAGAGAAGATCTGAATGGGGTGAAGGGGAAACAACAGGATCAGAAAGATCATGGTGTCAATGGAGAAAAATCATTGAGTTGCAGCTTTCAGAAAACAAGTCAAAAGGCCATTTCAGCTGCTCTCAGTGAGATCTCAGGAGTTTTACACTGTAAGAAAAAAAGCCATAATATTTACAGTAAAAAACTGGCAGCTGTAGTTGCTTGAATTTTTCCGCCAAAAAGTATGGTAGCAATGTTTTACATTTTACGTTTTTGCACTTAAATTTAGAGGTAAATACTGTAATTTCAACTGGTATCATGGTAACGTACCAACATTTGGAAGTACTGAAATCTGTTTTGTACCTTAGTAAAACACTGATAACCACCAAAAGCAGGTGGTGATGACAACATCACATGATGAACCAAAGCCCATCACAAGGAGGTTTTAAACAATAACATACACAGAAGGTGCACATTGTCATTCACACAAACACTAAATACCATCATGGTAACACACATGAAACTGAAACAGTGCAAAACACATTAATTCAACAACATTAGATCTAACATATAGCCCTGATGTATATAACTGCCAAAAAAAGAAGAAAGTTATTAAAAAAAAAAAAAAAAAAAACATCAAATAAAAAAAAATGAAACTGGGAATGTCCATTTGTGGTTATTCACTGTAAATTTTACATTCTTTTTCAACATAGTTTTCACCTTAGAAGGGGAACTTATCGTTTACCATTTCACAGGTTTTTACCATAACATTTTTACATTTTTTTTAACCGGTTACATTGGTTAAATAACATGACTTTTAACAAAATATTCGATTTTAAAAAATTGGTATTTTATTTTTACAGACATTAAAAATGAATAACAATTATTTGACTTCAACATCACATTCGTTTCTTACCACTAAAATAATGATCCAATGACCAAATAATGACCAAGACGTTAATAATAATAAATAAAATAATGACCAAGACGTTTTCGTTTACTGACAAAAAGAGGGATGCACCTCTTTCAATCAATCAACGAATGTCAGTCAGTAGGTAAAACAAAATAAACCGTTATTTTTATTTTATTTTTATTAGGCGAGGCAGTGGCTTTATGTAGAAGACTTGAGAAAGCTTGTGTTGGAGAAGCGCGTGCAGATCAAAGGCGTGCAGTAAAGAAATAAACCCAGTGTTTATAATGTTATTTTCATATGCTCAACATTGCTTCTCTTAGCTATAAAATTAAAATTATATTATTATAATGCGATTTGACCACTTTGATGTCTGTACTTTATTGAAAGCTTTATGATAAAAATAAATATATACATTTCAGTATTAGAGTAGCCTAGTCAGAGTCATCTGCAACGTTTTAGTTTTACATGGTTGTGACTACTAAAAATAACCTGCAGGTAACTTTCTCTAGGTAAAAAAAAAAAAATATATATATATATATATATATATATATATATATATATATATATATATATAAACCTGCAGGGAATGCTCTGGAAACGTTATCTGTAGGTTATAAAAATAAAACCTAAAAATAACCTGCACATCATGCATTTTCAGAAACAACTTGTTTTACGCGAAATTCTTCTCATATTCTTCTAATGTTTTTACTATTGGGGCCACAAGATAAATATTAAGGGCACAATTTAAGACTATTAAGACAATTTAAGTTATACTGTGATCAGCATCCATGAAAATTCACTCCTGTGTCAGCAGCATCTACTTCACACTCCATTCCAGCGGATGGCGCTGAAACACATATGTTTGTTTGACATGACAAAACACCATTAAACCTCAGAGGAAGAAGTTTAGTTTTGGTTGCCAGCCGCCGTTAAAAACCAAGAAGAAGTTTAGTTTAATCGCGCTCTCTGTTGTTTTTTCGCGATGCTGTTTTGATACAAACTGTTGGAAATGTAGTTTTAGTAAATAAAGTTTTTGAATCAGGCCAATAAATACATGTAATATTCTCATTATCACAGTCGTGACTCAGTTTTGAAGTAAGCAGGAATATCTGGAGGAGTTTCAGCTGAACTAAGATCTGCTGCTGTGAAGATGGTGTTAGTTAAAGAGGAGAGTAAGGAGGACACGAGTGAACCAGAACCCTTGAGAATAGAGGAACCAGAGCCCTTGAAAATAAAACACGAGGAACTAGAACCCTGCAGAATAAAACAAGAGCAACCAGAACCCTTAAAAATAGAACACTGGAGAACAAAACATGAGGAACTGGAATCTTTGAGAATAAAACAGGAGGAACAAGGAGGTTGGTGTTTATACTTCATTCATATTTAATGAATGTTTATGGAATGTTAGGCTTACAAAGCATTCAAATTCTGCACAGAATTCTATTATGAACAGGTCAAACAATGCTAATACAGAAACCCAGAAACAGTAATGCTAACAATAACCATGGTGTTGTGGTAGAAATAGTCTTATATTATTACATCATTAATTTAAGGGTTTGAACAACCTTTTGAGAGAGAATTTCAATGATTTTCGAGTATTTCACACAACTGTTTCCAGCACTTCAAAAATATCCAGTTTAAATATTATTTTTAAGGGACAAAACATGTATATCGAAAATATGGATTTGTGGTAAACGAACACTAAAGTCAAATTAAAACATATATTAAATTACGATTATAACCAGTAGATGGCAGCAGAATTTTTGCTTTATATTTTGTCAAACATGCTAAGTCAATTTCAGTGTGTGAATAGCACACTAAATACAAACATAAAATCTTGCTACTGATGACTAATTGTCAAGAAATCGGGCTCTCGATTTACTACATTATAATAAAAATGATACCTAAAAATTAAAAGAAGTAAGGTTTTGCAATCACATAATTTTAAACCGGTAAACTCCTAGAAAGTCTGTAAAGATCTAGTAAGCAAACACATTCAAACAGTAAGTTCAACATGGTGTTAACTAACCACTGATCTATTATATATTTATACAGTCATTTGGAAAAAGTTAGGACACCCTATTGAATTTATTTTAAACTTTATTAGTGTCATGTTGTTATGAAGGAATTTTGGCCCATTCCTTTTTACTGTTTTGCTTTAGTTTATTGAGGTTTGTGTGAATTTGTTTATACACAGCTCTTACCACAGCATTTAATTTAGGATGAGTTCTGGACTTTGACTCGGTTGTTGCAACCACTTGATTCCTTTGTTTTCAGCCATTCTGTTGTAGATTTATTGGTTTGCGCAACTCAAGCTGTTGAATGGACTTTTGTGTACACATTTCACTATTTTTACTTTTATTTCAGAGTTGATTGAAGAAAAAGAGAAGAATGTAGAATCGAGTGAAGCTGAGGAGAAAAAACTTGTCAACACAGGAGAAAAACCTTTAAGTGGCTCTCAAACCAAACAGAAAATTTTAAAGAAAAGAAGAGCCAGGAGATCTTTCACCTGCACTCAATGTGGAAAGAGTTTCACATGCAAAACCAGTCTAAAGAATCACATGAGAATTCATACTGGAGAGAATATACACACATGCGATCAATGCGGTAAAATGTTTTTATGGGCTTCAGATCTGAAGAAACACCTAAAAGTTCATTCAAAGGAGAAGACACAATCATGCCATTTGTGTGGTAACAGTTTTTTGCGTCTACAAATGTGTCCGAAAATACTTACTGGTGTGGTGATGTGCTTTGAGTGTGAAAAGACTTTTACATCAGCAACCTGTTCAAACCAGCATGAGAGGATCCACACTGGAGAGAAACCTTATCCTTGTTCACACTGCAGCAATAGATTCAGTAATTTAGAAGACTTAAATAGACATGAGATGATCCACACTGGAGTGAAACCTTATAAGTGTTTACACTGTGAAAAGAGTTTCAGTCAGTCAGTACATCTGAAAAGTCACAATAGGATCCACACCAGAGTGAAACCTTCTAAGCATTCACACTGTGACAACAGAAATGGTGTGAAAACACATGAGAGGATCCACACAGGAAAGCCTTATAAATGTTCACATTGTGACAAGATATTAAGTAATTCATCAAATCTGAAAAGACATGAAATGATCCACACTGGAATAAAACCTTTTAAGTGTTCACACTGTGACAAGAGATTCAGTCAGTCAGTACATCTGAACAGTCACAATCTGATCCACAATGGAGAGAAACCTTATCCTTGTTCACACTGCAGCAATAGATTCAGTAATTTAGAAGACCTAAATAGACATAAGAGGATCCACACTGGAGTGAAACCATATAAGTGTTCACACTGTAACAAGAGATTCACTCTGTCAACGAATCTGAAAAGACACAATAGGATCCACACTGGAGAGAAATCTTATATGTGTTCACACTGCACCAAGAGATTCTTTGATTTAGGAGACCTAACTAGACATGAGAGGATCCACAATGGAGTGAAACCTTATAAGTGTTTACACTGTGAAAAGAGATTCAGTCAGTCAGTACATCTGAAAAGTCACAACAGGATCCACACCAGTCTGAAACCTTCTAAGCATTCACGCTGTGACAACAGAAATGGTGTGAAAACACATGAGAGGATCCACACAGGAAAGCCTTATAAGTGTTCACATTGTGACAAGATTTTAAGTAATTCATCAAATCTGAAAAGACATGAAATGATCCACACTGGAATAAAACCTTTTGAGTGTTCACACTGTGACAAGAGATTCAGTCAGTCAGTACATCTGAACAGTCACAATCTGATCCACAATAGAGAGAAACCTTATAAGTGTTCACACTGTGATAAGAGATTCAGTCGGTCAGCAGATTTGAAAACACATGAGATGATCCACACTGGAGAGAAACCTTATAAGTGTTCACATTGTGACAAGAGATTAAGTAATTTATCAAATCTGAAAAGACATGAGAGGATCCACACTGCATAATAACCTAGGTTCTAGAGCAGATAAATCTGAAATGTGTATTGCCAATCCATATATTTTGTGAAATGACAATGTCATTAGCCTGCATCTCAATCCATAGTCAGATACCGCTTTGTTACGTAACAGCAACAACAACAATGGTGGACTACAGACTTGTGTTCGTGCTGCAGAAGCTACAGAACCCATAAACGTTACTAAATTACAGTGCGCAAGGTTTATGCACATACTCTAAGTCATTATCTCCATTTTAGTGGCAGAATTACAGCACCACAAACTAGTGAAGGAATGGAATCCTGGAGCCATTACGTACGACCTCTGATTGCTTGCCACCTAAAAAAAATCACTGAAGGATATATGTCCATGTCTGGAGATTTCCTAACTTTATCTATGCTTCGACCAACCAGAAACTTTTTTACCCAAGTATTGCCATGGTTGGTGACCTCTGTTCGAGTATGAGTACTGTTGTATTGTGTGTAGTGTTGAAGCTGACTTCTGCTGATGGAACTATTTTCTTCATTAAATTTTTCTATTGATTGCATCTCTGGTCTTTGTTCATCATATCTGGTCCTTGAGTTTTAACTGTAAACTCTCCTACACTACACTCTTAAGAATAAAGGTGCTTCAAAAGGTTCTTCACACCGATGCCATAGAAGAACCATTTTTGTTTGCACAAAGAACCATTTCTTTTCTTACCTTTTTATAATCTGAAGAATCTTCTTTCACCACAAAGAACCTTTTGTGAAACAAAAAGGTTCTTCAGATGTTAAAGGTTCTTTATGGAATATTTAGACAAAAAAAGGTTTTTCTGTGGCATCATAAAATAATTAACAAGAAATGATAATTGACAAAAAAATTAGGAAATGTTAAAATAAATTTCTAATTGTCCTAATTTTGTAAAGTGTTAGCGTAATATGAGAATGTGAAGCTGCATTGACACCATGTCCAGCTATAGACAGGCTATAAAAGCTGCAGAGCCGAGTACATCCACCAACTCATAGAAATAAAGCAAAACAGCCCAAGGTTTTTGTTTTGCACAGTGGCTAGATTAACAAATAACCAAACGCCACCTGACCTAAATATTCCTGTACAGTTAAGTAATGACTTTATGAATTTCTTTACTGATAAAATAACAAATATAGATACTACAGCAACTGATACTTCAACATTAATCATTGCACCCAAAGAAAAACTGCAGTGCTTTACAACTATAGAACAAAAAGAATTAAATAAACTTATCACCGCATCTAACTTATCATTATCTTTAGGTCACGTCCCAAAATCATATGGCCCCACCATAGCACAGAAACTGCACTTGTAAAAATCGTAAATTGAAAATAGCAGATGACCTAGAACAGATCCTTGTGGCACTCCATACTTCACTGGATATAATTGAGATGACTCCCCGTTTAAATAAATATAGTGGTAGCTTTTAACAAGACCAGATGAAACTTCTATCTTATCAAAGCGAACAGAGTTCGTTACAAAGGGTAACATTTAATCAATAATTACTCCTGCTGACTTAAAGGTGGGATGGGTATCTGTAAGGGAACAATTGAATACAATATTAAACCCATAAGTAAGCACAATGATAACATGTACTGTATGTCATGACTCATAAAGCAAAATTATATACACAAATAATGTTTTGACATATGCAAGATGAAATGAAAATGCCATCAAAACTTTTCTGATGGCAGGCAGTTTATTCAGAGATACTTTTACACCTGCGCTGCGTTTTGACTTTGTTTTATGTGTTTATTCAATGAAATCATAACCTTATGACAGTTTAATATTTACATTAAGCCATATCATTACTCTTGTCTTTCCGTCCTCAGTTTTTAATAAAGTCTTTTCTTGAACCATTTAAGTATTTTTATGTCCTTACATTTGATGTGGCAATTACGATTAATGCCGATTTAGTTTTTGTGTGGGGAAAACGACACCTCATATTAATGACATTCTTCACATTGCTTATTTTAGTAACATGAAAAACAAAAGTTATTCAATTTGAGATTAAAACATACAGAAAACGAGCAGGCACAAGCTCACTGAATTCATTTTTCTTTTTGTAATGACTGTTTCAATGACTGTTTATCCTTCAATGATACTCCTCCAGGTATTCCTCCTTGCTTTAAAACTTAGTCACGACTGTGAGGATGAGATTCAAAACTGCGTTTTTACATTTACAGAATCATTTCTAACTGTTTGTATTAAGCCAGCATAACGACACAACAGAGAGCCTTTGTGGTGAAACTTTTCTTCTTCCTCTGAGGTTTAATGGTGTTTGACACACAAACGTTATTGTTTTAGCGCCACCCGCTGGACTGGAGAGTGAAGCGTCGAGAAGAGGGAAATCAGTGCGTGTATAATGTGCACTGATTTGTTTTACTTTAAAAAAAAATGAATCTGCACAATTAAAATAAAATAAACAAATAGTAATAAATAGACCCGAATGGTACTTGATCAACACCAATGATCTTCGTGAATGAGGATTAGAAGAGAAAAACGAGAGAAGTCAAATATTAAAGTGAAAATAACACAGGGTTCTCTAATGGTCAAGGGCTTTTCCATTGAATGGTTGCTATTTGCTTCGAAAACTCTTCCAAAAATAATAATAATAAAATAAGACTGATTCTATTCATACACATATTTAACTATTCAAAATATGTACTGGTCAATCTCAATTCAGTTCTTAAATGACTGATGGATGTACTTTTCTCAGTCCAGGTACCAAAACATGTATGTTTTTTTTTAAAGGTATGTTTCAAAATATGTCTTTATTTCATGTATTTTCTCATGTCTTTTACTATACGGGCCACAAGAAAAATATTAAGGGCATAATTTAAGACAGTTATAGCCTACCGTTATCAGCATATGCTAAGGTAGATTTGTCTCTTGTTCTCTCTGAGAGATTTATTTATTTTTTACTTTCACTTTCACGTATAATTGACTAAGGTTCACCAGCATAACTCTTGGGCAAGTTTTTTTTTTTTTTTTTTTTGCAGGTTGGAAAATCCACTCCCGCTACTTCACACTCCAGTCCAGCGGGTGGCGCTAAAACACAAACGTTTGTTTGACACACACCTTTAAACCTCAGAGGAAGAAGATTAGTTTCACAGCGTTCTCTGTTGTTTTATCGCGATGCTGTTTTAATACAACCGGTTAAAAATGTTACTTCTGCAAATAGAAAAATACAGTATTTGAATCAGGTATTACACCTGTAATATTATTATTCTCAGAGTCGTGACTAAGTTTTGAAGCAAGCAGGAATATCTGGAGGAGTTTCAGCAGAACTAAAATCTGCTGCTGTGATGGTGTTTGTTAAAGTGGAGAGTGAGGAGGACATGAGTGAACCAGAACCCTGGAGAATAAAACACGAGGAACCAGAACCCTGGAGAATAAAACAAGAAGAACCAGAACCCTTGAAAATAAAACAAGAGGAACCAGAACCCTTGAAAATAAAACAAGAGGAACCAGAACCCTGGAGAATAAAACAAGAGGAACCAGAACCCTGGAGAATAAAACAAGAGGAACCAGAACCCTGCAGAATAAAACAAGAGGAACCAGAACCCTTGAGAATAGAACAAGAGGAACCAGAACCCTGCAGAATAAAACAAGAGGAACCAGAACCCTTGAGAATAGAACAAGAGGAACCAGAACCCTGCAGAATAAAACACGAGGAATTGGAATCTTTGAGAATAAAACAGGAGGAACCAGAACCCTGGAGAATAAAACAAGAGGAACCAGAACCCTGGAGAATAAAACAAGAGGAACCAGAACCCTGCAGAATAAAACAAGAGGAACCAGAACCCTTGAGAATAGAACAAGAGGAACCAGAACCCTGCAGAATAAAACAAGAGGAACCAGAACCCTTGAGAATAGAACAAGAGGAACCAGAACCCTGCAGAATAAAACACGAGGAATTGGAATCTTTGAGAATAAAACAGGACGAACAAGGAGGTTGGTGTTTATGCTTCATTCATCTTTAATGACTGTTTATGGAATGTTTGGCTTACAAAGCATTCGACTTCTGCACAGAATTCTGTTGTGAACAGACCTAACAATGCTGATACAGAAACCCAGAAACAGTAACATTAACTTTAACCATGGTGTTGTGGCAGAAATAGTCCTATGTTATTACATCATTAATTTAAGGTTTTGAACAACCTTTTAAGAGAGAATTTCAAGCACATTTCAATGGTTTTCGAGTATTGCACACAACTATTTCCAGAACTTCAAAGCTCTAAAAATGATCCAGCTTAAATATTATTATTTAAGGGACAAAACACAATGTATATCAAAATGTGGTTTTGTGGTAAACAAACACTAATGCCAAATTAAAACATAAATCAAATTACGATTATAACCAGTAGATGGCAGCAGAGGCGTATTAATCATTAATTTATAATTTTTGCTTTATATTTTGTCAAACATGCTAAGTCAATTTCAGTGTGTGAATAGCACACCAAATACAAACAGAAAATCATGCTACTGATGACTAATTTTCCTGAAATGGGCTCTCGATTTACTACATTATAAAGAAAACAATACCTTACAAATTTCATGAGTTCACGCTTACATATAATTAGCCGGAGAATAGTAGTGCATGTTTGGCGTGTTGTCCGGTGAAGTGCTCCGAGCTCGGGAATGGCCCGAACCCAGAGTACCCCCCAATAGGAGTAGTGAGAACTCGGAGTGAGGAGATGGGGTGGTTGAGGTTTACTGATAAACCGTCAAGTGAATGGAGGTGAGTCAGCTGTATTTAAACCTATGGCGCTGATTGACTTGAGTGGACTCCTCTTGCGATGTTTACGCTAAGTATCTGACGCGCTTCTCCCGAACTTTGTTAATGAAACATCATGAAAAGTAGTAAGGTTTTGCAATCACATCATTTTAAACCAGTAAACTCCTAGAAAGTCTGGAAAGATCCAGTAAGCAAACACATTCAAAAAGTAATTTCAAAACAGTGTTAACTAACCACTGATCTATAATATATGTATACAGTCCATGGGCGTCGGAACCATTGAACGTGGGTGGGACAGGACCCACCCACTTTTGAAGACCAATGATATTGGACCCAACCACTTCTACCGTCTCTAATTCAGCGAGTATGTCTTGCACTTTTCAGAGCGCCGTCAGACTCAGTCAAATCCATTGTATGAGGTACGCCTTAATAAATTAAACTCCATTTAGATAAAGCTTTGAATTACATGCTGTGGTTTCCTCAAATTTATTCCACTTGGCTTATTCAGAGACATCAATTAAACTCATTCCGGGTTTTCACTAGTCGGTCGTGCCTGCTGCACTCCCGAGACACAGCAAAGTAAAACAGCGTAACTTCTGCTCAGATACACCTAACCCTAGTTGATACTTTATTTCAACTTTTCAATTATTTCATTAATTTACAAATAAACAAATGCCTTTCCGACGTGATATAAGTGAAAAGGGAGACGATTTCGAAAATGATTTCACCAAAAGGCGGACGCGAACTCGGGTCTCCCGCGTCAAAAACGATACATCACTCGTTTTATCACTTGCGCCACTGAAAATGTTAATGAATAGCTGTCTTTTGTAATATTTGTAAATATGGCCCATTTGCATTGTGTAAAAACACATTAAATAAAAGGCACCAGCCTACAGAAAATGGCATATACAGTAATTTTTTTTCAGGACCCACCCACATTTATTTTGCTTCCGACGCCCATGATACAGTCACATGGAAAAAGTTAGGACACCCTACTGAATTTGTTTTAAACTTTATGGCCCGGTTTCGCAGACAAGGCTTAAGCCTAGTCCTAGACTAAAATGTAAGTCTGAGTTGTTTCAACTGAAATAAAATTGCACTGATTGATTGTAAAATATATCAGTGCCTTTGTTTTGTCTCAAGATGCACACCAGTAATGTTTTTTTCTAAGCATGTTTATTAAAAATTACTTAAATGTCCTAATTGAACTATATGGTCTAATCCTGGCTTAGTCTAAGCCCTGTCTGGGAAACCGGGCCTATTAGTCTTTAGGCCCATTTCTTTTTACCGTTTTGCTTTAGTTTATTGAGGTTTGTAGGCATTTGTTTATGTACAGCTCTTATAACAGCATTTCATTTAGGATGAGTTCTGGACTTTGACTGGGCTATTGCAACCACTTGATTAATTTGTTTCCAGCCATTCTGTTGTAGGTTTAATGGTGTGCTTGGGATCATTGTCCTGTTGCATGACATAATTTTGGCCCAAATCAAGCTGTTGAATAGATGTCCTCACATTTGATTCTAGAATACGTTGATGGTCAGAATAGGGCTGCGCATTTTGTCATTGAAATGGTTCTGTGGTTATTTATAAATCTCCAGCACCAGCTTTCAGATTTATCAGCATTTAGTACACAGAGCTGTAGTTCACTGACAAGCTACGCTATATCACAGTCAAGTAATTCGTGCTGCTGTCAAATGTTAGGCTGGAGCCCTGCACTGTTACATCAATGTTCACTTTTGTTTACATTTCACTATCTTTACTTTTATTTCAGAGTTGATTGAAGAAATAGAGAAGAATGAAGAATCAAGTGAAGCTGAGGAGAAAAAACATGTCAACACAGGAGAAAAACATTTGAGTTGCTCTCAAACCAAACAGAAAGATTTTAAGAAAAGAAGAGCCAGGAAATCTTTCACCTGCACTCAGTGTGGAAAGAGTTTCATACGCAAAACCAGTCTAAAGCATCACATGAGAATTCATACTGGAGAGAATCTACACACATGTGATCAGTGTGGTACAATATTTTTATGGGCTTCAGTTCTGAAGAAACACCTAAAAGTTCATTCACAGGAGAAGACACATTCATGCTATTTGTGTGGGAACAGTTTTTTGCATCAACAAATGTGTCAGAAAATACATAATGGTGTGGGACGGTACATATGCTTTGAGTGTGAAAAGACTTTAACTTCAGCGACCTGTACAAACCAGCATGAGAGGATCCACACTGAAGTGAAACCTTTTATGTGTTTACACTGTAACAAGAGATTCAGTCTGTCAGCGAATCTGAAAAGACACAATAGGATCCACACTGGAGAGAAACCATTTGCTTGTGCACACTGCAGCACAAGATTCAGTAATTTAGAAGACCTAAATAGACATAAGAGGATCCACACTGGAGTGAAACCATTTAAGTGTTCACACTGTAACAAGAGATTCAGTCTGTCAATGAATCTGAAACGACACAATAGGATCCACACCGGAGAGAAACCTTATATGTGTTCACACTGCAACAAGAGATTCAGTGATTTAGGAGACCTAAATAGACATGAGAGGGTCCACACTGGAGTGAAACCTTATAAGTGTTCACACTGTGAAAAGAGTTTCAGTCAGTCAGTACATCTGAAAAGACACAATAGGATCCACACCAAAGTGATACCTTCTAAGCATTCACACTGTGACAAGAGAAACGGTGTGAAAACACATGAGATGATCCACACAGGAGAGAAACTTTATAAGTGTTCACATTGTGACAAGAGATTAAGTAATTCATCAAATCTGAAAAGACATGAAATGATCCACACTGGAATAAAACCTTTTAACTGTTCACACTGTGACAAGAGATTCAGTCAGTCAGTACACCTGAACAGTCACAATCTGATCCACAATGGAGAGAAACCTTATGTGTGTTCACACTGTGAAAAGAGATTCAGTCGGTCAGCAGATTTGAAAACACATGAGAGGATCCACACAGGAGAGAAACCTTATAAGTGTTCACATTGTGACAAGAGATTAAGTAATTTATCAAATCTGAAAAGACATGAGAGGATCCATACTGGATAATAACCGTATCACTGCACTGCATGTGGGAAGAATTTCAATCATTCATATGCTCTACACAGATATACAAAAAAACTATCACAGTAAGGCCCCGGACACATGAAGAGGCATTGAGCTATATATGTGTAAAAATGTTGTATCGTGTTGGCGTTTCGTCCAGACAATTCCGCCGTATGAAATCGTTATTTTTGTGAACCTGGGTTCTAGAGCGGGTAAATCTTACATTCTGAGTTCTGTCTTTTATTAGGGTCTTTCATCTACATGTCAAATGAGTTAACATGTTAGAAAAAAAGTTGAATATGGATTTAGTCTGCCTTTTTACTCTCTTAGAATTTACTCTAATTGTTAAATTAAAACACATTAATTCAACAACATTAGATGTAACATACAGCCCTGATGTATATAACTGCCAAAAAAAGAAGAAAGTTATTTAAAAAAAAAAAAAAAAAACATCAAATAAAAAAAATGAAACTGGGAATGTCAATTTGTGGTTCTTCACTGTTAATTTTACATTCTTTTTCAACATAGTTTTCACCTTAGAAGGGGAACTTACCGTTTACCATTTCACAGGTTTTTACCATAACATTTTTACAGTTTTTACAGTTACATTTTTTTTTTTTTACCGTTAAATAGTCATTTTTTACAGTGTATAACGGACGTGCCGCTCCACAAATCCCATATAATAACCCATTTTCATTGGTTAAAAAACATGACTTTTAACAAAATATTCGATTTAAAAAAAATTGTATTTTATTTTTACAGACATTAAAAATTAATAACATTTGTTTGACTTTAACATAACATTCGTTTCTTACCACTAAAATAATGATGTGCTTCCCTCTTTTTGTCAGTAAACGAAAACGTCTTAACATCATGTTCTCTTCAGTTAGACCTGAAATAACATTTACTCTCGTGCGGATGTATATTTAATATAAGTAATTGTCCATTAAAGAAATCAATCAACGAATGTCAGTCAGTAGGTAAAACAAAATAACCGTTATTTTTTTATTTTATTTTTTTTATTACGCGAGGGCGTGGCTTTATGTTGAAGACTTGAGAAAGCGCGCGTGCTGGAGAAGCGCGTGCAGATCAAAGGAGTGCAGTAAAGAAATAAACCCAGTGTTTATGATGTTATTTTCAGACGCTCAACATTGATTCTTTTAGCTATAAAATTAAAATTATATTATTATAATGCGATTTGACCACTTTGATGTCTGTACTTTATTGAAAGCTTTATGATAAAAAATAAATATATACATTTCAGTGTTAGAGTAGCCTAGTCAGAGTCATCTGCAAAGTTTTAATTAGTTTACATGGTTGTGACTACTATAACCTGCAGGTAAAGTTCTCTATCGGTTAAAAAAAAATAGATATTAAAAATAACCTGCAGGGAATGCTCTAGAAACGGTATCTGTAGGTTATAAAAATAAAACCTAAAAATAACCTGCACATCATGCATTTTCAGAAACAACTTGTTTTACGCGAAATTCTTCTCATTTTCTTCTAATGTTTTTACTATTGGGGCCACAAGATAAATATTAAGGGCACAATTTAAGACTATTAAGACAATTTAAGTTATACTGTGATCAACATCCATGAAAATTCACTCCTGTGTCAGCCTCTACTTCACACTCCATTCCAGCGGATGGCGCTGAAACATACGTTTGTTTGACAAAACACCATTAAACCTCAGAGGAAGAAGTTTAGTTTTGGTTGCCAGCCGCCGTTAAAAACCAAGAAGAAGTTTAGTTTAATCGCGCTCTCTGTTGTTTTTTCGCGATGCTGTTTTGATACAAACTGTTGGAAATGTAGTTTTAGTAAATAAAGTTTTTGAATCAGGCCAATAAATACATGTAATATTCTCATCATCACAGTCGTGACTCAGTTTTGAAGTAAGCAGGAATATCTGGAGGAGTTTCAGCTGAACTAAGATCTGCTGCTGTGAAGATGGTGTTTGTTAAAGAGGACACGAGTGAACCAGAACCCTTGAGAATAAAACAAGAGGAACCAGAATCCTTGAAAATAAAACACGAGGAACTAGAACCCTGCAGAATAAAACAAGAGCAACCAGAACCCTTAAAAATAGAACACTGGAGAACAAAACATGAGGAACTGGAATCTTTGAGAATAAAACAGGAGGAACAAGGAGGTTGGTGTTTATACTTCATTCATATTTAATGAATGTTTATGGAATGTTAGGCTTACAAAGCATTCAAATTCTGCACAGAATTCTATTATGAACAGGTCAAACAATGCTAATACAGAAACCCAGAAACAGTAATGCTAACAATAACCATGGTGTTGTGGTAGAAATAGTCTTATATTATTACATCATTAATTTAAGGGTTTGAACAACCTTTTGAGAGAGAATTTCAATGATTTTCGAGTATTTCACACAACTGTTTCCAGCACTTCAAAAATATCCAGTTTAAATATTATTTTTAAGGGACAAAACATGTATATCGAAAATATGGATTTGTGGTAAACGAACACTAAAGTCAAATTAAAACATATATTAAATTACGATTATAACCAGTAGATGGCAGCAGAATTTTTGCTTTATATTTTGTCAAACATGCTAAGTCAATTTCAGTGTGTGAATAGCACACTAAATACAAACATAAAATCTTGCTACTGATGACTAATTGTCATGAAACCGGGCTCTCGATTTACTACATTATAATAAAAATGATACCTAAAAATTAAAAGAAGTAAGGTTTTGCAATCACATAATTTTAAACCGGTAAACTCCTAGAAAGTCTGGAAAGATCTAGTAAGCAAACACATTCAAACAGTAAGTTCAACATGGTGTTAACTAACCACTGATCTATTATATATTTATACAGTCATTTGGAAAAAGTTAGGACACCCTATTGAATTTATTTTAAACTTTATTAGTGTCATGTTGTTATGAAGGAATTTTGGCCCATTTCTTTTTACCGTTTTGCTTTAGTTTATTGAGCTTTGTGTGCATTTGTTTATACACAGCTCTTACCACAGCATTTAATTTAGGATGAGTTCTGGACTTTGACTCGGTTGTTGCAACCACTTGATTCCTTTGTTTTCAGCCATTCTGTTGTAGATTTATTGGTTTGCGCAACTCAAGCTGTTGAATGGACTTTTGTGTACACATTTCACTATTTTTACTTTTATTTCAGAGTTGATTGAAGAAAAAGAGAAGAATGTAGAATCGAGTGAAGCTGAGGAGAAAAAACTTGTCAACACAGGAGAAAAACCTTTAAGTGGCTCTCAAACCAAACAGAAAATTTTAAAGAAAAGAAGAGCCAGGAGATCTTTCACCTGCACTCAATGTGGAAAGAGTTTCACATGCAAAACCAGTCTAAAGAATCACATGAGAATTCATACTGGAGAGAATGTACACACATGCGATCAATGTGGTAAAATGTTTTTATGGGCTTCAGATCTGAAGAAACACCTAAAAGTTCATTCAAAGGAGAAGACACAATCATGCCATTTGTGTGGTAACAGTTTTTTGCGTCTACAAATGTGTCAGAAAATACTTACTGGTGTGGTGATGTGCTTTGAGTGTGAAAAGACTTTTACATCAGCAACCTGTTCAAACCAGCATGAGAGGATCCACACTGGAGAGAAACCTTATCCTTGTTCACACTGCAGCAATAGATTCAGTAATTTAGAAGACCTAAATAGACATGAGATGATCCACACTGGAGTGAAACCTTATAAGTGTTTACACTGTGAAAAGAGTTTCAGTCAGTCAGTACATCTGAAAAGTCACAATAGGATCCACACCAGAGTGAAACCTTCTAAGCATTCACACTGTGACAACAGAAATGGTGTGAAAACACATGAGAGGATCCACACAGGAAAGCCTTATAAATGTTCACATTGTGACAAGATATTAAGTAATTCATCAAATCTGAAAAGACATGAAATGATCCACACTGGAATAAAACCTTTTAAGTGTTCACACTGTGACAAGAGATTCAGTCAGTCAGTACATCTGAACATTCACAATATGATCCACAATGGAGAGAAACCTTATCCTTGTTCACACTGCAGCAATAGATTCAGTAATTTAGAAGACCTAAATAGACATAAGATGATCCACACTGGAGTGAAACCATATAAGTGTTCACACTGTAACAAGAGATTCACTCTGTCAATGAATCTGAAAAGACACAATAGGATCCACACTGGAGAGAAACCTTATATGTGTTCACAGTGCAACAAGAGATTCTTTGATTTAGGAGACCTAACTAGACATGAGAGGATCCACAATGGAGTGAAACCTTATAATTGTTTACACTGTGAAAAGAGATTCAGTCAGTCAGCACATCTGAAAAGTCACAACAGGATCCACACCAGTCTGAAACCTTCTAAGCATTCACGCTGTGACAACAGAAATGGTGTGAAAACACATGAGAGGATCCACACAGGAAAGCCTTATAAATGTTCACATTGTGACAAGATTTTAAGTAATTCATCAAATCTGAAAAGACATGAAATGATCCACACTGGAATAAAACCTTTTGAGTGTTCACACTGTGACAAGAGATTCAGTCAGTCAGTACACCTGAACAGTCACAGTCTGATCCACAATAGAGAGAAACCTTATAAGTGTTCGCACTGTGATAAGAGATTCAGTCGGTCAGCAGATTTGAAAACACATGAGATGATCCACACTGGAGAGAAACCTTATAAGTGTTCACATTGTGACAAGAGATTAAGTAATTTATCAAATATGAAAAGACATGAGAGGATCCACACTGGATAATAACCTAGGTTCTAGAGCGGATAAATCTGAAATGTGTATTGCCAATCCATATATTTTGTGAAATGACAATGTCATTAACCTACATCTCAATCCCTAGTCAGATACCGCTTTGTTACGTAACAGCAACAACAACAATGGTGGACTACAGACTTGTGTTCGTGCTGCAGAAGCTACAGAACCCATAAACGTTACTAAATTACAGTGCGCAAGGTTTATACACATACTCAAGGCATGTCACTCGGCGGCCATCTTTGAAAAGCCTCTCGGGCAGGCAAGTGCAGCTCCTATCTGTTTGAATGGGGAAACATAAAATTCTCCAAAACGGTTCACCAATCTTATCATTAAATTTCATATTTTAAATCTCCAAAGAAATCATACAAAAACTGCCTCATAAATATGGTGCCTTGTGCTTATTTTTTTTATCTAGATGAGCCAGTGCGCCTGCAAAGTAGGCTACTGAGCGCACGTCTCAGAGCGCTGACTTTTTTTATAGCTACATAAAAATAACCTGCAGGGAATTCTCTGTCGGTTAAAAAAATAAAACCTAAAAAATAACCTGCACATCATGTATTTTCAGAAACAACCTGTTTTACACTAATTTTTTCTAGTGTACATATAAATATTAAGGGCACAATTTAAGACAGTTATAGCCTAATGTGATCAACATCCATGAAAATCCACTCCCGTGTCACTCTCTACTTCACACTCCAATCCAGCGGATGGCGCTGAAATACATACGTTTGTTCGACAAACACAGTTAAACCTCAGAGGAAGAAGTTTAGTTTCTCCGTGCTCTGTTGTTTTTTCGCGATGCTGTTTTGATACAAACTATTAGAAATGTAGTTTAAGTAAAAACTGTTTTTGAATCAGGCCTATCAATATATGTAATATTATCATCCTCACAGTCGTGACTCAGTTTTGAAGCAAGCAGGAATATCTGGAGGAATTTCAGCTAAACTGAGATCTGCTGCTAAGAAGATGGTGTTTGTTAAAGAGGAGAGTGAGGAGGACACGAGTGAACAAGAACCCTTGAGAATAAAACAAGAGGAACCAGAAACCTGGAGCACAAACCAAGAGGAACCAGAAACCTGGAGCACAAACCAAGAGGAACCAGAACCTTGGAGAATAAAACAAGAGGAACCAGAATCTTTGAAAATAAAACACGAGGATCTAGAACCCTGGAGAATAAAACATGAGGAACCAGAACCATTAAAAATACAAGAGGAACTAGAACCCAGCAGAATAAAACAAGAGGAACTGGAATCTTTGAGAATAAAACAGGAGGAACAAGGAGGTTGGTGTTTATGCTTCATTCATCTTTAATGACTGTTTATGGAATGTTAGGCTTACAAAGCATTCGAATTACGCACAGAATTCTGTTGTGAACAGATCAAACAATGCTGATGCAGAAACCCAGAAACAGTAACATTAACTTTAACCATGGTGTTGTGGCTTGAATAGTCCAATGTTATTACATCATTAATTTAAGGGTTTGAACAAACTTTTAAGACAGAATTTCAAGCACATTTCAATGAGCATTTCACACAACTATTTCCAGCACTTCAAAGCTCAAAAAATATCCAGTTTAAATATTATTATTTTTTTGAGGGACAAAACACAATGTATATCAAAAAATGGTTTTGTGGTAAACAAACACTAAGGTCAAATTAAAACATATATCAAATTACAAATTTAACCAGTAGATGGCAGCAGAGGCTTATTAATAATTAATTTATCATTTTTGCTTTATATTTTGTCAAACATGCTGAGTCAATTTCAGTGTGTGAATAGCACACCAAATACAAACAGAAAATCATGCTTCTGATGACTAATGTTCCTGAAACCGGGCTCTCAATTTACTACATTATAATGAAAACAATACCTTACAAATGAAAAGTAGTAAGGTTTTGCATTCACATAATTTTAAACCAGTAAACTCCTAGACAGTCTGGATAGATCCAGTAAGCAAACACATTCAAACTGTAAGTTCAAAACAGTGTTAACTAACCACTGATCTATTATATATTAAATACAGTCATGTGGAAAAAATAGTTAGGACATACTATTGAATTTATTTTACTTTTTTTTTTCACTCTCATGTTATTATGGAGGGATTTTGGCCCATTTCTTTTATCTGTTTTGCTTTAGTTTATTGAGGTTTGCCGGCATTTGTTTATACCCAGCTCTTACGAGAGCATTTCATTTAGGATGATGACTGGGCGATTGCACTGTAGACTTGCCACGATAGGCGGTGTTGACGGTGTTACCGGTTTTAAGACGCAACACCGGTGACATCACTTTTCCACCGTGACACCGTCCCCACATTTTTTTAAGTATTCGTTTTTTCTAATTGTTTATTTGAATTAAATGGATAATATAATTATAAATAATTTACTTAAGACGAGAGAATGCACTATAATTAAAAACTGAACATAACAATGCGTCATATTTCATTTATCACTTGAGGAGAACGAGAGGAGTGGAGTTTACAGAAAGACAATGGCGGACGATTTAGTGTCAAAGCTAATTAATTAAATTAATTTTCTGAAATGCACCAAGTGTTTTATGTCTATAGATCTTATTTAATGCAAGTCGTGTTGATTTGAGAAGGTTAAATTTATCAAACATGCTCAACTCATTGCCGCTGACCGCTTGGTCTTTAGGTCATTATTTAAAAAAAACAAAAACTTGAATTTAACAAATATAAAATGTTCCAAACATGTTTGTAAATTAACATAAAAAGGAAACAAAACGAAATCTAGCCACTTTGCCATTAAAATCCAAAACTGAACTATTTTAAGGCTGTAACACGATAAATCTGTTCTGATAAATTGCCGGACAAGGACGGGGTTTATGTCTGAAAGTCTCAGCCTGGGCTCGTGAAGGACTCTATTCGTTCCCTTGTTTCAATTAAATAAGATCTGAGCGGTTTTTAATGCTTAAAATGTCTATAGCGGCAGCTTTTATAGCAAAAGATAAACCGCCCTTTTCTGTGGTGGAAAACCCCGGGTTTCGCCACCTGTTAAATACACTGGAGCCGCGATATCATATAAGTTTCCCTCACGCAGACATTTTTCAAAAAAAGAATATGCCGGAACTCTAGAACGAAACCAAAGCCCAAGTATTTACTTTTGAGTATTTGTTCTAAATGTTGCTGTTGTCTTCTGTGCCCAGACTTTAGTTTTGTTTGATAAATGCAAGAAGTGTTTTCATTGAGAAGAAGATTAAAGTTTCAGTTCATATATCTGAACGTTTGTATTTATTAACACAATTGTATATATTTGTAGACCTAAAAAAATGTAAAAAAGGAGTATGCAGTGCATCGAGATATTGCATTGAACCGAATCGATGACATAATCGTAATCGAACTGAACCGTAAGACCACTGTATGTTCACACCCCTACTCAAAACGCAATGCAAAAGCGCCTGTTTGACAACATTTTGGGTTCAACGTTTTTTTTTTTTTTTTTGTAATTTCATTGTCATCCATTCAAACAATTCACGCCGAATTGCCAATTCCCGCAAAAGTGAAAGTATAATACGCACGCATTTATAAGCTATTTAAATGCATAAAAAAAGAGGGAAAGAGGATACCCCCACCCCCACGGTGATACCGGTATTACCGGTGTTGTCACACGCCGATTAACCGGTTTTCAACCATTGCATTTTTGCCCAACTCAAGTTAAATGGATGTCCTCACATTTGATTCTAGAACACATTGATGGCTGCCCGATTAATCGAAGGTGATTGAAATGCACATTTTGTCAGTGAAACGGTTCTGTGGTTATTTATAAATCTCCAGCACCAGCTTGATCCGTATTTAGTACACAGAGCTGTAGCTCACTGACAAGCTACGCTATATCGCATTCAATTTATTTGTGCTGCTGTCAAATGTTAGGCTGGAGCCCTGCACTGTTACATCAATGTCACTTTTGTGTTTACATTTCACTATTTTTACTTTTATTTCAGAGTTGATTGAAGAAAATGAGGATAATGAAGAGTCAAGTGAAGCTGGTGAGAAAAAACTTGTCAAAACCGGAGAAAAACATTTGAGTTGCTCTCAAACCAAACAGAAAAGGAGAGCCGGGGAATCTTTCGCCTGCACTCAGTGTGGAAAGAGTTTCACACGCAAAACAATTCTTAAGCAGCACATGAGTATTCATACTGGAGAGAATCTACACACATGCGATCATTGCAGTAAAATGTTTTTATGGGCTTCAAATCTGAAGAAACACTGGAAAGTTTGTTCAAAGGAGAAGACACATGCATGCTATTTGTGTGGGAAAAGTTTTTTGCATCAACAAAATTTTAAAGCATGTCAGAACATAATTACTGATGTGGGACAGTACATGTGCCTTGAATGTGAAAAGACTTTTAATTCAGCGACCCGTAGGATCCACACAGGAGATAAACCTCATAAGTGTTCACTCTGTAACAAGAGATTCAGTAGTTTAGGAGACCTAACTAGACATGAGAGGATCCACACTGGAGAGAAACCTTATAAGTGTTCACACTGTCACAAGAGATTCATTCAGAAAGCACATCTGAGAAGACATGAGAGGATCCACACTGGAGAGAAACCTTATAAGTGTTTGCACTGCAAGAAGAGATTCAGTGATTCAATGAATCTAAAAAAACACAATAGGATCCACACTGGAGAGAAACCGCATAAGTGTTCACACTGCAACAAGAGATTCAATGGTTCAGGAGACCTACATAGACATGTGAGGGTCCACACTGGAGAGAAACCACATAAGTGTTCACACTGCAACAAGAGATTCAATGGTTCAGGAGACCTACATAGACATGAGAGGATCCACACTGGAGAGAAACCACATAAGTGTTCACACTGCAACAAGAGATTCAATGGTTCAGGAAGCCTACATAGACATGAGAGGATCCACACTGGAGAGAAACCTTATACGTGTTCACACTGCAAGAAGAGATTTAGTGGTTTAGGAGACCTAAATAGACATGAGATGATCCACACAGGAGACAAACCTTATAAGTGTTCACGCTGTGATAAGAGATACAGTCAGTCAGCAGATTTGAAAACACATGAGAAGATCCACACAGGAGAGATACCTCATAAGTGTTCACACTGTGATAAGAGATTCAGTAGTTTAGGAGACCTAACTAGACATGAGAGGATCCACACTGGAGAGAAACCTTATAAGTGTTCACACTGTAATAAGAGATTCATTCAGAAAGCACATCTGAGAAGACATGTGAGGATCCACACTGGAGAGAAACCTTATAAGTGTTTGCACTGCAAGAAGAGATTCAGTGATTCAATGTATCTAAAAAAACACAATAGGATCCACACTGGAGAGAAACCGCATAAGTGTTCACTCTGCAACAAGAGATTCAATGGTTCAGGAGACCTACATAGACATGTGAGGGTCCACACTGGAGAGAAACCGCAT
Source organism: Garra rufa (assembly GCF_049309525.1). Lineage (NCBI taxonomy): Eukaryota > Metazoa > Chordata > Actinopteri > Cypriniformes > Cyprinidae > Garra > Garra rufa. Next base: position 11,282,111 of record NC_133361.1, read on the forward strand.
AAGTGTTCATACTGCAACAAGAGATTCAATGGTTCAGGAGACCTACATAAACATGAGAGGATCCACACTGGAGAGAAACCTTATGCGTGTTCACACTGCAAGAAGAGATTTAGTGGTTTAGGAGACCTAAATAGACATGAGAGGATCCACACTGGAGATAAACCTCATAAGTGTTTACACTGTAACAAGAGTTTCAGTCAGTTAGCATATCTGAGAAGACACAATATGATCCACACCGGAGAGAAACCTTATAAGTGTTCACACTGTGATAAGAGATACAGTCGGTCAGCAGATTTGAAAACACATGAGAAGATCCACACAGGAGAGATACCTTATAAGTGTTCACACTGTGATAAGAGATACAGTCGGTCAGCAGATTTGAAAACACATGAGAAGATCCACACAGGAGAGATACCTTATAAGTGTTCACATTGTGACAAGATATTAAGTAATTTATCTAATCTGAAAAGACATGAGAGGATCCACACTGGATAATAACCGTATCACTGCACTGAATGTGGGAAGCATTTCAATCATTCATATGCTCTACACAGACATACAACAAACTATCACAGTAAGGCACCATACACATGGAGAGGCATTTATCTGTATATGTAAAACAAATTATATTGTGTTGGCGTTTCGTCAAGATGGATCCAGCAATTTAGGAGCCTGCAATCGTTATTAGTCTAAAACCGGAGTCCAGAGTGGATAAATCTGGAAACGACACCTTTGGATTTTCATGTGTATTGCAAATCCATATATTTTGCCTGTCCGTTGGTCAGTCTCAACTTTATTATTAACTGCATTAGTTTGCTATCAACGGCTCTAGCATCATTCCTAGGTCTAAAATGACATTTTGGAACTAGCAACGAAGGGTTGGATGAGCTGCTTAAGAAATTAATCCTACTCACAGTAGCATTTGTTTTGAAATATGGTAACCGTAGTATAAGCAGAGTAATTGACCTCGGGTGTGCATTATTTTTTAAGAATTCTACTGCCCGTCAATTATTCCTAAAAATTTTTTTCCCCATTACTCTGATGTCCAAGGTGCCACTTATAAGTCTCTGGAGAGACCCATTACGTCTGACCGCTGATTGCTTGTCACCTAAAATAAAAAATCACTGAAGATATGATATGTCCAAGTTGATCTATGCTTCGACCAACCATAAACTTTTTACCCGAGTATTGCCATAGTTCTTGACCTCTGTTAGAGTATGAGAACTGTTGTATTGAAAGTGTACGCAGGGTGGCCTACGAACTCCATTGAGAGTGTTGAAGCTGACTTGGTGATGAAACCGCAAACTATTTTCTTCATTAAATTTTTCTCCGATTTATGGCATCTCTGACTCCTATTCTTTGTTCATCATATCTGGTCCTTGGGTTTTGCCTACACTAGTCTGGTATGTATACTACATCGTTCACAACCAGTCGTTTTTAGTTGTTTCTTGTGTATGCAGATATTTCTTGAGACAGCACCATGCTTACGGAAGTACAATAAAATAAAAGATTGGGCAGGAAAAGCTCTCATTTTGTATGGATTCAGATCTGATGATGTGTCCATAAGTTGGACAAAATTACTAATTGGCCGGCACTGAGCATTAAGTCAAACACACATTTAAGTCTTTTTCAAGATGCATCGGCACTGTGACATCAAAGTATTGCAAAAGGAGTTTAAAAGCTTAAGAGTCGTCTGCTCTCAAATCGCTCTTACTGAAATTTGATGCCATAGGCCCCACCATATAGCACAGAAACTGCACTTGTAAAAGTCACAAATGACTTGCTTCTTGTGTCAGATCAAGGCTGTGTCTCATTGCTAGTTTTACTTTATCTTAGTGCTGCGTTCGACACTATAGATCATGAAATACTCATAGATCGATTACAAGCTATGCAGGAATACAAGGGCAGGCTTTAAGATGGTTCAGATCATACCTGTCCAATCTCTACCACGTTGTTTATCTAAATGGGGTGTCAATTATCAGTAAATAATGGAGAGCCACAAGGATCTGTTTTAGGTCCTCTGCTATTTTCAATTTTCATGTTACCCCTTGGTAATATTATTATGAAATATGGGATAAATTTCCATTGTTATGCATGCTGATGATACTCAACTATATATTTCAACAAGACCAGATGAAACTTCTCATTTATCAAAGAGTTTGTTAAAAATGTGAAAGAATGTATGACTAATAATTTTCTACTATTAAATTCAGATAAGACTGAGATATTACTTATTGGACCAAAAAACAGTACACAGAATCTCTTAAACTGCAACTTGCAACTAGATGGATGTACTGTTATTTCCTCTACAGTCAAAAATCTGAGTGTTATATTAGACAGCAACCTGTCTTTTGAAAATCATATTTCTCATGTTACAAAAACAGCATTCTTCGATCTTAGAAACATTTCCAAGCTACGGAACATGTTACCTGTTTCTGATGCAGAAAAGTTAGTTCATGCATTCATGACGTCTAGACTGGACTATTGTAATGCACTACTAGGTGGTTGTCCTGCATCTTCAATTAACAAGCTACAGGTAGTCCAAAATGCAGCTAGAGTCCTTACCAGATCAAGAAAATATGATCATATTACCCCTCTGCACTGGCTACCTATTAAATTCCATATCACTTACAAACAGTGTTGGGAGTAACGCATTTCAAAAGTAATAATATTACAGTAGTATATTACTTTTTGCAGTGACAAAGTAATATAACGCATTACTAATAAAATTTGGGTAATACTGTACTCGTTACCTTCTAAGTAACGCAAGTTACAATGATATATTTTAACTCAAAATTATGTGGTCAATTTACCAACACCACAAAACTGCACCAGAGAAACGGTCCGTGTACGTTTTATTCGTTTGATTTTTAATTTAAAATGAAATAAGCAGAAATAAGAAAACGGTTCCTTTATTTGTTTTTTCATTTGTTCAGAAAACGAAAAAACGTTATTTTGTGGGTCTCGGGTTGGAGAAGAGAAAGACAGCGGCGGACGAGCACAGACACACACACACACACACACACACACACACACACACACACACACACACACACACACTGGTTTACATGTTTTATGGGGACATTCCATAGGCGTAATGGTTTCTATACTGTACAAACCGTATTTTCTATCGCCCTAACCCTACCCTACACCTAAACCTAGCCCTCACAGGAGATTGTGCAAACTTTTACTTCCTCAAAAAAACTCATTGTGCATGATTTATAAGCCTGTTTCCTCATGGGGACCTGAGAAATGTCCCCACAAGGTCAAAATTTACTGGTATTCCTATCCTTGTGGGGACATTTGGTCCCCACAACGTGATGAATACCACACACACACACACACACACACACACACACACACACACACACAAACACACAAACAAACAAACAAACACAAAAGGTTTAACTAAATACAACATAATCTGTTTTATCATCGTCTATATAAAAAACTAATAAATACACATAATATATTTGACTTAAATAGCCTTATTAACAGATTAACCAAACGAAAGAAAAACAAATGAATCACATATGTTGCTAAAGTTATTTGGTTAATTAAAAGTGGCGCGCTCTACGAAAGTTAATGGAAAGGAAACCAAGATGACAGAAATAAAAGTAAACACATTGCAGTTTCAAATTATCCGTATGGCCAAAAATGATTTTGTTGTTGTTGTTGTTTGTTTTCGGTTTTTCGATCACGCCGGCGTGTCACGCACACACATACAGAATTGCAAACATTGCAGCCTGTTGAACATTTTGATAATTATATGCAACCAACCAAATATGATGTAGATAAACTTTTTTCCTTTAAAATAGTGCGTAGGCTACTGCGTAATACAATCTGTGCCATTCAACCTGAGCCATTGAGAAACACAGTATTTGCTCCTGTGAGAATATTTTTAAGCATGTTAATTACAAAGCCTGGTTTATACTGTTCTAATACATCGCGAATATAGTCACATTTAATTGGTTTCGTGCCGACTTAGAGGCTGCGTGAGAACATTACCGTTTGCGTTCAGTTTCGCTTTAAAGCAGCTTAATTCGTTTTGGCTTGTTTAGCAACTTATATTCTATATATTTGTCCTGTTAAAAATGTTTTAAATAGTCCAAATGCTAGGTATTGTGTTTATTGTTTGTACATTATAACATTTTGCTTTATTTACCAATGTTATTGATATGATTTTATTATTTAATTCTATATAGACCTACCAAATTACCCTCCACTTTAAGCATTTTAGAATGTCTGCCCATACTTCTGTGGATATTTTCAGTGAAAGTAACTCAAAAGTAACTAGAAGTAGTGTAAGTCATTAAAATTCAGAGACAGTAATATTGTAATGTAACTAATTACTTTTAAAAGACAGTAACTAGTATTATATAATGTATTACAGTTTGAAAGTAACTTGCCCAACACTTACAAAATATTACTTCTTATCTATAAGGCCCATAATTGTTTAGCTCCTGCATACATAAGTCTACCACGCTACAATCCATCACGTTTCCTAAGGTCAAAAAACTCTTTTGGTAGTATCTGGGATAGCAAAGTCCACTAAAGAAGGGAGAGCCTTTTCACATTTGGCTCCCAAACTCTGGAATAGCCTCCCTGACAAAAGACAAAGATGTCATTGTCTGAAACAGCAGAGAGTAGCCAGTGGTAAATTAAGGAATGGTCTTTATGCACCTCTGAAAGCATAGTTGTGTACATTATATTGCATTTCTGTCAGTAGATCCTCCTAAAAAATAAGACATTGCACCTTTAACATATTAAATGCCAAAGGATTTGAACATTTAATATTAAACATTAAATTACTGAAATATTACTTTAAATTTTAAATGGTTTGACTGACAAAAAAAAAAAAAAGAAAAAAAAAAGGAAAACCCTAGTTTGAGAACTTCTGGTCTAGGAGAATTTGAGGATAGAAGAATCAGTTTAAAAAAAAACACACACAATAAGTAGTTGATTTACTATAGAGAGAAAGGGGTCTCTATCGCCCTCTGGAGGAGAAAAGAAGAATGAGGAGGCAGAGATGCCCTCTTATCATGAGAAAACAAAATGAAAGAAAATAAATGAAGCAATCCGTTTAAAAATATAAAGGGAACAATCAACGATTCACGTGTAAGTGTATTAGCGTATAAGCGTAAGTGTATAAGAGTGTAGGAAAAGCAAAAGCTTACAGCACCTGGTATTCCCAGGCGGTCTCCCATCCAAGTACTAACCAGGCCCGACCCTGCTTAGCTTCCGAGATCGGACGAGATCGGGCGTGTTTTTTTTTTTTTTTTTTTTTTTTTTTTATTATCAAAAAGTACAAAATAATATTTACATAACTCATTTTTCATTCATTACACCTTTCAATCTTATTACATTTGAAGACAATTTAGCATATACAGCATGAGCTTTGAATTTAACCCTCCTTTATATCACTCAAACGAAACCAAAAACCCAAAACAAAAATACCTAACTTAAATATAACCATTTCTTTTCAAAATGTTAAACTAAACCTTTCTTTTGTACATATAAATCCACTTTCTTCTACAAATGCTTTTTCAAATTCTTCTTTGCTTAGGTATTTCCACATTATATACACATTCTTTCTAACAATACTCTTGAACATTTCAGTCACATCTACTTTCTTTCTCTCATAGTATGCCATATTCCTCCTCACCCATATTGCATACCTTGCATTACTTAGAATCAAATTCCAAAAGTTCACCTTCCTATCCTTATAATTTGTGCATTCACCAAACAAAAACAGTTTTTTCCACTCATCTTCTGCAACCCCTTTTCCCATTCCATCTTTTATCAGTTTTTTCATTTTTCCATGAAACTCCTCAAGTTCCTTGCACTCAAAGAAAATGTGCATCAAAGTTTCTGGCTCTGTCTCACATATATCACATTCTCTACTCACATTTTTATTCATTTGATGAATTACCACCTTTGTATAGATTCTATTGTGTCGTAGCTTGAAGTCCAAGTTCTCACAGTCTAGTCCGTTGTATTTTATATTTAAGTTTCTCCATATTGTTTTTACTTTCAAATCAGGAAACAATCTTGGCCATACCGCTTCTGATGCAGGCACTTTGATCTCCTTTCTGACCATCATTTTGTATACAGTTTTCACATTTATCTCCCACAAAAACTTTTTTCTCCCATTTTCCACAATGTACATTTCAGGCATTCCCCAATCTCCCACTTTAACAGTTTCCCTTTCAATCCTTTCTACCCACCTTTCAGGCAGGCTTTTTTTAATGTTTTCACATTCACCATCCACTTTTGCTTTCTCAATTTCATCATCCCACCCCACCACACAATCATATATTGCTCTATTCGGTAAAAAACCTTTTACATATTCGTAAGCCATATCCTTTACTTTCCTTACCCCCGCTCTCATGAACAGTCTGTTGTAAAGCATTTTCCCTCCCCTCCTTATTCTTGGGTTCAGGAAAATTGGCTGATTGTGTATTTGGTTTATGTTTTCACATTCATAGTTTACATTTATCACAAATTCAGCCCATGCAGTAAACACTTCTTGGTAAAACAAAGGCAACTTTTCAATCATTGGCTTTTTTAAAACCATAAACACTCCTTCTTCACCACACCCTCCTCCTTCATTTAAATATTTTCTCATATACCCCTTCCATCCATATTCTACTTTGCCACATAAATACTTTTTTATTGTCTTAACTCTTATTGCTTTCCTTTTCACATCTAAATCCATCAATTTCAAACCCCCCTCACTGTAATCTGCTATTAATGTTTTTGCTGATATTTTTACTCCTTTCCCACCCCACACAAAAATATTCACAGCCTCTTTTATTCCATTTAACACCCAGTCTGGTAAATCAATTGCTCCCATCACATAATTACATTTAGTTAACAATAAAGAATTAACCACTACCACTTTTCCTCTTAGTCTTAATTCCCTTAGTCTCCAAAACTGTAACACTTGCTTGATTTTGTTTAGCACTCCTGACCATGTTGCATCTCTTGCCTCTTTTGCATTCTCTCCTACGTTTACCCCTAAAATTTTTATAAAATCTTTCGTTATTTTAAATGGAACATCTGACCCTTCCACCCTTATTCCTCCTATACTCATTATTTCAGATTTTTCCACATTTATTTTAGCACCTGACGCTTTCCCATATTTTTCCATCTGTTTTCTAATTTTATTTATACTCTCTATATCCCTAACTGTAAAAGTTGTATCATCTGCATATTGATGTATTACACTCAATCCTCCATTTGGTATTTGAATACCTTTTATTTCCTTGTCATTTTTGATGAGTGTCGCCAGTGGCTCAGCTGTTATTGAATACAATATTGCAGACAACGGACAGCCTTGCCTTACTGACCTCTCTAACTGAAAGGGGTCAGTTAACACCCCATTAACCTTAACACAACTTTTAGCATTTACATATATTAATTTTATCCACTTTTGCATTCTCTCTCCAAACCCAAATCTCCCCATTGTCTGTTCTATAAAGCTATGTTCCACCCTATCAAAAGCCTTATTTAAGTCTATAGATAAAACCAATCCCCCTTTCCCATCTTTCCCCATCCCTTCTACTACGTCCCTTATTGTGCAAATTGTATCTGTAATGTCTCTTCCCTTTATGCTATAAGCTTGGCTTGGTGATACTATTGACCCTACCACCTCTTTTATCTTATTTGCCAGCACTTTTGTCAGTATTTTATAATCCGTGTTTAACAGACTCAACGGTCTATAATTTTCTAGCTTAAGTGGACTTCCTTTATTTTTATATAGTATTGTGATTACTCCTAGCCCCATAGACTCTGGCATTTCACCTCTCTCTTCCATACTTCTATAAACCTTCCACAATATTGGTGCTACAGTCTCTTCAAAAGTCTTGTAAAACTCATGCGTTAAGCCGTCTGAGCCCGGGCTTTTATTCTTCTTTGTCTGTTTTATTGCTTCTTTTATTTCTTCGATACCTATGTCACTTTCACATATATTTTTCTCACTTTCACTTAACCTCACACTCACAGAGTTCAAAACTTCCTCCACACACTCCTGTTTAACCCCTTCTTTCTTAAATAGCTTCTTATAAAATATTTCTACTTCTCTTATTATCTCCACATAATCAGTAATCTTATCTCCTTTTTCATTTTCCAACTCTGTTATATACTTTTTCATCTGCTTTTTCTTTTCTAAGTTTAGAAAGAACTTTGTGCTTCTTTCTCCCTCTAACGCATACTGCGCTCTACTCCTTATTATTGCACCCTTACTTTTTTCTTTTTCATACTCCTCTATTTCTGCATTTATCTGCATAAAGCGTTCTTTATCTTGCTCGGGATTAATTTCTATTTTTTCTGCTTCCCTCTTCAATTCATTTTGCATTACCTCAACTTTGCTCCTTCTCTTAAAATTCCTTTGTTTGGCATATCTAATACTTCTTTTTTTAATTATCCCTTTCATTTTTTCCCACCACTCACATACATTTTCATCAAATAAGATATTTTCCATTTCATAATCTATACATTTTCTGATATTTTCTTTATATGCCTCTTCTTTTAGCAAGTCTGCATTCAAACACCACATTCCTCCCCCCCTCTCCTCCTCGTTCACACCCATCTTTACCATCATCATAGCATGGTCACTTACTCCCACAAACTTATATCTCACATTTTTTATATATTTTAACATTTCCCTTTTAGTTAAACATAAATCTATACGGCTTTGTTTCAAGACTCCCATCACCAATTGTCTTCTAGAGAAGTCTTTTTTGTAGGGATTCTCATCCCTCCATACATCAACTATGTCCTCATTTTGCATCCATTCAGTTAAATATTTTCTGGATACATCTGACTTAAAGTTTGCGCTGCTTGACGCGTCCAGTCTTGTGCACCATACATTAAAGTCACCGACTATTATAAAGTTGCCTTTACACAGCGGCTTAATTTCTTTAAAGACTTCTTTTCTTTCATTTTCTGTGTTAGGTGCATAAATGTTTATCAGCCTGAACAGTTCATTGTGAAATACAAATTCAATCACTAACAATCTCCCATTTCCATCCTTGTATATTTGCTTCACATTGTTTAATCGATCTCCTTTTATCAGGGTTGCCACGCCACAGGATTTTGCAGTCCCATGATTAGAAATAATTTCACCTTCCCACCTCTTTCTTATGTTGTCCATTATTTCATCAGACCAGTGTGTCTCTTGCAAACAGAGTATATCCGCTTTTAACAAACCCTTCACCTTCTCAAACTTATTTTCATCTCTTAACCCATTGCTATTCAAACAGGCAATGTTCATAATGCCCCACATAGCAAGTATCATAATTTTGAAAAAAATCATACTCATTTTGCTCAATCCATGCACTTACTTTCTGCAGTGTGCTCCTCCATTTCTTTCTTCTTTCTTTTCTTCTGCACCCTTTTTCCTTCGCTTGTGTCCATGTCCTCGTCCTCGATTGTCTCTAGACTCTCTGGCACTCCTCCACATCCCTCCACCTGCAGCTTTTCGCCTTGCCCTTTTGCACTGTCACCCTCCTGACTCTCTCCATCACCTTTCGCTGTTTCCCCTTCTCCATTTTCACACTCCAAGCCCTTCATAGCCATCTCCTTTCCGGGTTCCGCTCTCCTTTCTTTCTTTTTTCTTTCTCTCTTTCTCTGCCTCTGCCCTGGAGCCTCCTCCTCTTGACTGCTCACATTCTCAATCGCTCTCCACTCCACTGTTCTTTCTTCTCCACTCCATGCATCCCTTCTTTCTTCTCCAGTCGCTTCACCTTCCTTTCCTTCGATCTCCACCTCTTCATCCACCTCATACAGATCCGAATCCTCCTCATTGCTGTTTTCCTCATCCATCTCCGGCAGTGTTTCACACACACATAATCCAGGTCGCATATTGCACATAATGCAGTTCACCTCCTTGCACTCTCTGGCGTAATGTCCCTGCTTGTCACATTTAAAACATCTGAAGCTTGGGCAGTCTCTTACAATGTGACCTGGCTGAATGCACAGGCGACAGACTTTCACTTGCCTGTCATGTATCACTCTGAAGTGCTCAGTCCCTCCTAGTGTCTCAAACTTTGTTGAATATGGCAGTGATTTTACCACATCATTGAATTTTACCTTTAAAAATCTTGTCCCATCAGCGATATCTGTCCCCGGCCACATTCTCCTTTTCACTCTTGAGACCGCTTTAACTCCCCATTCCGACAGCTTTCTCAGTATCTCCTCATCCTGAATATACATTGGTAGACCAAGAAATGAGACCACCATCTCCATACAGTCCACCTCTTTCGCCATAATCCGACTGTTCTTTATCTTTAGCCCATCCAACAACTTCTTCTTTCCTTTTTCCTCTTCCATTGTCAGCTCGTATTCTTTTGGTGTTTTGTATCTACAGCCGATCACCACTCCACACTCTTCTCTCACTTTCTTCAGTATCTCCATCATCGTTATTCTATCTTCTCCTTCTATTTCCACCAGCACTGTGAGCCTCTTTTCATAATTCCTTCTTCTTTGGTCCCGTTCTCCATCCATTTCCCTTGTGTTCCTTTTCTCCAGGCCTCTTCCCACCTCCATTTTGTCATCCAACATTGTAGCCATCTCAGCACAGAAAGTATCTATCCCCAAACAGCAATAGCCGTTTGGGGATTAAATAACTTGACTACCCACCAATTCCTCTTTTTCAAAAAGGTTGTTTTAAAAACACAGGCTTCAGTTTCCAGTTCTCAAAACTCAAAACACTCTCTGTTTGCTTTCTCCAACAAGCTGTACCACTTCCTGCTTCCACTAGAGGGCGCTCAGCGTGGTATGGCCGTAAGCGAGAGCTGAAGACAAGAGAGAGCCATTTAAAGAAGACACACCGACAGCAGCACTACACGGATCGACCCGGAATGACACACACCCCGGACTGTAGCTGCAACACAAACAGCACCTTTTTCCTCCGTCAATTATTCATAGGGTTTTTTTTTTTTCACGAAACATTTCCTTAATCAGTCTGTCCAAACTGACTGTCCAAAGAGTCATATCGCAACTGTTCAAATCCAATTTGCGTGTCCATAAGCGCTCTTTCGTTTTACGGAATGTGTGTTTCATATGGTAATGCCGTTGCGTTGTTATGCCAACGCTACAAACAACAATAACAGCAATGCAGTTTGCAATAGGCCTATAGATGCAGTCTTGCGCGGTATGACAACATCGCCGTATATTTCGTCTTCTAAAGCAGCAGCAGAAACGCAGAAAACTGGATTGTGCGACTTTATTCTGTGCTGCCGTCTACGCATAGAGGTGCGTATAGCTGTATATTGTTTTTCCCGCAACAAGCTTGTTTCTGCAAAGACGTTTGTTATGTTTTCCACAAAAACGTCTGATGTGTTTACATTTTATGTGGCTTGAAAACTTGAAAAAGCAGAAATCCTATTCAAATTGGATTTCTGCTTTTTCAAGTTTTCAAGCCACATAAAATGTAAACACATTTCCAAAACAGTAAAAACTGTTTTACTGGTTACTGAAAAACTGTTTTTACTGAAAAACTGTTTCACTGATTTTGATACTGACCGTTATTTAAAAAAATAACGGTCATTTTGATTTACTGACTGACCAGCATTCGTTGATGGTCAGTCCGAGAACCATTAAATGTAATCTTCTAATCCTCACTAATGAAGACTGGTGTTGATCAAATACTACGCGCGTCCATAATTTATTCATCATTTATTTGTTTAGATTGGACTTTTCAAAAGAAAACAAATCAGTGCACCTTATAGACACAAGGAGCGTAATATTCCCCATATTATCCTCTCCTCTCGACGCTTCACACTCCAGTCCAGCGGGTGGCGCTAAAATACATAGCCTACGTGTGTTTGCCAAACAATATAAAATATCAGAAGAAGAAGTTTAGATTCACCA
>NC_133361.1:11294487-11316204 GCF_049309525.1 Garra rufa
GACCATCTTTGAGTGAGTCTTTAAACCGTTCATTCAACTACACGTTCAAAAACGCTTATTTATTTAAAGAGAGACGTAATGAAACACGTTGTTGAAATCATTTTAACTTTAATCGCCACTTTTAAAGGCTCAGCTGACCAGCAGGGTGTTGATGCTAAGACAGAGATTTCGCTTTCCTTGGACATGACAAGCTAGTTTCACATACAGACTCGATCTGAAAGACAGGCGCAGGTAATCGCACAAGCTCAGTCGATCTCTCTCTCTCTCATTCGCTGTTTAGGCTTGTTAAGTGCATAATTTATAATGAGCCTCATAATAAACACATTATGTTATCATTACTAAATTATTACTAATTTAATATTCAGCACACAGGCATTAAGTGAGAAGGGCAAAACCTTTGGAAAAAAGAAAACGAGCAAATATCGCGGTTGTTGCATTCCTCTGCGGTTATGCACGTTAATAGTGCGGTATTGCGATATTGCGGTTATCGCAACAGCCCTCATATGAATGTGTACGTAGAGAAATGCTTGTTCTGTACATGTCAGTGTGAATCAATAACAGTTTTGCAGCAAGCTTTGCAAACAGACTTTTACTGTAAGATACCAGAGCATTGTCACAACTAGGGCTGCAACGATTCATCGACATTGTCGACAAAAATCGATAATAGAAATAGTCGACAATGAATTTCATTGTCGATGTTGTCGCCAGACATGTTTTTTCCGACCGAGTGAGGCATCTCTCTGCCGAGAGTCGCACATGCGCATTAGCTTCTATGCTGACTCTGAGCGATAACATACAGAAATGGCGGCGTCCATGGCAGCAGCTGCGCGTACCAAAACACGCCCGTTTCACACATATTCCTTCTGCAGTGCGTATGCGCTGCGTATTTTTTCTGCACCCATGTCGGATTAGCGTTCACAACGCACGAACTGCAAACGCGTTCTGTGTGAAAGCAAAACGAGTTCGTGCTGCTTCTGCACAGCATACGTAACGTACACGGACTGCAGACTGAGTATGTGTGAAACAGGCGTAAAGTTTGGGAGCATTTTAGCCTGCTACGGCGAATAAAAACCTGTCCTGCATGGTTTGCAAAGCAGTCCTTGCGCATCACGGCAGCACCTCGGTGATGCACGAACATTTAAAGAGAAAGCACGTCGGACAGTTGAATGAAACGGAGTTTGGCTCGCCTCGGTAAGATTTAAATAACATGGAAGCCAATACGTTTTGTTTTGGATGTACATTTTTGTTTACTGTTTTATTGCTGCTAATGTGCCTGCCCCTGGTTTACAGGAAGAAAATGTTTGATTTTAATTTATTTTTTCTTATAAAACAAATGTGCCTGTCCTTTAAAAAAAATGATAGTTTCTTTATTTATGCATTTATGTCTATACTGACCGAGCACTGTGCCTAATTGGTTTTAGACAGGGCATTTTTATTTACTTTCGTATGAATTGGCCTATCAGCAGCAAAGTTCAATAAAATATGCATTTTTCATTGAAGTACCCCCTTCTTTCTTGTTTACTATCATTTTCCACATAATTAAAACAATCTCATGCTAAATTTTAGAAAAATTAAATAATCATCCGATTAGTCGACTAATCGTTTCAATAGTCGGTGACTAGTCGACTATTAAAATAGTCGTTAGTTGCAGCCCTAGTCACAACCCTGCTGAAAAAAAAAAAAACTAATACCAGACTAGGCTGGTTGGCTGGTCTTAGCTGGTTTAAGCTGGTCTCCAGGCTGGTTTTAGCTGGTGGTTTCCCAGCCTGACCAGCTAAGATCAGCCTGACCAAAGTGGCCAAAACTCCTCTAAAACCAGCCTGCCTTCCTGCTATGACAAGCTAAAACCAACCTAGGCTGCTTGGTTGGTTTTAGCTGGTCATAGCTGGAAGGCAGGCTGGTTTTAGAGGGGTTTAGGCCACTTTTCCAGCCTGGCTAGGCAGGTTAGGTTGGTCAGGCTGTGAAACCACCAGCTAAAACCAGCCAGTATTGAATTGAAGTTTGCGTGAACTTTTTAATGTAAGGCATGCACCACACATTAAGCTATCGTATAGCTTCAGAATAATTGAAATATAGTGTATGTTAACGTTATTGTGCTTTATGATGCTTTTAAGCGGCTTAACGTAACGGTAAAGAATGGCCGTATTGGAGCCAATACCCATTATGAATATTTGATCAGCAAACCCTTACTATCATCATTATTTATTTCTTCGTTAAGACACTATGAAAGATCACCTCAAGAAGCATTATATTTAGATGGAAAAACATTATAGGTGCACCTCAGGAAACATTATAAATCAATATAATAAAAATACAGTTCATGATTCTTTTAAAAAGTATTACATTTGATAGGTGATACTTGCATCCTTGTAGACAGCTGTGAAATAATATAGATTTGACGAATACTTTTAACAATATTTCAAAAGATACATTTAAACAACAGTATATTTTGCTTCTTTGCATTTTTTAAACATACAGACGGACAAAAAGGCATCCCCGTTTGTAAAAACAGCATGAGTATTACATGTTCTGCTTATAGATGTCTCCGGTTTCTTTACAAAATGACATTGCTATCTACTGGCCTGTCACCATAATGCAGTGATTTTAGTCATTTTCATGGATCTGTGTGAAATGGGATAGTTTTGTCTGTACACAGATATATTATCCTTTTAACTTTTAAAATGTTCCAGTTGATTTTCATCTTAGTAATGGTTTCATTTTAGGCCTGAAAGAAGAAAGGCAAGATCTGACGGAGGTGGAGGAGAAACATCAGGATCTGAAAGATCACAATGTCAATGGAGATAAATCAGTGAGTTGCAGCGATCAAAAAACAGTCAAAAGGCGTTTCATCTGCTCTCAGTGTGGAAACACTTTCACATGTAACAGAAACCTTCAGACTCACATGTTAATTCATGCTGGAATAAAGCCTTTCACCTGCTCTCAATGTGGAAAGAATTTCATACAGAAAGGACAACTTAACAACCATTTGCTAACTCACACTTCAGAAAAGCCTTTCAGCTGCTCTCAGTGTGGAAGGAGTTTTAAACGTAAAGCAAACCTTAAGAATCACATGATAATTCATGCTGGCGAAATGCCTTTCAGCTGCTCTCAGTGTGGAAAGAGTTTCACACAGAAAGGAAATTTTATCATACACATGAGAATTCATAGTGGAGAAAAGTGTTTCATCTGCTCTCAGTGTGGAAAAACTTTCACGTGTAACAGAAACCTTAAGGAGCACGTGTTAATTCATGCTGGGATAAAGCCTTTTACCTGCTCTCAGTGTGGAAAGAGTTTTACACAGAAAGGACACCTTAAGAGTCATTTGCTAACGCACACTTCAGAAAAGCCTTTCAGCTGCTCTCAGTGTGGAAAGAGTTTCATACACCAAGGACAACTTAACAACCATTTGCTAACTCACACTTCAGGAAAGCCTTTCAGCTGCTCTCATTGTGGAATGAGTTTTAAACTTGAATCAAACCTTAAGAGGCACTTGATAATTCATACGGGGAAAAAGCCTCTTACTGTGAAAAGACTTCTACAGATAAATCGAACCCTTGGACTCCCATGTTAATTCATACTGGGGAAAAGTTTTAGCTGCTCTCAGTGTGGGAAGACTTTTACACAGAAAGGAAACTGTAAGATTCATTTGTGAACTCAGCCAACCCTGACAGAAAACGTGCAGGATTTGCCAGTGTCAGCCCTCTCGGGGATAAGATGGCGGCTGGGGGCATGCACAGGTTGGCAGGAGCTATGCGCTTTCTTCTAAAACCCCCAGACTATCTAATGCAGCCATCTGGATGCCTCTTACAAAGTTGGATAACAATTTTGTATATTTTAACACTATTAATTGTGTCTGTTAAGCATTGTTGAGCTATCACCTTTTATATTCAAAATTCCTCAATAATGTTCCTCCTAAATCTTCATCTAAGGCGTGTGAGAGATCTCCATCAAACAACATTAATGTGATTTCTACTCAATTGGTGATTGTACTACTTTTGGCTGGAGACATCGAAGTTAATCCAGGCCCAACACCAGCGGTGAACACTATCTGCTCTACAGAAGAAACAACAGTGCCAACAAATAGTGGCCCTCAATACACTACCATCTGGTCACTGTCAAATCGCCTGTTTGACCCACCGCTGGGCGCTGTGGGCCCTGTGGAGTTCCCGCGTCTTGGGCTGTTTGGTGGTGGTTGCCGTGGCAGCGCCTCTTCCTGGTTTGGTGCGGACGTGTCGTTGGCTGGTGGTGTGGAGTGCGGGGGCGTGGGCGGCCTTGGAGGGGCTGTTTCGCCGTGTGTGGAGCACGGTGCTGGCTTTGCTGGGCTGGGGCTCTCCATGGGCTCGGCGGAGATCGTGCCAGTGGCGGCGGGCTCGCCGGGGAGGCTGCACTGCAGGAGGGACGCGGCGGTAGTGTGCACTGGTGAGCGTGTGACTCCACTAACACAAACAACTGTTGCTGACTTTTGCAATGTTAATCAACAGACTCCTCCAATGAAATACAGGAATCCAGTCTTCAAAAGGCACAGAACCAACAAAATATTTCGCACATTAAATCAGGCAAGGGTAGTTTGGGATCCGTTATCAAAAGTAAAGGGACTATTTGGCGGACATTTAAATATACGTAGTATGAAACCAAAGTGTGAACAATTGGAACATTTGTTGTGCAGTTCCAATATTGACTTTTTAGGACTTTCAGAGACGTGGTTAACCCATTCTTCTCCTGAGGCTGTTGTAAATATGCCTGGGTATAATGTATTTAGAAAGGACAGAAATGATGGGAGGGGTGGGGGAGTAATAATGTATGTTAGAAATACTTTAAAGTGTACAATGATTGAATGGCCAAGTGAAATTATTTTGGAATGTGTAGGTGTTGATATATCACTTTCTGCAACAATGTCGTTTGTTATAGTGTGTATATATAGAAAGCCTACTGCAAAAAATGATTTTTATGAACAACTTAAACTTCTCCTTAAACACTGATAAAAGCAAGGAAATTATTTTAACGGGTGATTTTAATATTAACTGGAATATAAAGAGGGAACGAACGACTCTTAAACAAATTACTGACTATTTTAACTTAACACAAATGATAAAAACACCAACCAGAATAACAAACCATTCGGAAAACCTAATAGATCTGTTATTTACAAACCACGCTGAGAGGATTAGTAAACAGGGCTTTCTGATCATAATATTGTATTTTTCTCTCGAAAATTAAGTAAAAAGCGATTTCATTCATTTACATTTAAAAACCATTACAATTTTATTCCAAAACATCTACATCAAAATATTGATATTATTCTAAATGACGTAAATTGGTCTGGATTATTTTCTGATAAAGATATTGAAACCAACTCTCAGATATTTAATGCTAAAATTACAGATGTTATGGAGCCTTTTATTAAAAGAGGAAAAAGTAAAAAAGGGAGAAATCATCTACCCTGGTTGAATAATCACTGCAAAATACTTATGAAAGAAAGAGACATCTTACTCAAAGTGTTTTTAAAATCTGGTCTTACCATTGATAGGCAAAGATTTACTTCCATGAGAAATAAAACAACTCATACCTTACGTAAAGCCAAATTTCTTCTTGGATGTCATTACAAGTGCAAATGGAAATGGCAAAATAATATGGCAAAATATCAATAAACTAATTGGAAAGCAAAATAAAATGGACAATGATAGATTGGAAATAAAAGTTAACAACGAGCTGCTATATCACCCAAAAGAATTAGCAATTGAATTCAATAATTTCTTTTTTAATTCTGTCAATTGAATAACACAAATGTTTAGTTTCTCAGAGACAGTTTGTAAGCCTATTAATCCTGGACAGCCGGTCTTCAGGTTAGAGCAAATAACTGATCTTGAAGTGGCTAATATTATTAAATCCATGAAACCATCAAAGGCCAAAGATGCTGGTATGTCCGCTAACACATCTGATAAATCTATCAATTAAAATGGCAGTTGTTCCATCAGGATGGAAGGTGGCTATAGTCTCACCAATTTTTAAATCAGGAGACAAAACAAATATTTCAAATTATCGCTCCATCAGCATCCTCCCTGTTGTATCTAAGGTTGCAGAAAAGTGGATCGCCAACCTGCTGAATAAACATCTCAGTAATGGCCATTCTCTCCTGCACCCCATGCAATTTGGGTTTCGTCAGTACCATTCCACAGAGACTGCAAACTGTGTCTTTGTAGAAACAGTGAAATCCTTGCTTGATAAATCCACATGTGTTGGTGCAGTCTTTTTGGATTTAAAGAAGGCGTTCGATACAGTAGATCACCGAACCCTTCTGTCTAAACTGACTCACTTCAACTTTGCTGAAGATGCGCTAGTTTGGTTTCAATCTTACTTGTCCAACAGAAGACAAGCTGTGCGTGTTAGTGGTACTATGTCGTCTTTCCTTGAATGTTCAGCAGGAGTCCCGCAAGGATCTATTTTGGGACCAGTACTGTTCTCTCTCTATATAAACGATATGCCAAACATTTGTCAAAATGTCCATTTCCAAATGTATGCTGATGATGCAGTTATTTTTACACCTGCTAAAAGCACACCGGAAGCATCATCCATTCTTACATCAGCACTGGAGAAAATTCAGCATTGGCTGCTTAAATCCTGTCTACTATTGAACAAAAAGAAAACTGTTACTACGATTTTCTCAAAAAAATTCAGAAAACTGGAGCGGTCCAATGTGTTCCTGGGGGGATTGGAACTTGACATTGTTGAAGAGTTCACGTACCTCGGGGTCACACTGGACCCAACACTTTCATTTAAAAAACATATTAAACTTATGGCAAATAGAATCAAATTCAATTTACATAATTTTAAACAAATCAGACCATCAATGACAATTACTTCTGCTAAAATGTTCCTACATTCAATGATATTTACACATATAGATTACTGCATTACAACCTGGTCACTTACTGGAAATACAATTTTAAAACCTATAGAAATGTTATTCAAAAAATCTATAGAAATACTTGATCAAAAGCCTCCGTCATTCCATCAGTGTAATATTTTGGGAAAATATAATATGCTCAATTTTAAAAAATTTATTAATTTTAAAAATAGCTGTTTAATTTATAAAGTTTTTCATGGATTGGCCCCACCTTCTCTTTCCACATACATCAAACCTAGGTCTGACAGAGGTTTTTGCACCAGAGCCTCATTTAGAGGAGATATAGAGATCCCGCACAGAAAAACTACACTGTAACAAATTGCTGTATTTTTTACAGCAAAATTATACAGAAACTTACTGTTTTGCCAATTTACAATTTATTGCTGTAATTTGCAATGCATTATGGGTTATACAGGGTTTTACAAGTGTTAACTGTATATTTCACTGTTAGCTGTAATTTATTTACAGGTAGGAGGTGCTTTGACTGTATTTTAAATATTTTTACAAGAATTTACTGTGCTGTGGCATTATGGGATTGCGCGGGCGGATATGTTTTGAAATCTGGTGACGTTAGACTGAAGCACAACGACCACAACTGAAGATAAACGGCAATCGATTTTTTGGTAAGTTTAATTAAATTTACTTCCATAAGTATTAATTATTTATTTTAATGTTAAGTAATTCATTTCTATCTATCTATCTATCTATCTATCTATCTATCTAAACGTTAAAAGTTTTATCAAGATATCCCTCTAAAGGTTATGTTTAGCTATTTTGTAAAGGGATGTGTAACTTTATTTATCTGTTGCTTCAGGCGAGGAAGAGAAATGCGGTGCGCGCCATTTCAGAAAGCAGCCTAAACTAAGGTAAATCGTTATCGTCATGTTAATGTTGATATATACTGCAGTTTGTTAGCTTTATTTGCCTTTGCTTTCTAGAGATCATATGTAGGTTGGCACGCACAGCATTGCTATCGAAGTGCGTGTGAAACGAAACTAACGTTACAGTATATGAGGTGCATTTGTCTTTGTTGATAGAAAAACATTAATATTACCATCGCTGGAAGAGTTCTCTTGAAACGTGAAGTTTATTTTGTAAAGGAATGTGTTGTTAACTTTTTTTTCTTTCTCTTTTTTTTTCACGTTTTTCACGTGCGATCCGGAGCTAAAAGGTAAAAACATAATGTCATGCCGTCTTAATGAATACTGCTTTTTATTCCGATTCATTCTTCTTCATCGATCTAACTTAAGTGCGAGACTAAACTAACGTTACATGAAGTGCTCAGTTGTCTTTGCTTCTGAAAAATGTAAATATTAACCTGGTTGGATGAGTATGTGTCGTGGTAATGTGTCGTTAACTTCTTTTCTTTTTTTAATATTTTTGTCAGGCAAGCCGAAACATCACGGAGATAATAAAGGTAAAAACATAATGTCATGACGTTGATGAATGCTTTTTGTTACTGATTTATTTGCCTTACTCTCGATAGAGTATTTTTGAAATTATTGCATATAAATAGACACAGAATATAGACTGAAATGCTGGTTTATTGCTTAAGTTAAATATGCTTAAGTTAAACAGTTTTGCTTCAAACGATATAAGCAATTGATCTGTCGAAATGACAAGCTAAAAAGTTGTCATATAACCTACTTGTACATAAAGCTTGAACCTAAATCTAAATGAGAAATGTATCACTGTAATTTCTGTCAATATGAGAGCAATACCATTGTAGGTTTTACTAGACACGTTAAAGTACAAAGTAATGTTCCTAACTGCTCTTTCACCTGTGGAGTACCTGACTGTTCCCATGCTTTTACAAAATTTTCAGCATTCAAGTCTCATCTATATAGAGACCATAAGACTTATACCATGTTGCCTGTATTTATTCATTTAGGTGAAATTCTCACTGCAACTCAGTGGATGCTGAGTATTGAGGGCCAAGTGGTCGTGAATCCACACCCCAACTTTGTGCCTGGATTTGCTGCTTTGTTTGCATCATACTACATCTTCAATCTGGTGTACCAGCATGAGGCATCCTGCACACTTAAGTTTATCCAGAGGTAAAAACAAAAAAATACTTAACTATGCATGTGTGTATTTATATTACTTAAATATAAAGGTTTTGTTCACCCAAAAATAAAATTTCAGTCATTAATCACTCTCCCTCATGTCATTCAAAAGCCATAAGACCTTTGTTCATCTTTGGAACACAAATAATTTTTTAAAAGAAATCCAAGATGTTTTTTCCCTTTCATAGACATGAATGCAACTGACATTTTTAAGTCCCAGAAAGGTAGTGAATACATCAGTGGTTCAATCATAACATCATGAAGTGATAATACTTTTTGTATGAAAATAAAACAAAAACAACAACTTTATTCAACATTTCGGCATCGAGTATCCCTTTAATTTAATAAAGTGACAAGAATACTTTTGTGCACCAAAAACACACTCCAGAGACTGAAAAAAATGTTGAATAAAGTAATTTTTATTTATTTATTGTGCACAAATGTATTCTCATTGCTTCAAAAAATTAAGGTTGAACCACTGGATTCGCATGTTTAATGATTCTGACCTGCCAACCTGTACGCATTTTGCATAGCGGCTACGCATTTTGACTTCAAAGTATGCTGGTACGATTTGTCACTCTAAACTATGCAAAAACCTGTTGACCCCTTTGTGCTTAATGTTAATTTAATATTAACAATTGGTGTAAAATAGATTATAAATACATATTAATTAAAATGTTGTACAATTCAAATTAAAATTAAATTATTCTGAATTCAGTTATTCCCAGTTCCCAATCCAGTTAAACAAAAAACTTTATGGCTTCAATTTTTTCATTCATAATGTGGAAGTCATTGAGAACCAAGGCTGTTTGGTTTACTCATTCTTTGCTATTCTTTTATTATAGTAGAAGAAATACATTTATTCAGGTTTGACAAAACTTGACATCATTTCTTTTTTGGATGAATTATTCCTCTGTAATGCATTACTATAGTTCATCAAATGCTTTTGAACTATTAAACAAGTTTTAATAAATTCTGCACATGCTTATGTTTGTCTGTCTGATGTTTGTGCAGATGTTTTGTTGGAATCAACCCACACTCCGGCACCAAGACGGGCACATCAAAGGTTGGAGCAAAAAAAAGGTGGGAAGGTCTCCGAGAAGAGGAACAACATCCATTTGTCAATCCTCATGTGTGTTCTCATCTCAGAAGGCTAATGGACTTTGAGTGGTTAAGCATGTAAGTTTACAAATGTATCAAAACTACAACTACAGGAGAAGCCATCTATAAAATAACAATTGCTTTCAGATTTGTTCTTTGGTCATGTTAAAAAATAAAATAAAAAAAAACTGGTCAACTTAGAAAAAATGTTAAAGAATGTTAAAATGTTTTAAAAAATGGCTAAATGTTTGTTAGAGTATTCTAGGTTTAATGAATCAGCAGTCAGTGCCATTCTGTTTTTTGAGCCTAAAGGGATTGCCATCATTTACTCACCTTCAGTTGTTCCAAAATTCTGAGTTTCTTTCTTGTTTTAAGATATTTTAAAATGTTGGTAACAGTAGCCATTGACTGTTATATTTTTGCCCTATTATGGAAGTCAATGGCTTAGTTGTCTGGTTATAAACTTCATTAAAATATAATCTTTTGTATTCAACACAAGAAAGAAACTAATAGTTTTGGAACAATTTAAGGGAGAGTAAATAATGACCATTGTTATTTTTAGGCAAACAGTCCCTTTAACTTTTATTTAACTATTGCTTTATGCTTTAATCTTGAGTTGTTTGTAGTTGTATTGTAACAGCTGATTTTTTTTATAAGTTTTTCTGTAGTTAAAAAAGTAAAATTCTTACTAGTGACAGTGCTGAAGTGTTGTCAGGTGTCAGCTTTAATAAACAATTTTCTTACAACAGCTTTGAATTTGAGTGATTATTTTTTTCAATCTTTGTTTTAATGCATTCACGTCAGTATAATGGTAAAAGAGCACAGTACAGTTCACAGTTAAAATAGTTATTTACAGGAATTTCATTGTAAAAAATATTACAGCTACATCTTGGCTTTTGCTGAATTCACAGGATTTTATTGGCAACTTTTGTTGCCAGGTACATACTGTAATTTAGCGTAATTACAAAAAAAACCTGTAATGCCTTTTTACAAGTTTAATTTTATAATCCTGTAAAAAACACAAAAAATTACTGTATTCTGCAAACATCAATTTATTGTAAATTGCTAAGCAGTATTATACTGTAATCCATTTTACAGCAATTAGCGGCTATTTTACAGGATTTTATTGGCAACTTTTTTGCCAGTAAATTATTGTAAATTCTACAGTATATTTTTTACAGTGTACCTTTGGACAAACTGTTCTGTCTATCAGAGGAGGTCATTTTTGGAACAGCCTCCCAACAAATATTAGAGAATGTCCTACTTACTGTACATTTAAAATGCACCTTAAACAGTTTCTTAAAGGTTCCCAGATATGTCCTCATTTTGACTAACTTTATTGATGTAATCTGCCTGAATGTGTGCTAATGTGTTTCTTGCTTGATATTGTATATTGTCTGTTCTTTTATGTTGTATTATTTTTATGTTGTTGTTTTCCTGCCTCGGGACTACAGGTGAAAATTAGCATTTATGCTACAACCTGGCTCATTTACAGTCTGTACAGAAATGTTAGATTGTTCATTAATGTGCACTGTCCCGAGCGAACAAATAAATAAATAAATAAAATAAATACACTTCATAAAGCCCTTCCACCTGCTCTCAGCCTGGAACAACCCAGGTTAAAAATGCTCTGGTTACTCACATAACCTCAGACCACATTTACACATAGCCGGGTATTTAGAGAAATTCCTCCCCTCCGTTTTCAATATCATTGTGCACACAACATCGTTTTCAAAAAACGTATCATTTATATCAACCCGCATAAATACGCCGTCGAGCGCCATAATAACTATGCCAAACCTATGGGAGGCAGTATAGGGAAAAGAAAAAAGCCATGCAAGCCAATCAAAATCCTCAGAATCGAAGTTTACGAGGTCCTCATTAGCCAAATAGTACTTTTTTTTTTCTCTACACTGACTGGCGACCCCATAACAGTAGTCTGACCAAACAAACTCTAAATAGGGCGCTCACATGACGTTAAGCATTTTCTGGCGCATAATGTGACGTTTGAGAACCTAAAACCCCGTTTCTCCCAGTTTACAAGGCAACGCATAACCGGCCTTTTCAGAAATCTCCACTATGGCCCGGAGTTTTTAGAAATAATCGTTTTTTGTGTTAAAAACGGGGTTTTCGTGTAAATAAGAGGCCAAACCACAGGGCAATATCTCCGTCTTTCCTTTGTGTAAACGGGGCCTTGGTTCCTTGAAGTAAGGGGGGCGTCAACACTTTTTGTTAGATTTGTTTTTATGTCTTAGATTTATCCAATAAAGCTTATTCATATTGAAAATATATATTTTGTGCTTTGTTAATGTCTTAAACCACCTGTCTTGTTGCCATGCTAATAAAGTGTTTTTACTATATTTTGAATATTAACATCCATCCACTGGCTTACTCACTATAAGCTATAGTTCCCTTTTAGCTAAATCGAATTAATTAAACACACTCTACTCATCTCCAGTATAGATTCTGGGTAGATACTCATTGCTCATGTCATTCATTTGATTCCTGATTTTAGAGAAGACAGTTGAACTAGAAACATCTGAGCAGATCAAGTGAGGTAATCTGATGTTATTGTGAAAGGTTAATATTACTGTTGCTTGTTCATTATTGTGTCATTTTTTGCAAAAACAACAGTGATGAAACTTGATCTGTATAGCAGTTTGTCCGTTTATGGTAGAAACATAACAGCAATTTCCATGTAAAGGAACCTGCAGTGTAAGTAGATAACTGCTTCTAAGGTGATTAAAACATATTGGTTTATTAAGTAAGGTCTTTATAAACCCCTGAAAACATAGTCATGTATATTATATTGCATTTGTGTCTGAAGATCATCTTTAATATTATGAATTGCACCTTTAATCACCTTTGTCTCAGATTATCTCTCCAGAGCTTCAAGGAGTAAAGCTTCATCCTTCATGAGCGCTCCAGCAAAGCATCTATCATGTGAAAGAGATGCTGCTCCACTCTGGAGCTCTTATGATAAACTCAGGAGAGAAACTGAAGAATGTTCTCCTGCAGAATATGCTCACGTTTGCAGACGCCAAACTCCTACATCCATACCTGTGTTGGTAAGGTACTGTCTTCAAGAAGGAGTGAAGACTGCGAACATCTTTCATAAGCTTCTTCAGTGCAAAGAAAAACACCAGCTGATGGTAACATTGAGCCAATTTGATGTAGACCTCCATCTGACGTGTGTAGAAGTGGTTCAGATACTGTGTCTAACTTTGATATGCAGTCAGTCAAATTCGGATTTGCTCAGTTCAGTGTCTTCGAAAAATGAGCTGGAAAAGAAGAGATATGTGACCCTGGACCACAAAACCAGTCATAAGTGTACATTTGTCTAAATTGAGATTCTTACGTCACCTGAAAGCTGAGTAAATATAAGCTTTCCAGTGATATATGGTTTGTTAAAATCCGACAATGTTAGTCTGAGATACAACTATTTGAAAACCTGCAGTCTGAGGGTGCAAAAAAACCTAAATATTGAGAAAATCGCCTTAAAATTTGTACAAATTAAGTTCTTAGCAATGCATATGACTAAACTAAAATCAAATTTTTATATATTTATGGTAGAAAATTTACATATCTTCATGGAACATGATCTTTACTTTACTTAATACTTAATAAAATAAGGATTTTTGGCATAAAAGAAAAATCTATCATTTTGACCCATACAATGTATTTTTGGCTATTGCTTCAAATATACCCATGCTACCTGGGTCCAGGGTCACATATGAGCATGGCATGTCTGGCTGAAATTCACACTAAAAGCTTTATGGACTTGTTTCTTATGTTTAGCTGTGGATCAGTCACAAGGATCAAATTTCCTGATGATTTCTTCCACCTCCTGTATAACACCCACCTTAGGGCTTTTGCAACATTTACCAACTAACACTCAGAAACTAAAAATGCACAACATTGGCCATGGCAACATTTTATTTTGTAACATTACAAAGTGTTCAAATGCAAATACTTCTGTTCTAATATAAACAATTGTGTATGACTACCGTATTTAATAAAGTCATTTTCAGAATGTAATTTTTAAGGGACTAATACACATCATTTAGACAAGATTAGGTTGAGTTATGGCAACGTTTTGGGGTTTCTGGTTAAAGGCTGATTAAAAAAAACTAAACACTAGCTTCTCTGTTCTTGTAATCTATCTATCTATCTATCTATCTATCTATCCATCTATCCATCTATCCATCTATCTATCCATCTATCTATCCATCTATCTATTTTTAGGTCTAACAACACCTTTCTTTTTCTTTTTTTATTACATTTTCTTTATATTTATTACATAAAAATGTAATGTAAGGCTGGTGTTGATGTTGAGAATCTTGCTCAATAAGTAAACCTGTTCTGGCCCACCTCAGGGCCAGTTATTATGTTTTTAACTGGCTGAGACTTGACCCAGTTAGGGCCCATGTCTGCACCTTATTTTTAATTCAGATTAGGGCCTTCATTCTTTGCGATATGTGGGTCGATAGAAAAGTGGTTGTGCGGACTGGAGCTGGGCCAGAAATCAATTGCTAAGTAGGTGTGTCTTTTTGAATTTAAATATGCAAAAATATCCTATATCAAAATATCCTTGTAAACACAGTTGGTTAGTCTTAAATCCCAGATATTTAGACGGACACACAACCTAAGGATGTTGTTTTTCATGTTAAACCTGTTCAATTTAGTTTATTATTATTATTATTATTATTCATCTATTATTATTTTAATTAGGCTACATCTCATCATTGTCATGTGTTTTAATTTATTTCCATAATTTACATGCTGCAATTGAAATATTTCACTATTTCGCTCATTTTTCTACTCTAATCTTCAATCACAAAGACTGTTGATGCTGATAAAATATCATGCGATGCAATAATTTGAATCCATTTTCGTTAATTTGTGCAAATCGGCATTTTGCAAAGAAAAAAATAAACCTTATACACGCACTAATTTTCCCCGTATTATTTCTCTCTTCTCCCCGCTTCTCACTCCAGTCCAGCGGGTGGCGCTAAAACTCAGAACGTTTGTTTGCCAAACACCTTTAAACCTCAAAGGAAGAAGCTTAGGTTCATTGCGTTGTTGTGATGCTGGCTTAACATGAACTGTTAGAAGTTCTGTTTCTGTAAATATAAAAACAGTTTTTGAATCAGGTCAGTAAGTATCTAATATTCTCATCCTCATAGTCGTGACTAAGTTTTGAAGCAAGCAGGAATATCTGGAGGAGTTTCAGCTAAACTGAGATCTGCTGCTGTGAAGATGATGTTTGTTAAAGAGGAGATTGAGGAGGACAGGAGTGAACCAGAAACCTGGAGAATAAAACAAGAGGAACCAGAAACTTGGAGAATAAAAGACGAGGAACCAGGAGGTTGGTGTTTATTCTTCATTCTTCTTTAATGGCCGTTTGTGGCACATTGGGCTTACAAAGCTTTAACCCTTTTTTCGAATCAAATCTGTTTCTGATTCACTTTTATGTTAACATTTCTCTGCGGTTTACAAGTTACACTGAATGTTTTTATTTTTATTTTAATTTCAGAGTTTGTTGAAAAAAATGAGAATGAAGAATCAAGTGAAGTTGAGGAGATCAATCAATCAAAAACCAAACAGAAAGATTTAAAGAAAAGAAGAGCCAAGAAATCTTTCATCTGCACTCAGTGTGGAAAGAGTTTGGCAAGCAAATATAATCTTCATGTTCACATGAGAGTTCATACAGGAGAGAGACCGTTCACATGTGATCATTGCGGGAAGAGCTTCACACAAGCAGCACACCTTTTTGATCACATGAACATCCACACTGGAGAGAAACTGTACACATGTGAACAATGCGGTAAAGTGTTTTTATGGGCTTCAGGCCTGAAGCAGCACCTGAATGTTCATACAAAGGAGAAGCCACATTCATGTCATTTGTGTGGAAAGAGTTTTTCATGTCTACCAAATTTGAGAGTACATCAGAAATTACACACTGTTCTGAAAGAGTTTGTGTGCTGTGAGTGTGAAAAGACTTTTGCTACAGCAAATGGTTTAAGTCGACATCAGAGGATTCACACTGGAGAGAAACCGTACAAGTGTTCACACTGTGACAAAAGATTCAGTCATTCAACACATTTGAAAACACACAAGAGGATCCACTCTGGAGAGAAACCGTATAAGTGTTCACACTGCGACAAGAGATTCAGTCAGTCCGCAAATCTGAAAACACATGAGAGGATTCACTCTGGAGAAAAACCTTACAAGTGTTCATACTGCGACAAGAGATTCAGTCATTCAGGACAGCTGAAATCACATGAGAGGATCCACACCGGAGAGAAACCGTATCAATGTACTGCATGTGGGAAGTGTTTCAGCAATTTATCTTCTGTATATTATCATGCAAAAAAATTATCACACAAAGTAGATCATCTTCAGATCCCACCCTTTCAGAACTGATGTTGCATCCCCACCGAATTTAACACAATAATGCATCAAGCAATAAAATATTGTCTGGAAAAATCATTCTCAAAGGGATAGTTCACCCAAAAATGAAAATGTGATGTTTATCTGCTTATCCCCAGGGCATCCAGGATATATGGACATATGGACATTGTTGTGTATCAAAGTAAAAAAAAATATATATAGAAAAACTGTTCAGTTTCTCGCAAAAAACGATCGTTTCGTGTCTTAGGACATCAATGTCTCGTCACGAGTCGCAGGGTGTAATTTGGCTTTGTCTGTGCATGTTTTTGTTTACTTTTAAAGGTTTGGTGCCCATCCACTCATATAATTTGTCCGGCAGACTGCACCGGTTTTCGTTAAAAATCTTTGTTTGTGTTCTACTGAAGAAACAAAGTCACCTACATCTTGGATGCCCAAGATAAGCAGATAAACATCAACTTTTCATTTTTGGGTGAACTATCCCTTTAACCAGTCATTACAAGCGACATGACAAAGAAAGGTTTTCACAGTGAATTAAGTTCATCTTCATCTTCAAAACCAGAAGATTCAACTGTGAGATTCAGATCAATTCAAAGATGGAGTTCCTCCACAAAGAACAATGTCAAATTGTTTTATACTTCTATATAATTTTGCTTTATGGTGTCTCCTGAAAACTTCTCCACACTGGGAACAACTGTGATAAAGACACTAGATGTTTCTAGTAACTATAGACTGTTTATAAGAATGCTATGTTGACTTGTGAATTGTTTAGATTGTAAGCGGTTAAGCATTAACAGCATTTGATTTAGCGTTGCTATTGAATCACTATATTTATAGGTTCTTTGATAAGTGATTTGTGATTTGAGTATAGCACGTTTATAGTCAATATTATTAAATGTACTTGATGATTTCACTGCTGTGTATTGCCTTTGCTCATGGTTTGTGTTTCCTGTATAGGTTAAAGGAGTAGTTCACTTTCAGAACAAAAATTTACAGATAATGTACTCACCCCCTTGTCATCCAGTAGGTTCATGTCTTTCTTTCTTCAGTCGTAAAGAAATGGTGTTTTTGTTTTTTGAGGAAAATATTTCAGGATTTCTCTCCATATAATGGACTTCTATGGTGCCCCTGAGTTTGAACTTCCAAAATGCAGTATAAATGCAGCTTCAAAGGGCTCTAAATGATCCCAGCCGAGGAAGAAGGGTCTTATCTAGCAAAACAAACAGTTATTTTCTAAAAACATTTACAGCTTAAATATTTTTTGAATCTTAAACGCTTGTCTTGACGTGCTAGACAAGACAAGCATTTGGGGTTAAAAAGTATATTATTTATTTATTTTTTTGAAAATAACCCATTGTTTTGCTAGATAAGACCTTCCTTTCCTCAGCTGGGATCAGTTAGAGCCCTTTGAAGCTGCATTTAAACTGAATTTGAAAGTACAAACTCTGGGGCACCATAAAAGTCCATTATATGGGGAGAAATCCTGAAATATTTTACTCAAACATAATTTCCTTATGACTGAAGAAGGAAAGACATGAACATCTTGGATGACAAGGAGGTGAGTACATTATCTGTACATTATCTAATTGATGCACTGAATTTGTGCAAAGAAGATCAAGTTCCTGCTTTAAGGATCTTCAAATAAATTGCATCCATAGAATCATCAATAATCAGATGTTTTGAGTTACTCCATGCACCCTTCATTGTTGAATGACACTGAGGTGAGAATCCTGACCTTGACAATACTTTAGAGAGAGAAAAACTCCTTGCATAGATGTGATTTTTTTTTTTTTTTTTTTTTTTTGTCATCTTAAGGCCATGAAACCAACAATTTATTTAAAACAAACACCTGCTTGAGGGAAAAAATAAAGGGATTTGTTGAAATATTTTGAAACATATTTTTTATTAGACATAAGAGTTTTGGTAGTTGGACTGAGCAAGAGGTATCCATCTCACACTTAAAATACGTGTTGAAAATTGTTTTTGATTGATTGCATTGATTACATTGATAATTGTAATTTTTGTATTACAAGTTTTCTAAAATGTTGCAAATGAAGCATTATTTAATTAAATATGCACTAATTTGCATACATTTCTAGTGCAAAAATCTAAACACTGG
Organism: Garra rufa; assembly: GCF_049309525.1. Lineage (NCBI taxonomy): Eukaryota > Metazoa > Chordata > Actinopteri > Cypriniformes > Cyprinidae > Garra > Garra rufa. The sequence goes on from NC_133361.1 coordinate 11,313,089, forward strand.
ATGAAGTCGGTTTTAAAATTCTTGTTTATTTTTATTTTACATATTAGAGACAAATGATTTTACAGAGGGACTTTTGGGTATCTCATTTTGCCACTCCATAATTTAGAAAAAAACTTTCAACAGACCAAAAAAATAAAAATAAAAATACCATTTTGGGGGTTATAAAATCCCTCTGTAAAAACCTTCCACATATAGAAAATAAATTAAAGTATGGTGCGTGTAATACTACTGAAGTGGAGATTTATGGCTCAGTGTAGGAGAAAAAAGTCATTTTGAAAAAATATATTGTAATTAAAATCACAAATAGATAAAGTGCTATAAAAGAAACACTTAACAGTGTCTTCTGGATGTTTTCTTTCAATTAGTCGCGAAAAACACTTTATGAAAAACCAAAAAGCCCAAAATCTCAAACCTAACAGGTGCATGAAAAAACAAAAATAAGTGACCTGAGATTGACCATTATAGATTTTGAAATGTTAAATAGGCTATGTGTATTACTAGTATAGGGGGGCTGATAAAAGCATAAGCGTTAGATGTGAAAGACAGTATTGTTATTTCTCACGATGTGACATGGATAAATCGTATAGACGCACAAAGTAAATATTCCCCGTATTAGTTCCCTCCTCTCGACGCTTCACACTCCAGTCCAGCGGGTGGCGCTAAGAAACACATACGTTTGTTTGCCAAACACCGTTAAAGCTCAGAGAAAGAAGCTTAGTTTCACGGCGCTCTCCGTTGTTTAAATGTGTTCAACAAATACCCAAGAGTTTTGAAACTAGAAGGATTATCTAAAGAAGTATCAGCTGAACTGAGATCTGCTGCTGTTAAGATGGTGCTCGTTAAAGAGGAGAGTGAGGAGGACACGAGTGAACCAGATCTTTGGAGAATAAAACAGGAGGAACCAGAAACCTGGAAAATAAAGCAAGAGGAACCAGAAACCTGGAAAATAAAACATGAGGAACCAGAAACTTGGAAAATAAAACAAGAGAAAGTAGAAACCTGGAAAATAAACCACGAGGAACCAGAAACCTGGAGAATAAAACAAGAGGAACCAGAAACCTGGAAAATAAAACAAGAGGAACTTGAAACCTGGAAAATATACCATGAGGAACCAGAGACCTGGAGAATAAAACAAGAGGAATCAGAAACCTGGAGAATAAAACAAGAGGAACCAGAAACCTGGAAAATAAAACATGAGGAACCAGAAACTTGGAAAATAAAACAAGAGAAAGTAGAAACCTGGAAAATAAACCACAAGGAACCAGAAACCTGGAGAATAAAACAAGAGGAACTTGAAACCTGGAAAATATACCATGAGGAACCAGAGACCTGGAGAATAAAACAAGAGGAATCAGAAGGTTGGTGTTTATTTCATTAATCTTTAAAGGAGTAGTTCACTTTCAGAACAAAAAATTATAGATAATGTACCCCCCCTCTTGTCATCCAAGATGTTCATGTCTTTCTATCTTCAGTCGAAAGGAAATTATGTTTTTTGTGTGAAACATTTCAAGGTTTCTCGCCATATAATGGACTTCTATGGTGCCCCCAAATTAAAATGCTGCTTCAAAGGGCTCTAAACGATCACAGTTTAAGAAAGAAGGGTCTCATCTAGCAAAACAGTTGTTTCCTAAAAAAAAAAAACAATTTACTAACTTTTTATCAATCTTTTTCAACAGCGGACTTTTGCGTGCCTAATGTACGACTCTGATATACAAGAAGGAATACATTAGGCACGTGCGAGTTCGTTACTATTACTCTGGTCATCTTTGCCTTTACATTAAAGGGATGGTTTGTTTCATGCAGCCAAGAGATGAAGTAGATACCTGTCTTCCCGCGGGGGTATAAGTTACTTTTATGTGGGCTTTTGCGGGACAAAATAACACATATTCCTTCTGGAGCGGGCGGGAGCAGGACTAAAATCCGTCCCTTGCAGATCTCTAAGATGAAGTTTGCGTGCAGCGGTAGATTTGTCTTCGGTTTTACAAAGCGTAGACACACTTTTAAACGCTTACCGCGATCCGTCTTTTCGACTGATGTTTACATTACCACCAGAGCCGGATTAAATAAATGGACTACACTAGGCAGGCTGCATTTTTTGGGCCCCCCTCCATCGATGTTATTTATGAATTGAAATCTGAAACTTACCAAAGTTACTAATAAAAGTTAATTCACATTTTACATAGCCTAGTCTTTGGTTACAAATTGGTTGTTTGTATGCCAAAATAAGTCATGTGTTGTATATTAAACAGTCTATCAGACTATTTTTTTTTATATTCATTATTGTCATTACACGGCTCTATTAAATGCTATTAAATTATCCTCATCTTATCCATTGGGAGTGTCATTGTTAAGGCAGTAGTACCAGTAAATAACCAAAAGGTGTCAGTAAACTATGTAAACAGAGCAAATAACTTTATCTGGTTTAGCTGGCGCCTCTCTCTCTCTCTCTCTCTCTCTCTCTCTCTCTCTCTCTCTCTCTCTCTCTCTCTCTCTCTCTCTATATATATATATATATATATATATATATACACAAACATATATATATATATATATATATATATATATATATATATATATATATATATACAAACATATATATATATATATATATATATATACAAACATATATATATATATATATATATATATATATATATATATATATATATATATATATATATATATATATCTATCAGTGATGCGTGGGTCAATGTACATACAACCCGAACCCGACCAACGTTTTCAACTAACCCACCCGCAACTCGGACCGCAAAAAAAAAAAAGGTAAATTGTACCCTACCCGCTTCCTGAACCACATGTTTAACATTTGATACTGACGCCAGCGATTATATGCGGCAATGCGGTGAAGATGCGTTCACTGTCAAACATCATGCGGCATTTATTAGGTAATTTTGTCAAAGAAATGTTCTTGATTAAAAGAAAAATACAGATTGTTCTTGTGATTTATTTTGTCTTTCCATTATACAGATTAGTTTCATTTTCGAAATACTCTAAATTATGTCAGTGATTCTGCAATGTTAAATGAAGAAAAATTTTATTTCGATCTAAAGTGTAATAAAAGTTAAGAAAAATATTAGCCTGTAGCCCTGAAATAT
>NC_133361.1:11316704-11363597 GCF_049309525.1 Garra rufa
CGACCCGACCGTCCGCGACCTGAAAATCATTAAAAATATATATATTTTTTTTTAATTCATAACCGCGGGTCACTGCTATATCAAAGACTATACTTTGCATACAGTCATGGGCTGTATTGCCTTTGCGTTAATCCGGCTCTGATTACCACGCAAGGTCCTGGCAGATTACACATGCAGAATAAACAAAGAAAAGCTTCAAATTGAATGGAACTGAGAAGCAAATCTGGAGAAAACAATAGCAGTGGAAAATAAAACTGCAATCAAAATATTAAATATATGTACTTTCACATTTCTGTTTTTTTTTTTTCAGTTTTTCAAACTACTGACAAATAAACTGTTGTTTTTTTATTTTTAGAGTTTTTTGAAGAAAGTGAGGAGAACGAGGAAAAAAATCATGCCAAAATTGGAGAAAAACTTTTGAGCTGCTCTCAAACCGAACAGAAAGATTTAAAGAAAAGAAGAGCCGATAAATCTTTCAGCTGCACCCAGTGTGGAAAGAGTTTGACAAGCAAATATAATCTGGAGCGTCACATGGTAATTCATACTGGAGAGAAACTGCACTCATGTGATCAATGCGGCAAAGCATTTTTGAAGGCTTCAGTCTTGAAGAAACACCTGACAGTTCATACAATTTTGAAGGAACACCAGAAAATGCATGAGAGGATCCACACTGGAGAGAAACCGTATCAATGCACTGAAAGTGGGCAGCATTTCAATCGTTCATCTGCTCTATACAGTCATACACAAATCTATCACAGTAAGTATTCAAGATTCAACTGATGTTCTGATCAAATCAAAGATGAAGTTCCTCCTAAAAAACAATATCAAAACACTTTATTCACTGTTGTTTTTGAAAACGACCAGTATTGTAATAATAGTATTACTGTTAATAACAACCATTAACAATACCCATCCCTACTAAAATTTAATGTCTTAAATGATTAATTTCATCATTTGTGCGACCTTTTGAGAGAAATTCTAGCAGTTTTGAATGGCTTTTTTAAGTATTCAACATTAAAATGCTGTTTTTCAATGGGACAAAACACAATATCTATCAACATATAGATTTGTGCTAAACAAACACTATGCACTATAACCTGTAGATGGCAGCAGAGGAGCACTTATTGGCTTTTTAGTCAATCATTTCTACTTTTTGCTTTATATATTACACTTCTATAATCACTATTATAATATATAAAAACTTCTAGAAATCAAATTATGTCAATGTTTTGCATTTTGTGTATGTAGTAACGTCATAAAACACAACTTTTCTTCACTTTGCGACTGAATTGCACATCAATTATAATCAAGGTAGTTCACGGTCAGTTCTATATAATACTATAGAAGAATAATGGTACGTAAGAGTACAATATATCAATTTTTCTATATGAAAAATTATATTTTGCATGTTACTGATATTAACAAATGTAAATTTTGTATGCTTCTCAACTCCAGCTCAGTGTGTTACTGTCAAATGTGTATTGCCATTAAATACAGTTAGTGGCGCTGCTCTCAAATGTTAGTCTAGATCACTGCACTGTTACATCAGGGTTCACTTTTATGTTCACATTTATCAGCTTTTTCCAAGAAACTGAAAATGAGCTATATTTTGGTTTTATTTCAGAGTTGATTGAAGAAAATGAGGATAATGAAGAATCAAGTGAAGTTGAGGAGGAAAATCATGTCAGAACTGGAGAAACACATTTCAGTTGCTCTCAAACCAAACAGAAAGATGTAAAGAAAAGAAGAGCCAATGAATCTTTCAGCTGCACTCAGTGTGGAAAGAGTTTCACATGCAAAACAAGTCTTGATCGTCACAGGAGAGTTCATACTGGAGAGAAACCGTTTACTTGTGATCAGTGCGGGAAGAGTTTCACAAAATCAGCAAATCCTGAGGATCACATGAACATCCACACTGGAGAGAAGCAGCACACATGCGATCAATGTGGTAAAACGTTTTTATGGGCTTCAGTTCTGAAGAAACACTTGAAGGTTAATTCAAAGGAAAAGCCACATTCATGTAATTTGTGTGGTAACATTTTTTCGTGTCTACAAAATTTGAAAGAACATCAGAAAACACATACTGTTGTGGGAGAGCACATGTGCTTTGAGTGTGAAAAGACTTTTACTAAAGCAACCAATTTAAAACAGCACCAGAGGATTCACACTGGAGAAAAACCTTATGTGTGTTCACACTGCAGCAAGAGATTCAGCAGCTCAGGAGACCTGAATAAACATGAGAGGATTCACACCGGAGAGAAACCTTATAAGTGTAAACTCTGTGACAAGAGATTCAGTCAATCATCACATCTGAAAATGCATGAGAGGATCCACACTGGACAGAAACCTTATCAGTGTTCACTCTGTGACAAGAGATTCAATCAGCCATCACATCTGAAAACCCATGAGAGGATCCACACTGGAGAGAAACCGTATCAGTGCACTGCATGTGGGGAGCGTTTCAGATGTTCACCTGCTCTACACAGTCATACAAAAAACATTCACAATAAGGCCCCATCCACACAGAGTGTCACAACGTGCGGCGAATGAGGTGCCAGAGGGAGACACGTGGAGCCAGAAATCCATGAATAAACAAACACGACAAAACTTTAAGACCGGACGATGTAACTGATGGAACAAATTATTTAAATAGGCTGGCAGAGGGGTGTGGCATGTAAACAAGACAGGTGAAACTGATTAGGGGTAATAAGAGGAAGTCCAAATATGGGCACAAGGGGAAACCAAAACAAACTGAACAATGAGGGGAGACAACCGGAGAAACCAAAACATGAGTCCATGGGGGGAGACACATTTAGCTGTATATGTAAATATTTTGTATCGAGGGTGACCACCTGCCCTGCTTTGCATTGTACTACAGCATTTTCACCTCTTGTCCTGCACATTGCATATTGGGAAAATGTCCTGCATTTTCATCATTCTGTTGGTTTTCAATTGTCACGTTAAGACATACATTCTTTTGCCTTTTTAAGAAAGCTTATTATTTATTCTTTTTGTGGTGTAGTTTCTGCACAAAGGATGTTGTAAGAAAAAGTGAAGAGGACGTCGAAGATCTCAGTGAAGATGTTTATTGCAGAATAGCAGTGACAAAGTACAGTCGTGGCCAAAAGTTGTGAACAAAATTTGAGAATGACACAAATATTAGTTTTCACAAAGTTTGCTGCTAAACTGCTGTTAGATCTTTGTTTCAGTTGTTTCTGTGATGTACTGAAATATAATTACAAGCACTTCATACGTTTCAAAGTCTTTTATCGACAATTACATGACATTTATGCAAGGAGTCAGTATTTGCAGTGTTGGCCCTTCTTTTTCAGGACCTCTGCAATTCGACTGGGCAACTTCTGGGCCAAGTCCTGACTGATAGCAACCCATTCTTTCATAATCACTTCTTGGAGTTTGTCAGAATTAGTGGGTTTTTGTTTGTCCACCCGCCTCTTGAGGATTGACCACAAGTTCTCAATGGGATTAAGATCTGGGGAGTTTCCAGGCCATGGACCCAAAATTTCAACGTTTTGGTCCCCGAGCCACTTAGTTATCACTTTTTCCTTATGGCACGGTGCTCCATCGTGCTGGAAAATGCATTGTTCTTCACCAAACTGTTGTTGGATTGTTGGAAGAAGTTGCTGTTGGAGGGTGTTTTGGTACCATTCTTTATTCATGGCTGTGTTTTTGGGCAAAATTGTGAGTGAGCCCTCTCCCTTGGATGAGAAGCAACCCCACACATGAATGGTCTCAGGATGCTTTACTGTTGGCATGACACAGGACTGACGGTAGCGCTCACCTTTTCTTCTCCGGACAAGCCTTTTTCCAGATGCCCCAAACCATCGGAAAGAGGCTTCATCGGAGAATATGACTTTGCCCCAGTCCTCAGCAGTCCATTCGCCATACTTTTTGCAGAAGATCAATCTGTCCCTGATGTTTTTTTGGAGAGAAGTGGCTTCTTTGCTGCCCTTCTTGACACCAGGCCATCTTCCAAAAGTCTTGTCCTCACTGTGCGTGCAGATGCGCTCACACCTGCCTGCTGCCATTCCTGAGCAAGCTCTGCACTGGTGGCACTCCGATCCCGCAGCTCAATCCTCTTTAGGAGACCATCCTGGCGCTTGCTGGACTTTCTTGGACGCCCTGAAGCCTTCTTAACAAGAATTGAACCTCTTTCCTTGAAGTTCTTGATGATCCTATAAATTGTTGATTTAGGTGCAATCTTAGTAGCCACAATATCCTTGCCTGTGAAGCCATTTTTATGCAATGCAATGATGGCTGCACGCGTTTCTTTGCAGGTCACCATGGTTAGCAATGGAAGAACAATGATTTCAAGCATCACCCTCCTTTTAACATGTCAAGTCTGCCATTCTAACCCAATCAGCCTGACATAATGATCTCCAGCCTTGTGCTCTTCAACATTCTCACCTGAGTTGGTATAGAGAGCTATAATTTATGTTTAAGCCTTTCTTTATGCCGCAGAAGCATCGCAGTGGGTTTGCGTCGTTATGCACTTCATTCCACGATACAATGTTCTCCTTGTTTTTACTTATTGTTGATCAATTATTACAAATATATATTAAAATTAAGATACAAATTATACAAAACTCCATTTATCCCATCGTATTGCCATCCAATCCATACCACGTCCTTTATGACGTTTACAAGTTACACAAACTTCTTTCGTAATTAACGGATTACACTGTAACAAAACATGAATTTAAAAACAAAAAATTAACATCTTGACATCCAAGATGTTAATGTCTTCCTTTCTTCAGTCGTAAAGAAATTATGTTTTTTGAGGAAAACATTTCAGCATTTCTCTCCATATAATGGATATGTATGGCACCCCCAAGTTGGAAATTCCAAAATGCAGTTGGGAACCACTGTGATAAAGACACTCGATGTTTCTAGTAGCTATAGACTGTTTATAAGAATGCTATGTTGACTTGCAAATTGTTTAGATTGTAAGCGGTTAAGCATTAACAGCATTTGATTTAGCGTTGCTATTGAATTATGTTTATATGTCCTTTGATAAGTGATTTGTGAGTATACTAGCACATTTATAGTCAATATTCTTAAATGCACTTGATTATTTCACTGCTGTGTATTGCCTTTGCTCATGGTTTGTGTTTCCTGTATAGGTTATTGAAGGAGTAGTTCACTTTCAGAACAAAAATTTACAGATAATGTACACACCCCCTTGTCATTTTTTTAAGTAAAACATTGGACTTCTGGTGCCCCAGAGTTTGAACTTTCAAAATGCAGTTTAAATGCCGCTTCAAAGTGCTCTAAACGATCCCAGCTGAGGAAGAAGGGAAAAATCTTATCTAGCAAAACGAACAGTTATTTTCTAAAAACATTTACATGTCATATGCTCGTCTTGCCAAGCTAGACAAGACAAGCATTTGGGGTTAAAAGTATATAAATGGTTTTTTCACGCAAGCGGGTGAGTACATTATCTGTAAATTTTTGTTCTGAAAGTGAACTAATTCTTTAAGTTAAACAGATCTGATTGAAGCACTGAATTTACGAAAAGAAGATCGCATTACTGTTTTAATCTGTTTTAATTGAAATCTATTGACACAAATAGATAAATTGCTATAAAAGAAACACTTAACAGTGACTTTTGGATGTTTTCTTTCAATTAGTCTGCAGAAAACACTTTATGAAAAACCAAAAAGCCCAAAATCTCAAACCTGACAGGTGCATGAAAAAACAAAAATAAAGTTACCTGAAATTGACCATTATAGATTTTGAAAAGTTAAATATGTGTATTACTAGTATAGGGGGGCTGATAAAAGCATAAGCGCGTTAGATGTGAAAGACAGTATTGTTATTTCTCACAATGTGACATGGATAAATCATCAAACATAAAAAAAAACATTACAAAAACGCTGCAAATAACTCTCATACAACACCATAGCCAAACATGTTCATATGAATTTTAATATAGTTATATTTTATATGAAAAAGTATTTTCAATAACTAGCCTACATTATTTTTTTAACAGTTTTGCATGTATATAAACTGACAATGATCATAAAACTTTCAAAAAATAATAATAATAAAGAACACCGGCAATGTTTATTGTGCCAGACTTCATTATTCTCATATATTCATATACATTACATTATTTTTATTTATTTATTTGTTTTTAATTAGGCTATGTCTTACTAGTATTATGTTTTGTCATTGATCTTAATTTCAATTCAATTTGAATTAAATTTTTCACTAATAAATTCGTTTTTCTCCTCTAATCCTAACTCACGAAGACTGTTGATGCTGATCAAATACCATGCGAGACTATAATTTTAAGTTCATTTAATTTGTTTGTGCAGACTGGTTATTGTTAAAGGGAAATGAATCAGTGCATCTTATAAACGCAGAAAGTAAATATTCCCCGTATTATTTGCCTCCTTTCGACGCTTCACACTCCAGTCCAGCGGCTGGCGCTAAAACACATACATTTGTTGCCAAACACCTTTAAACCGCAAAGGAAAGGAAGAAGCTTAGATTCACCGCGCTCTCTGTTGTTTTAATGTGTTCAACAAATACTTGTAAGAGTTTTGAAACAAGAAGGATTATCTAAAGAAGTATCAGCTGAACTGAGATCTGCTGCTGTGAAGATGGTGTTTGTTAAAGAGGAGAGTGAGGAGGACAGGAGTGAACCAGATCTTTGGAGAATAAAACAAGAGGAACTAGAAACCTGGAAAATAAAAAAGGAGGAACAGGAAGGTTGGTGTTTATTCTTCATTCATCTTTAATGACCGTTTGTGGCACTTTAGGCTTACAAAGCTTAGGGTCAATATTTTTCCCAAAGTACATATTACTAGCTCATTGACTCTGGATTCCTTAATAAAATAAACTAGATTCATTTAAAACCAACGGTGCTAATCTGAATTAGTATGACAGGGGTTGTCTATAAAACATGGAATAAACGAAGAAAAGCTTAAAATTGAATAGAATTGAGAAGCAAATCTGGAAAAAACAATAGCAGTGGAAAATAAAACTGCAATCCAAATATTAAACATATATATGTACTTTAACATTTCAGTTTTTTTTAAACTACTGACAAATAAACTGTTTTTGCTTTTATTTTTAGAGTTTTTTGAAGAAAATGAGGATAATGAAGAATTGAGTGACGACGAGGAAAAACCATTGAGTTGCTCTCAAACCGAACAGAAAGATTTAAAGAAAAGAGGAGCCAAGACATTTCTCACTTGCACTCAGTGTGGAAAGAGTTTGACAAACAAATATAATCTTGAGCGCCACATGAGAGTTCATACTGGTGAGAAACTGTTCACATGTGTTCGATGTGGGAGGAGTTTCACACAATCAGCACACCTTAAGAAACACATGAACATCCACATTGGACAGAAACTGCACTCATGTGATCAATGCGGCAAAGCATTTTTGAAGGCTTCAGTCCTGAAGAAACACCTGACAGTTCATACAATTTTGAAGGAACACCAGAAAACGCATGAGAGGATCCACACTGGAGAGAAACCGTATCACTGCAGTGAATGTGGGCAGCATTTCAATCGTTCATCTGCTCTACACAGTCATACACAAAACTATCACAGTAAGTATTCAAGATTCAACTGAGATTCTGAAGTTTCTCCTAAAAAAAACAAAATCAAAACACTTTATTTTTAGTCACTTTTGTTTTTGAAAATGACCAGTATCATAATAGTAATAATAACAACCGTTAACAATACCCATCCCTACTAAGATTTAATGTCTTAAATGATTAATTTCAGGGTTCGTGCAACCTTTTGATAGAAATTCAAGCACTTTTTAATGGCTTTTTAAGTATTCAACATTAAAATGTTTTTAATGGACAAAACACAATATATATCAACATATAGTTTTATGCTTAACAAACACTATGCACTTTAACCTGTAGATGGCAGCAGAGGAGCACTTATTGGTTATTAGTCATTTCTACTTTTTTCTTTAAATATTAAATTCTATAATCACTGTTATAAAATATAAAGACTTATAGAAATCAAATTATTTTGAAGTTTTGCACTAGTTTGTGTATGTAGTAAAAAAAGTCACAAAACATCAAACTTTTCTTCACTGTGACTGAATTGCACATCAATTACAATCGTGATAGTTCATGGTCAAGTCTATATAATACTATAGAAGAATAATGGTACGTAAGAGTACAATATATAAATTTTTCTATATGAAAATTACATTTTGCATGTTACTGATATTAACAAATGTAAAATGTGTATGCTTCCCAGCTCCAGCTCAGTGCATTACTGTCAAATGTGTATTGCCAATAAATAAAGTTAAATAAATAAATGAAGTTAGTGGCGCTGCTCTCAAATGTTAGTCTGGAGCTCTGCAGTGTTACATCAGGGTTCACTTTAAAGTTCACAAGAAACTGAAAATTAGCTATATTTTACTTTTATTTCAGAGTTGATTGAAGAAAATGAGGATAATGAAGAATCAAGTGAAGTTGAGGAGGAAAATCCTGTCAAAACTGGAGAAACACATTTGAGTTGCTCTCAAACCAAACAGAAAGATATAAAGAAAAGAAGAGCCAATAAATCTTTCAGCTGCACTCAGTGTGGAAAGAATTTCACATGCAAAACAAGTCTTGATCATCACATAAGAGTTCATACTGGAGAGAAACCGTTCACTTGTGATCAATGTGGGAAGAGTTTCACAAAATCAGCAAATCCTAAAGATCACATGAACATCCACACTGGAGAGAAGCAGCACACATGCGATCAATGCGGTAAAACGTTTTTATGGGCTTCAGTTCGGAAGAAACACTTGAAGGTTAATTCAAAGGAAAAGCCACATTCATGTAATTTGTGTGGTAACAGTTTTTTGTGTCTACAAAATTTAAAAGAACATCAGAAAATGCATACCGCAGTGGGAGAGCACATGTGCTTTGAGTGTGAAAAGACGTTTACTTCAGTGACCGGTTTAAAACTGCACGAGAGGATTCACACTGGAGAGGAACCTTATAAGTGTTCACACTGCAGCAAGAGATTCAGTAGATCAGGAGACCTAAAAAAACATGAGAGGATTCACACCGGAGAGAAACCATTTACGTGTTCACACTGTGACAAGAGATTTAGTCAATCATCACATCTGAAAATACATGAGAGGATTCACTCCGGAGTGAAACCTTATCAGTGTTCACACTGCAAGAAGAGATTCAGTAGATCAGGAGACCTGAAAAAACACGAGATGATTCATGCTGGAGTGAAACCTTTTAAGTGTTCACACTGTAAGATCAGATTCAGTCAGTCAGCACATCTGAAAATACATGAGAGGATTCACACTGGAGTGAAACCTTATCAGTGTTCACACTGCAACAAGAGATTCATTAGATCAGGAGACCTGAAAATACATGAGAGGAGTCACACTGGAGTGAAACCTTATAAGTGTTCACACTGTAGAAAGAGATTCAGTGTGTCATCAAATCTGAAAACCCATGAGAGGATCCACACTGGAGCGAAACCCTATCAGTGCACTGCATGTGGGAAGCGTTTCCGACGTTCACCTGCGCTACACAGGCATACAAAAAACATTCACAATAAGGCCCCATCCACACAGAGTGCAGACCTCATCAAGTGATCTAGCACCATCATTGTAAATAGGCGAGCGCACACGGAAAAACACTGTATTCTCCATTAATAGTAACTCATTAAAAAGATTGCCGCTTTCAGATGTGACTTTCTTCTTATTTGAATAGTTTAAGGGGATTTATATGGTGTTATTTTAGTGACAAACATCCAGAGTGCATAATGCAAAAGCGCATTGAAATGCGCAAGCACAAATCTCTTCCCTTGCATGTGGATTCTTTTCACTTCTCTTCAGTTATGACAGTGGATCAGTATTAACATAGCATAACAGTAGTTAATAGAGGGAGACCGATGTATCGGTTGTGCACACTAATAGGCACCAATAGTTGTTTGAGGAACTATCGTTATCGGCAAAACTCCATACCGATAGTTTTTCCGGGTTGCATCCATTGCTGGAGCAACTGAAGCTTAGTCTCAGCCTCACACATCACGATTAATGTCACAATTGTTACCATATATTTGCATTAGATTAAATCCAACTGGTCACATTGCTAGCCAGCAAAATTGTAGATTAAAAGATGTGATATGAGAAAACAAACTGTGTTCATTGAGCTGACAGAAATACTGCTGTGCCAGAGAGCTCCATTTATGTAGTTTTACATTACATCAAATCACATTACATCAAAGACTATGTATTGTGCATTTTAAGCGAAATGTTTGTATTTCTGTAGCTCTAGTAAAGCTAATGCATGATATAGAGATCTATAATTTATCATGAATCTTATACTGTCATTGTTGAAGTTTAAAAGTCTGGGTGTGCAACAAGGAGAAAACAGTGATTTTGACACCTACAAGGCGGTTGGAAAGTATTGAAAAAAATCATAATAGAAATGTAGTAAAATGTTTTTAGGGTGGTTTTATTGTTAGCTTGACCAAGGAAGAGGAATTCGTCTAAAATTATATGTATTTTTAAAAATATGACCAACGAACATAAAAGTGCCCATAGTCTAACAATCACTCAACGTCCCAATTTTCATACTTATACAACGCCCTAAAAGTATGTACTCTTTGTAAAGAAAAAGTACATGAGTATGTTGCGGAAGCTAGGCAAGCTTTGGGACTACTTCGTCTTTATCGGACGCTCTGTTGCCTTTACCTGAATCCTGTCACTGTTTAAACTGCCCTGTCAGTTAACATTATCTGCATTTCATTTAATTTGATTTTCTACTGAATAAGAGAGAAATAAAGAGGCACTTTCTTTCGGGAGTCTTTCATGCCGAGAACTCTGCTCTTGTGTTTGAATAATGATGCATTTAAATTTGTTAAGTTAATGACCAAACCTATCATTATGAAAGTTCATAATGTTGCTGCACATTAAATATAACACCGATAACATTTATTAAATATTTTATATTAGGTTAAACATTGATTATTTATCACTTAAACGACTCTACCTGTCTGTTGGTTGCATGTTTTTGAACACTTTTTACGTGTGTTTGTAGTTCTAATCAAATCCTCGTTCATCACGCAATGTGTTGTGGGTAGTTTTAGCCGTGAAGGTGCATTCACACCGGAAACAAATGAAGCGGCAAGCGCGAGTGATTTACATGTTAACGGTGCGTTTCCACTGGAACGTAGCGAGCGCTGCGGAGCGAGCGTTTTCAATTTATTCACATGGAAGTTGAGCGTAAACGGTCGCGTGGTGCATTTTGGGATTGGAAGCTGCGCGGAGAAAGCGTCAAAAGGTTGGACATTCCTCAACTTTATGCAAATCTCGACCGCAAAACGCCGACACAGCGACAACCAATCGCTGTGAAAAGTAGGCAAGGCAAGATTACGACGCCTGTTTCCGAAACTGATGGATTACTGAGCTTAAAGTAAATATACTTTGCATGTTTTCATTATGCTACAGTTTAGTTTGCGAACCACCGTTAAAACAAGACAATGGAACGTAAATAGGGTGTAAACATTGTTTTTTCAGAGGCGTGCTCTGCTCTAAATTTGACACTCCCCAAAGCAGTGGCGTTGTAGCATTGCCAGCGGCACTGAGCGTGGATTTGACACTGTCGTGGAAACACCGCAAGTCAATACAAAGACGCAAATAGCCATCCTGCAGCGCGAATGAAGCGGCGCCCATTGAGCGTTTAAGCGTTTGCCGCGCCATTCGCGCGAGTTGAAAAATCTGAACTTTGCCGAAATTCCGTGCCGCGGTAACCAATCAGGAGCTCGCTCTAGTAGTGATGTGATCAGTGAGCGGAGGCTGAATTTTTTAACAAAGATGGAAAAAATTGTCGTTGCTGTGTGCAGACACCCAGAGTTGTACGATACAACATCCTTTTTTATCGAAACAGGAATAAAAAGGATCTTGGTTGGAAGAAAGTGAGTGAAGAGGTCGGAGAAACTGGTAAGTTTTAAAAAAAACGCTCTTTAATCAATTCGACCCACATATATATATCAATTTGACCCACATATATATATATATATATATATATATATATATATTTATATATATATATATATATATATTAGGGCCGGGACTTTAACGCGTTAATTTAGATTAATTAATTACACAAAAATAACGCGTTAAATTTTTTTAACGCATTTTAATCGCACTTAATTTTGCACCGCGGAACGTTTCTCACTGGATGAGTTTCAGCGGACCGATTATACTGGAGCACCAACTAGTGTTCAGACAAAGGAATGCGCATATCACCGCAGCACATCGAGCCTCAAGTATCACCTCAATGCTTTTACAGAAGGTCTACCTACCTATAGGCTACCTGAATTTCTGAAATGTAGGCTAGTATATTTCTAAATATCCCAGTGTTTCCCCTACCATTATCTTAGGGGGGCGCGTTTGCAATGTCTCCTCCAAGAAAACACGGACTGGATCGCGGACTCCATTCATAAAAACCGAATTTACTATAGCGCGGAATGCCACGTAAATTCGTCGATTTTTGGATTGATAAATCAAAAGTTGGTCTGTCACTTAATTCAAATCGCGATATGGACTAGTGTCTGTGAAAACTGAAATGCAAAAAGACCGTTTTAATATGAATCCTGCATGTATCGTTTGCCTCTGTATGTTGGAATGGCAGAGACGCGTTTTTTTTTTAATGCACGCGTGATGCTCCCGTTAATTTTTGGCATTTGCATCTCACATGAACAGATAGACTCAATCTCCAAAGCTACTGTCAGTTTCACTTTTACCGTTTCATTTGAGAAAACTAGCATCATATACTTTACACACAGAAACTTCACGGCAACCTGTCAAAATAAAAGTACGGTTTAACATGAACAATATATATGATAAAAAATAAATATAACAACAAGATTAACCACTTAATTGTAGAAAAAAATACTATGATCATTATTTAAATGTTAAATTATTATTATTTATTGATTTTAACAGCAAACCTCTGTTTGTTTGCCAAAAATTAAAAAGGTTTATTTTTCATTTGATTAAAAATAAATAAATGTTTATGATTTCATTTGATTATGAGAAAAATTAAAACACAAGAATTTCTTTAAAAAAAAAAAAATAGCAAAAGATTGTAAAGCCCTATTGCTCAAAATGTTAAAATAGAGAGTTTTTTTTTTTTTTTTTTACTGAAATAAATGTTTTCGTTATTACACAAAGTAGGGTAAAGTACCAAGAAAAAAAAAGTATGGAAACCTAGGGGAAACACTGTATCCTATTGCTACACTTAATGGCAATATTGCACTGGTCTGTTGGACTTGGTTGAACAAAAATAAACTATTTTGTTGCTTAAGTTTATGTATTCAGTCATTATTCAATGGTATACTAAAAATCCATATGAAAAAACTTACTTCTCACTGTTCTCAGGTCAAATATTTATATGCGATTAAAATGCGATTAATTTAGATTAATTAATTACAAAGCCTCTAATTAATTAGATTAATTTTTTTAATCGAGTCCCGGCCCTAATATATATATATATATATATATATATATATATATATATATATATAAAATGAGACTACAAGCTAGCTAAAGCTGGCAAATTGAGCTCATTCACCTATTTTACAATTACTTTCCCGCTGACGAGTGGCAGCAGCCCCTCCCATGACGCGAATTCGCATCTGTTGTGAAGTGAATTTCACGCGCGAATGAAGCGAGTAAACTAAAATGTTCAAGCGTTCAACTACGCGCGAATAGCCAAGTCTGTTGTGAATGCACCTTTAGAGTGTGCATTGATCTGCACTTCGCATTCTGAAGTTAAGTAGTTGACTATCCGGAAATACTTTTTTAAACATACGACGATTTAGGACATCCTAATTCTATTTTCGAATAGTATTTAGGACGGATAGTATGTGAATTGGGATGCAGCAATGTACTTTTTTTAATTAGGTTATGTCTCACCAAGTGTCATTGATCTTAATTTAAATTCAATTGCAATTAAAAATGGCACTAATAAATTCACTCGTTTTTCTCTAATCCTCACTCACGGAAACTGTTGATGCTGATCAAATACCACGCAAGTCTATAAAGTTAATTTATTTTATTTGTGCAGATCGGTTAATTTTAAAAGAAAACAAATCAGTGTATCTTATAGACGCACAAAGTAAATATTCTCCGTATTATTTGCCTCCTTTCGACGCTTCACACTCCAGTCCAGCGGGTGGCGCTAAAACACATACTTTTGTTTGCCAAACACCTTTAAACCGCAAAGGAAGAAGCTTAGTTTCACGCGCTCTCTGTTGTTTGATTGTGTTCAACAAATACCTGAGAGTTTTAAAGCAAGCGGGATTATCCGAAGAAGTATCAACAGAAGAGATTTGCTGCTGTGAAAATGGTGTTTGTTAAAGAGGAGAATGAGGAGGACACGAGTGAACCAGAACTTTGGAGAATAAAACAAGAGGAACCAGAAACTTGGAAAATAAAACATGAGGAATCAGGAGGTTGGTGTTTATTCTTTATGCATCTTTAATGACCGTTTGTGTCACATCTGGCTAACAAAGCTTTAACCCTTTGGAGTCTAAGGTTTTTTTTTTTTGAAGTACATATTACTTACTCATTGACTATGGATTCCTGAACTAAAATAAACTAGATTAAGTACTAATCTCAGTTAGCATGACAGAGGTTGCCTATAAAAAATGGAGTGAACAAAGAAAAGCTTAAAATTGAATGGGAAGAGAAAACAAAAGCAGTGGAAAATAAAACTCCAATAAAAAACAAAAAACACAAAGTGTTACTAAGGAAGAGAACTTCTTTGCAAAATGCAAATGCAATATATCAAAAACCACTGCATCTTTTTGTTTCCTTGTCTTCACTGTATGCATACTTAACTAAACAAATTATAAACCACAAACCTCTTTTTGTTTTCATTTAAAAAATATAAAACATTAACATGTGGTTTAGGCAATTTGTCCACATATACTCTAATTATCTTCACTGTATGAATAATAAAGTGAAATATTACATAAAGTACAACTTTACTGTTTTGTTAAATAGCATGTCAGTTTTAATGAACAATAATAGCTTTTTTAAAAGTAATAGGTATGTAGTAGGAAATAGTGACAAAAGCAAAGAATTCAGTCAAATGTGCTTTTAACATACTATATCTGTATTTAAAAAATATATATTTAGTTACAAATAGAAATACACTTGAACCCTAATTTTAAACATTTTTAAAAATAGTTTAAAGTATAATAGTAATATATTAAAAATATGTACAAATTGTGAAAAAAGTGTGCTAAAATACAATTTAAGGACAGTAAGTGCACTTCCCTAATGTACTTAAAGTGCTCTATTTGCACGCACTAATTTTGTACTTAATGTACAAAGTTATTCTTTAGTACTTCTTGAGATAAACTTAAGATCATCTAAGTGTACTCAACTGTGCTATTTTGAGACACCATGAAGATGAACTAAAATGTGCTTTTAACATACTATCTCAGCATTTCCAAAAATGTATTTTGTTACCACTTATAATACAATTGAAACATATTTCATAAACCTTTAAATATACTAATTATACATAAAAAATAAACATATTATTTCAAATACGTTAATAATATATAACAATTGTATACAAAGCGCATTTATAATGTATTGCCCACATATTTTTATTAATAAAAAATACACTTGTTGATTAGTAAAAATACTTGCAAAGTTACTTAAAGTCTGTTGAGAGACCATCACAATAAAGAGTCAGCAGATATTAAGCAGACAGTCTACTAATACTCCACTGAGAGTAAGTTGACATGTAGGTGCAATGTTACTTAGTGTCAATAATGTTCGAAAGGGACCATTAACATAAAGTGTTACCAGATTAGATGAAAACATATGAAACACAACTTTGTGATCAGCCCAAACGGTATGACCTGGATCAAATAATAGATTCTTGAGACAAAATATTACCTGTTATATAGACCAAAAACCAATTATATTTCAATTTTTAAGAACTAGAGACATTAGAGCCATAGGCAAATGTCAGAAGGACTAGCGGAAATGACATCTCCTGAAAACGGCAAAGCACATTTGCAAAATAGGCCCTATCTTTATAAATAAACCACAGATTTAAAATAGTCTTAAAACTACATTTCATGGCACAATAACTGTAATATTTTGAAAATTACCCAGGTTTTCTCCTTCATTTTGCACAAGTCACCTCTTGACGATAAAAGGGGCGGAGCAAGAACATCCGCTGCAGTTGTAGATTTAGTTTGTTGTAATAGAGAAACATCTTTACAGCTGTTGCATAATATAGATGGAGCAGCAAATAATAAGTGAAGTAGTTGATCAACCATATTTAATAGTTCTCCTTATAGAAACGAGAGATTTGTGTATATAATGTTTTAAAAGTTATATTTTGAAGACCATGTACCTCATTCATGAAAATGTATGCGATTTGCATCAAAAGTAACACAATTCTTATTTTCAAGTTGTCTTTCCGCTGTTGCACTGGGGTTCGCGTTTATGTACTTCCCTTTTTTCAGGTTTTGTTTTTCAAACTACTGACAAACTCATTTTGCTTTTGTTTTTAGAGTTTTTTGAAGAAAGTGAGGAGAACGAAATATTGAATGAGAATGAGAGAAAGAATCATATCAAAACCGAAGAAACACCTTTGAGTTGCTCTCAAACCAAACAAGAAGCCTTAAAGAAAAGAGGAGCCAAGAAATATTTCACCTGCACCCAGTGTGGAAAGATTTTAACAAGCAAGCATAGTCTTATCCGTCACATGAACATCCACACTAGAGACGAACCGTACTCGTGTGATCAATGCGGCAGAAGATATATGACGGCTTCGGTCCTGAAGAAACACCTGAGAGTTCATGCAACGAAGGAACAACGGAAAATGCACACTGGTGCGAGAGAGTACATGTGCTTTGAGTGTGAAAAGACTTTTACTTCAGCAAAGTGTTTAAAACTGCATGAGAGTACCCACACTGGAGAAAAACCTTTCAAGTGTTCACACTGCGACATGAGATTCAGTGATTCAGCAAATCAGAAAACGCATGAGAGGATCCACACTGGAGAGAAACCGTATCACTGCACTGAATGTGGGCAGCAATTCAATCGTTCATCTGCTTTACACAGTCATACACAAAACTATCACAGTAAGTATTCAAGATTCAACTGAGATTCTGATCCCTGGAAAACAGTGTCAAAACACTTTATTTTTCTTCACTGTTGTTTTTGACTCATTATTCGTCAACTTAAGATTTATTTAGGAACTAGAGGTGCATGATGCACTGTCATATAGCCTTGCAACTGATCCTTATTTGCTTTTCTTGTGAGAAGGGATGAACATGGGCCCTCAAAAGCATCGTTAGCCAACTACACTCTTAAAAAATAAAGGTGCTTTAAAAGGTTCTTCACAGCAATGCCATAGAATAACCATTTTTGGTTTCACATAGAACCATTCAGTCAAAGATTCTTTAAAGAACCATATCTTTCTTTTTTTATAATCTGAATAACCTTCTTTCGCCACAAAGAACATTTTGTGAAACTGAAAGGTTCTCCAGATGTTAAAGGTTCTTTATGGAACCATTTAGACCAAAAAGGTTCTTCTATGGCATCGCTAATCACCTGTATTTTTTAAGCGTGCATGGTCGTAAGTTCCTTTGTTAGCAACATCAGCGATTCTGTGTTTCCCGAAATCATCGTTCAAACGAGCATTTGCAAAAAAGCATAGTTTCTTGTTAGTAAGTCATATGGGCTTAAACAAATTCTGCTCTTGGCCACATGCGGTACAATCTATATCTTTCATTCTACCTAAATAGAATTGCATTTTAATCAAAAAAAATTTCCGGGTTTGTGCAACCATTTTAGAGACAAATTCAAGCAGTATTCCACATTAAAATGTTATTTTTAATGGGACAAAAAACAAAATATATCAACATATAATTTTGTAGTTACAACACTCATGCAAAAAAAAAAAAAAGACCTGTATAACCTGTAGATGGCAGCAGAGGAACACTCATTGGCCCAGTCGTTAAATTCTATTTTTTTTCTAGTTTTACTCTTTTGTGCATGGGTAAAAAAAAATCACAAACTTTTATTCACTTTGCGATTGAATCGCACATCAATTATAATCATGGTAGTTGTCAGACAGTTCAATATAATACTATAGAAGAATAATGGTACGTAAGGGTACAA
Organism: Garra rufa; assembly: GCF_049309525.1. Lineage (NCBI taxonomy): Eukaryota > Metazoa > Chordata > Actinopteri > Cypriniformes > Cyprinidae > Garra > Garra rufa. The sequence continues at coordinate 11,334,882 of NC_133361.1, forward strand.
TATGTCAATTTTTCTATATGAAAATTTGATTTTGCACGTTACAGATATTAACAAATAGAAATTTTGTATGCTTCCCAACTCCAGCTCAGTGCATTAAATAAACAGTATTTGTAACTGAACTTAATGCAAAACCGAAGTAATTTTATGATTAAATTACCTTGATACCCCACTAATCTACTTCTGGTGCCACCATCTGTAAAAGTTAGTGGTGCTGCTTTCAAATGTTAGTCTGGAGTGGTTCACTTTTCTGAGCTTTTTACAAGAAAATGAAAATGAGCTTTTTTCACTTTTATTTCAGAGTTGATTGAAGAAAATGAGGAGAATGGAGAGTCAAGTGAAGCTGAGGAGGAAAATCATGTCAAAACTGGAGAAAAACATTTGAGTTGCTCTCAAACCAAACAGAAAGATAAAAAGAAAAGAAGAGCCAAGAATCCTTTCATCTGCACTCAGTGTGGAAAGCGTTTGAGAAGCAAATTTCATCTTGAGCGTCACATGAACGCTCATACACGAGAGAAACGGTTCACTTGTGATCAGTGTGGAAAGAGTTTCACAAAATGTTGTTTCTACAAACAATTGTGTCTACAAAATTTGATAGAACATCAGAAAATGCATGCTGTGGGAGAGTACGTGTGCTTAAAGTGTGAAAAGACGTTTACTTCAGCGTTCGGTTTAAAAGTACATGAGAGGATCCACTCTGGAGTGAAACCTTGTAAGTGTTCACACTGTGACAAGAGATGCAATAGATCAGGAGATCTTAAAACACATGAGAATATCCACTCTGGAGAGAAACCTCATAAGTGTTCACACTGTGACAAGAGATTCAATAAATTAGGAGATCTTAAAAAACATGAGAATATCCACACTGGAGAGAAACCTCATAAGTGTTCACACTGTGACAAGGGATTCAGTAGATCAGGAGATCGGAAAACACATGAGAGGATTCACACTGGAGTGAAACCTTATAAGTGTTCACACTGTAACAAGAGATTCATTCAGTCATCACATATGAGAACACATGAGAGGATCCACACTGGAGTGAAACCTCATAAGTGTTCACACTGTGACAAGAGATTCAATAGAAAAGGAGATCTGAAAATACATGAGAGGATTCACACTGGAGTGAAACCGTTTAAGTGTTCACACTGTAGAAAGAGATTCAGAGTGTTAACAAATCTGTATAAACACGAGATGATCCACACTGGAGAGAAACCTCATGAGTGTTCACACTGTGACAAGAGATTCAGTAGGAAAGGAGATCTGAAAATACATGAGATGATCCACACTGGAGTGAAACCGTTTAAGTGTTCACACTGTAGAAAGAGATTCAGAGTGTTAACAACTCTGTATAAACACGAGATGATCCACACTTGAGAGAAACCGTATCACTGCACTGAATGTGGGATGTGTTTCAATCATTTATCTGCTCTATGCAGGCATACAAAAAACGTTCACAGTAAGGCCCCGTCCACACAGAGAAGCATTTATATATATACATAAACATTTTGTATCTAGGGTGATTTTCACTCCATGTTCTGCATTTTTATCAGTCTGTTGGTTTTTGTCATATTAAGAAAACGTACATACATTATTTTGCCTTTTTAAGAAAGCTTATTATTTATTCTTTTTGCGATGTAGTTTCCGCACAAAAGATGTGCAGATTTTATAAAGTGATCTAGCACCACCGTCGAAAAAAGTGGCAAGCGCACAGAAAAAGGCAGTATTTTCCATTAATTTCAACCAGTTAAAAAAAAATCAATTGCAGCTTTTTTGAGGCCATTTCTATGCTGTTATTTTAATGCATCAAAATGCACATACACAGATCTCTTCTCTCAAAGGTGGATTCTCTTTATTTTGCATATGACAATGGAAGTAAATCAGTTTTAACATAGCATAACAGTCGCAAATGTCCCGCAAAATCGCATCTACTGTCCCACAACAGATCTATTGTCAAGTGGTCAAATCGGCGTTTCATCAAAATGGATCCGGCATTTTGGGAGCCTGAAAACCAGTTTCCAGACTAAATAAATTAGAAAAGAACACATTATCTGAAGTTTTCACAGTGAATAAAGTTCATCTTCAAATCCAGCAGATTCGATGTTGAGATTCAGATCAACTCAAAAATGGAGTTCCTCCCCAAAGAACAACGTTAAGAAGTTTTATTATTGTATGCCATTTTGCTTCATGATGTAAACGATATTGTGTTTTGTTTTTATATGTTTCATATAATGTTCAATTGTCTTTTAATGCATGTATGCATATAGTTTGCTTACTTACAAACTGTTCTCGACACTTTTTAAGAGAGTGAGATTAATTTTTTTTATTTGTTGTTTTTAAAACAAGTTTTTCTTTCACGTAAGATGTATTTAGGTAAAGCTGATGCAAGACACAGTACACTATCACGTAGCTTTGCAACTGATCCGCTTGTAAGTAGGAATGAATACCTGAACCTTGTATTAAACAATCTGAGGCTAAATAGACCAGTATCGAAAAGTTTTTTTTTTTTGAGTCACCTTATTATTCACTGTTTATGTGATAGTTTATTTGTAACTGCAAATGTTTCAACAAAGATTTCATTAAAGGATATCACCGGAAGCAAAACTCACCTTTCCATCTTGTTTTGAACATTAATGTGTGTTGGCAGTCTGTGTACACAACCACCCTACAATGATAAAAATCCACCCAGTGGTATTTTTTTAAATCTTTAAATTATTTAAATAATATCCCCTTTTTAAAATCAGGTCATTCTCAGCTTCGTGTGGCGGCACACAGACAGAGGCCACTCCCACGTTAGTTGATTGAGGTGAGCGCCTTACCTTAGCCCCGCCCTCACCGAGCTGAAATAGTCCGACTCCGATCGCCATTGTATGACTAAGGTGCAGAGGAATACATGAATGTCTCTGATTGAGCGATTGAGGTATTGATGTTGTTGGATGTAATAATAAACATAGCAGTCCTCATTTACTCTCGACATCTGAGCCGCTGGAGACCCGGAGGATTAACGTTACTTTTGTTTTCGAAAGCAAAGCGCCGAACCCGGTCTACATATCCGTTTATGTTCATGTGAATCACTTGTGATGCAGCTTCACCCACAGCAGAAGTGAGTATAAGGGTTTTTATGCATCTTTGCAAATGGCCGTTCTTAATAATGTGTTGGTTAGCTAAAGTAAACATTACAGCTCATCATCCCACTGCAGAGAGGGGCGGGGCGAGCAGAGCTCATTAGCATTTAAAAGTACATGCAACAGAATAGCTTGCTCTAAAAAGGGCTGATTTTACCTTGTCAAAATCAGCCATTTTTAGTGCAAGCTATTCTAGTGCTTTACACTACCATTGAGAAATTTAAACCAAAGTATGTTATAGAGTTCTCATTAAGACCGTAAAGAATCATATCAACTTGTGGAACATGGCTATCCAATAAGCCCTGTAACAGCCTGCATTTTGAAGCAGTAAATTACTTAAATGTTGGTTAAAGTAATATATATGTAACATTTTGCTCCTATATGAAAACTGTATAGCTTTCGTTGGACTAATCCCCCTTGATAACCTCCTCTTGCTGGGGTGCGCCGAAAGACTTTGATCTTGTGTCGACGATAGCCTGAAATATTGTCAAAAACACCTATTATTGGCACTATTACAAAGATTTGCCATTTTCAATTAATGTCGACCTGTTGCATTCTTATTGTTAATAGACCTACTATTATGACGCTTTATTAGGCTAAATTAAAATTAGAGCAAATTAGTGTGCCGCAATAATTACCACATAACTGGCACGCTGCAAGGATAACAAAAGATTAAGCTATTTATATTTCAGTAAAAAAATGTAAAGGTCTTTTAACATTTTAGTCATATTTAAAAAATCAATGAAATGAACTAGCTCCTAAATCTGTGAAACGTTAGGAGTAGTGGAGAGGACTCCTAACTCACTAAGACCAAATCCCAACTATCATAAAATGGCTGTTGCTGGCAATCTGCCTCTGAACTTAAACTTTTTTTTTTCTTCAGAAACACTCATTTAGGATTTGCACACATTTTCCCGTGCCACTTTTTTTGGTTTTGAAAGTTATCCCAAATCCAAATTTCCCTTTGATGATATCCTTGATTTCATTAACAAGTCGGGCAACAAGTGTTCTTGCGTGCAGTTTGATTTTCTTTAAAGTTTGCGTATCTTACTATCAGCCATGTTAATAAAAAGGCTGTTTATATGCTTAGCAGCTAATTGTTTATGAGAAACACAAATGTAAAAGGCTGACAATCACCTGAACATATACTTATTTAATTTAATTTTGCTCACATTTTCATTTTTAATCATGAAGGACGAGCATACTGTTTATGCATTTATTTATGAAGAGAACAGATTACCAGACATGTTTCATGTTCAACACCACAGTGACAAAAACAACAAAACATGCCAGAGCTGGGTAAAAAAAATATATATATATATCGATTACTAGTTTTGAATAGATTGTAATTTTTATGAACAAATATCTATTCTTAAATCCCAATCGATCTTTTGGTAAATGCTGTTTTCAGCTGATAAATGAACAGTTCATAGTGTGCCTCCCTTGTAACTTTCAATATGAATATGAGATTTCCAATTCTGTCCATTTCATTAGGGAATTAAAGTAATAAATATCGTCGTGGCACTCTTTGATGAGGCATAATAGATCGCTGTTAAACTGGGCACTTGCATGTATGCAGTCAAACACATTCATAAGATTCATAAGTTTCATTTTTGTTCTGGATCCTGTGCTCTGCTGCCACACTGGACAGGGGTGGGAATTACAGCTATCAATTACAATACATCACCCTTAGAGTAATCAGTCAAAGTGACGGACAGCCTTCAGATTTCTCAGCATGTCTTAACATGTGCTTCTCAAGGGTTGTTTTACGTGTAAAAGACTTTCCACACTCAGAGCAGGAGAAAGGCTTTTCCCCAGCATGACTTAACAGGTGATACCTAAGGTTTGTTTTACGTGTAAAAGACTTTCCACACTGAGAGCAGCTGAAAGGCTTTATTCCAGCATGAATTTTCATGTGATTCATCAGGCTCCCCTTTTGTATGAAAGCCTTTCCGCACTGAGAGCAGCTGAAAGGCCTTTTGACGTCTGTTTGATTGCTGCAACTCATTGATGTTTCTCCATCGAGACCACAATCTTTCTGATCCTGGTGTTGCTCCTCCACCTCAGTCAGATCTTGTCTTTCTTCTTTCACTTCCTTCAGGCCTAAAATCAAAACATTAAAGCGATGAAAATCAATTGGGAAATAAAAGCAAAAATATTTTTGGACAGACTAAACCATTGTCAAAACTGTCCCTGTTCACACAGATCTATGGTAATGACTAAAACACACAAAAACATGAAAGGATTTAAAGACAAAAAAAATCTGATTGAATAAACAAGGTTACTTCCATGTTATGACAGTGCTGTCAGGTTTGTATCTTAAAGCAGGGCTCGAAATTGCAACCATTTTGGTCGCATATGCTCCCGAAATGTAATCTGTGCGACCCCAAAATACATTTGGGAGCATTTGTGCGAGTGCAAATAATTGATGTGGTGCGACCATTTAAATTCTCTGCTAAACATTCATGGATTTCAGCACAGTGATCTAATATAATGACCGGTCCACCATTCTAAAATCTATCCTATTATTCAACAATAAATAAATAAATATATTTATAAAAGTTTAAAATTAGGGTTCAAGCGTATTTCTATAGTTGTAACTAAATATATATATTTTTTAAATACAGATATAGTATGTTAAAAGCACATTTTAGTTCAATAACATGGTGTCTCAGAATAGCACAGTTGAGGACACTTAGATGATCTTAAGTTTATCTTCAAATATACTTAATACTATTTTTTAGTACAAGAAGTACAAAATTAGTGTGCGAAAATAGAGCACTTTTAGTACATTACTGAAAAGTATACTTAACTAAGTGTATTTTAGTGCACTTTTTTTTTTTTACCTGGTACAACACACACACACACATACCTCAAGGCAATAATGTTTTGTTAGAATTACCACACTCAAAATCAATTTAAGTGTTAGTGCTAATAATGCATTCATATTAAGTGTACTTAAGTACAACTTTTGAGAAAATGTACTTCTACTACGATACATTACTAATAGATTTTTTATATATTAACTTATTTTAAATTTAGGATTAGTATGTAAACAGTCTACTAAAAGTCAACTAATGTTTAAAGCACACTTTTGAAAAACACACTAATAAAACTCTTTTGTATGTTTTTTTCTGTAGTATACTTCATTTTTGTCCACTAAAAATTTAAGTATTACTGGTATTTAGTAAAAATTTTTCAAGTGTACTAAAGTCCTACTGAAGTGTAAACATACTTTTAATTAGTATATTTATAGTGGATAACCATCACATTTTTATTTAACACAAAAAAATAGCAATGTACTTCAAATGTATCTGCGGGTATTTAAATGTATTTATTGCATTTAAGTATAATTTTTCTTCACTTGGGACAGCAGGCTACACCATGCATGACAGTAGTTACCTGTGATTGGCCTGGCCGTGCGTCACTCAGAAAACCACAGGCCAATCAGAAGAAAGGCTCATGAATATTAATTAGATAAGCCAAAATCGACCTGTTCTTGACAGAGCTCCTAAAAGAGGAGCTGTAAAAATATATTGAGATGTTTTTTGGCACTTATACCACAAATATATATCCTTTAAGGACATCAACAGCTAAAATAAACCTCCAAATAGTGTACAATATGGGACCTTTAAAATTAGTCGACAAATATATTGTCCTAATTTTGACCTTTATGCACTGTGGTTTATGAAATGTGGTTTAATACACTACTAATCAAAAGTTTTTGATCAGTGAGGTTTTTAATTTTATTTTCTGTAACCAATCATTTCTGTATCAGAAGGATTTCTGAAGGATCATCACCTCTAATAGCTAGGCCTACATATTAGTACCTTAAGGGTACGAATTACTAAGGTACTTAATATGTACCTTATGAGGGATTCAGACTTGAAGAATCACCTGAAAGTCCATACAAAGGAAAAGCCACATTCATTTGTATGGAAAGAGTTTTTCTCTTCTACATCATTTAAAAGAGCATCAGAAAATACACACTGGTGTGAGAGAGTAAATGTGCTCTGAGTGTGAAGAGACTTATATTTCAGCACAGTGTTTGAAACAGCACCAGAGAATTCACACTGGAGAAAAAAGCAATTTTTAACACTGGGTGCTTTTCATTTCTTATTTTTGCATCCTCGTTTCCTTTCCTTGCTTCCTTTCCTCGCATCTTAGCTCCACCCCCTTAGGATACGAGGGAAGGATTCAAGGAAAGGAAATGATGATGGAGAAATCAAAGGAGGAACACTGGAATATTCTTGACCACTCAAGCGTCACTTCAAAGCGTCATCAGCTGAGCTAAAGGAATCTGCCCATAGTTATTTATTTAAGGCATTCATAATAATTATTAACAAAGCAAGATGCCCTGTTTAAATATATGACATTATTTACACTGCAAATGAAAAATATAAATGTAAATTATTATGACACATCCGAAGGGAGAGGAGTGCGTCACGTTTAGTCGATAAAACACTTCCGCATAGGATACACCTGTGTGTCCTCGCTCAAGACTCCTCAGGAAGCCTCCTCAGTCCTCGATCCTCGCCTCCTCACGGTGCAATTAGAGAATTGAGATGTCCTACAAGATGGCTGAGCTCGATCGGTTTCCAGGTCATAGGATAGAGGACGGAGGAGCGAGGAAACGAGGAGGGATATTGAAAAGCACCCACTGTGCGAGATTCAGTCTGTCACAGTGAAGTGCATTGTGGGTAGTGTAGTTCGGGACATGTGCTAATGTGATGTGCGCTCTCACAGTGTGCAGGGCAGGTGAAATCGGAGGAAAAAGTTTGTATTCTGCTCTGTTTTAAGTTAACTCAAGTCAGTCCACCCAGGAGCACCCACCCACCCAAAAAAAAGAAAGTCATATGAATTGTAAACAACATGAGGGTGAAGAAATTATGAATAAAACTTTAACAGCTGCGAGTATCTTTAGGCCTCTTGTATAGAGGTGGTGGAACAAAAAAATGACACGTGTACACAAAAGATGTCATTGAACTATAATGGTACACGCCTTACACAGCAAGTTAGGTGGCATTTCAACCTGGCATGACCAGTTCTGTGTGCAGAAATTGCTTATATCTGAAACTAACACAACAGTTCAGTAGCTATTGTAATTGCCGTGATCGTGTCAAGGATAACATAACACACAAAACATCAACTTTGCACTTGAGATAAAAGATGGAGAAGAAAGATATAACCTGCAGGTAATACCACCACCAAACGTTCTCCTGTAGACATTTAATGTAGCGCTATATTATTTTTAATATATTTATTATTATTCCCAGAAAACAAGATGTAATATCTTAAGTTGTTTTGCTTATGTAGTAAATGCATCTGTATATACTGAATATATATATATATATATATATATATAATTCAAACGATTTTCCTTTTTCATGCATAGTACATCAAGAGTGCTTTGCTCACAGGAATATCCAGATCATATGGTTTTATAGACTTTTCTATCTTTCTGTAGATATTTCGTACATGGTGTTTGTAACAAGGGGAATGACTGTGAGTTCTCTCATGATCTTCAAAACAGCAGGAGTGATATGATCTGTAAATACTACAAGAAGGGACAAAAATGTTCCTATGGTGACAAGTGCAGGTGAGTTTTATGACAAGGTGGATTACAAGCCAAGCATATTCCATTATTCTTGTGGTTGAAACATGCATCTGTCTATTGGCAATGCAAACCTTTTTCAAATATTTACCTGTAGAGATCAATGATAATCAAATATAATGGATTGATTAAAAAGTTGAATTGAATTGTTAATTTAAAGTTTTGTGTTTCTTTATTAGATATGACCACAAAAAAACCCACCCCCCACCACCACCATCCCCTCCACCACCCACAGTCTAAGTAGTGACCAGCAGATCACATGAACAGAGCCAGATGTCCAGGAGCCTAAGTTCCAGGATCCGGACCTAAAGAAGAAAATCATGACTGTTTCATGACTCCTCCCCAATTATAACTTGGACATAAAATATATAACGATCATATCTTTAGATCAAAACAGACATGTTATCGTGAAACTTGTGTTATTTTGTTATGATGTCGTGATCATGAAAAGTAAATATAAACATCTTTAAGACTACTTCATTGTGACTTGACTACCATTCTTAACATGGTCTGTATACAAATCTAGGGACAATCAACTGTAGTGATGACTACAGAGTTTTCAAACAACTTTGTAGTCATCACTACAGTAGATTGTCCTTTTAAACAGCTGTGAGTGAAGTGCTTATTGAGGCGTTGTGTCTTTAGTCCTCTCATATACAGTAGAGGTGGTGGAGCAAGAAATGACACGTGTAGATGAGAGATGTCATTGAACTATAATGGTACACGTCAGTATCACAGCAAGTTAGGTGGCATTTCAAACTGCCATGTTTGGTGTGGAGAACTTGTTTATCTGAAGCTAACCCAACAGTTCAGTAGCTATTGTAGTTGCTGTGATCTTGTCAAGGATTTGGGCTGGTCGACCAAAATTACCCCAAGAGCGCAGCGACGACTCCACCATAAGAAAGAGACTGGGCAGAAATGGCCTGCATGGCAGAGTTCCAAGACAAAAACCGCTGCTGAGCAAAAAGAACATAAAGGCTCGTCTCAGTTTTGCCAGAAAACATCTTGATGATCCCCAAGACTTTTGGGAAAATACTCTGTGGACTGATGAGACAACTTTTTGGAAGGTGTGTGTCCCATTACATCTGGCATAAAAGCATAAAAGTAACACAGCATTTCAGAAAAAAGAACATGCAACCAACAGTAAAATCTGGTGGTGGTAGTGTGATGGTCTGGGGCTGTTTTGCTGCTTCTGGACCGGGAAGACTTGCTGTGATCAATGGAACTATCAATTCTGCTGTCTACCAAAGAATCCTGAAGGACAATGTCCGGCCATCTGTTCATGACCTCAAGCTGAAGAGAACTTGGGTTCTGCAGCAGGACAATGATCCAAAACGCACCAGCAAATCCACCTCTGAATAGCTGAAGAAAAACTAAATGAAGACTTTGGAGTGGCCTAGTCAAAGTCCTGACCTGACCTGACCTGAGATGCTATACCATGACCTTAAAAAGGCGGTTCATGCTCGAAAACCCTCCAATGTGGCTGAATTACAACAATTCTGCCAAGATGAGTGGGCCAAAATCCCTGCACAGTGCTGTTACAGACGTATTGCAAGTTATCGCAAACACTTGATTGCAGTTGTTGCTGCTAAGGGTGGCCCAACCAGTTATTAAGTTTAGGGGGCAAACACTTTTTCACACAGGGCCATGTGGGTTAGGATTTTGTTTTCCCTTCATAATAAAAACTTTTTTTTTTCCAGTGTATTTTCCACCAACAGAGCCAGCAGCCCAAGAGCCTTAGTTCAAGGATCCGGACCTAAAGAAGAAAATCATGACTATTTCATGACTCCTCCCCAATTTTGTTGTCATCACTACAGTAGTTGTCCCTTTAACAGCTGTAAGTAAAGTGCTCATAGAGACGTTGTGTCTTTAGTCCTCTCATATTGTGGTGGTGGAGCCCCTATAAAAAAAATGACTGGTGTACACAAGAGATGTCATAGGACTTTGTAGTCATCACTACAGGAGATACATGTATTGATCATACAGGCCCAATTACCATTAAATTCCATTCAAATTTATCTGTGAAGATCCTTTCACAATACATATTGTTTCAAAGCAGCTTTACCGAAAATGCAGTGAGCTCATTAAGCAGTTATTACAAGTTATGATCAGATATACATTTTGGGTAAATTTGTATGTTGATTCAGAGTTGGCATCATCTGAAGTCCTTGCAGAGGTCAATGCCATCTCTTTACAAGTGTTGGGTCATTTGAAGTCTTCCTAAGAGGCTGGATCCACACTGGAGCTGGTGTAAACATCTAGTTACCTCATTTCAAGCAAAAGATCATGTGTTTATGAGATTCAATATATGAATGCTTGGTCAAATCAACACGTTCTCATTCTCAACTCATCACATTTTGATGCTTACTCAAGACCCCTTGGTGTCAATTTTTGATGTGTTTTTTTTTTTTTTTTTATGGACAGGGTACCCCTTTAGTGTCTCTTGACGTGACATGCAGGGTTTGGTTTACATGCATTTGTCACAATAAATATTATTTATTATGAATTAATTAAAAAATGGCAAAATTATTACTCAATGTATAACTTAATCATGACAATTAAATTCCCAATGCTTTTTGTGTCTGCATATTGACACGAAGGTTTCTTATTTAAAGCATTTCATTTATTTACGCTAAAGGGGAATCATGTGCATCATAAAGTAACCCCAAAAGGTCCTGACCATCAATATGTGACGGGTTGGGGGTGAGAATGTGCTGGTAAAATGTGTCTTTTATCTATATTTAAACTCTGTAGTGGACTCAAAAATATTTAGTGGATCAAAAATGACCAACCATAGGAAATGAATAGGAAATCGACAAAAAACACAAACATTCGAAGAATTTTCATTCTGATGAAAGTTTAATACAAAGTCTTAATGGATTATAGCCTAGAAAGTGCAAAGTGCGCTCCCCTTATTATCACTACAAAGAATCACTCATCTTAGTCCATCACAATCTCACAAAGTTCCATTATAATTAACAAAGCTCTTTAAACTACACAATCAAATATATTTACATCGCATCTGCACTTAATTAGTCATGAGATGATTTACGAGCGTGCAAAACTGCACTTTCAGAGGTGAGTCAATTCTGATTAACTCAAACATTTCTGATTGGCCGTTGTGTTCCATAAATCAACAGATATGTCTGTGATTGGCTGCATTGCTCAGCGCTGCTAAACCACATTCGATAGTTTGCCAGGTCAATGGCTTTTACTTTCATTTGAGGGTATTTAGCACTGTCTAGTACCCCCATACTTTCCGTGACTCCCCTCTAATGTCACCCATTATTATTATATATTATTATGTTAGTTCAAATGTTAAAATGTTAATGTTCCCATAATGCTTGTGTAACATTTCTTTAACCTCTTTATGTGCTGTCCGTTATTAACCATCCTGCAAACCCATGACCCAGTACCAGTACCTTTACAAAAATAACAAACCATGAACTATTAAAAAAAAAGTATTTTGGGACATATTCCATTAGGATTTAGTAGTTTAAACAATCCCCCAATAGAAAGTGACAAATTACCAGTAGAAACCCATTCGGGTCCATTACAATTTTCACTAAAGATTCAATAAAAGTCCTATTATAACCTGTAAAGTTTTGTACAGATTTTGTGAAGGTGTCTATTCAGCAATGTATTTAGTCTATTTTATTGTTGTTGTTTTTTGTTGTTTTTTTCCAGCAGGGTAGTATAAGCAGCATGGAAATTGTGTGTGTAAAGGCTAATCATTATTATTATTTAAAACAAAAAAAAAACATATCTTGTTTGATCTATTGTTTAATTAAAAATAGTCTGAGCACATCAACAATCATATGCAGATTTAATAGGATTAACTCTGTCCATTAATGTAAGATTATAATACTCAGATTTTACATTTCTTCAGCACCAAATAAAAATGATTTATGGCTCTGAATTGGGTTATATAAAGCAATATCCTCTTTAGTTATTCTTTTCACCACAGAATATGATGTTATACACTGCAAAATACAATATCAATTTCAATAAAGTTTAATCCTCAAAAGCAGCTTTTCAGCCTGTTTAATATTTTGGATTTAGTTCATTTTTTTAAGGCTACATCCTATCAGTATCATGTGTTTTTATTGATCTTAATTTCCATATTTACATGCTGCAACGTTGTATTATTTTCTTTTTTTGTTTGTTAACAATTATTAAGTGATTTTTATACCCCCCACCCAACAGCAATCTGTCAAAGTGACGGACAGCCTTCAGATTTCTCAGCATATCTTAACATGTGCTTCTGAAGGGTTGTTTTACGTGTAAAAGACTTTCCACACTGAGAGCAGGTGAAAGGCTTTTCCCCAGCATGACTTAACAGGTGATACCTAAGGTTTGTTTTACGTGTGAAAGTGCTTCCACACTGAGAGCAGCTGAAAGGCTTTTCTGAAGTGTGTGTTAGCAAATGATTCTTTAGGCTTCCTTTCTGTGTAAAAGTCTTTCCACACTCAGAGCAGCTGAAAGGCTTTTCCTCAGCATGAATTAACATGTGCTTCTTCAGGGTTGCTTTACATATGAAACTCTTTCCACACTGAGCGCAGGTAAAGGGCTTTATTTCATCATGAATTAACATGTGAGTCTTAAGGTATCTTTTACGTGTGAAACTCTTTCCACACTCAGAGCAGCTGAAAGGCTTTTCTGAAGCGTGAGTTGTCATGTGATCCACAAGGTCTCCTTTCTCTGTAAAGCTATTTCCACACTCAGAGCAGCCGAAAGACTTTATCCCAGTGTGAATTAACATGTGATTCTTAAGGTTTGCTTTACGAGTGAAAGAGTTTCCGCACTCAGAGCAGGTGAAAGGCTTTTCTGAAGTGTGAGTTAACAAATGATCTTTAAGTTGCCTTTTCTTTGTGAAACTCTTTGCACACTCAGAGCAGACAAAAGGCTTTATTCCAGCGTGAATTAACATGTGAGTCTTAAGGTATCTTTTACGTGTGAAACTCTTTCCACACTCAGAGCAGCTGAAAGGCTTTTCTGAAGCGTGAGTTGTCATGTGATCCACAAGGTCTCCTTTCTCTGTAAAGCTATTTCCACACTCAGAGCAGCCGAAAGACTTTATCCCAGTGTGAATTAACATGTGATTCTTAAGGTTTGCTTTACGAGTGAAAGAGTTTCCGCACTCAGAGCAGGTGAAAGGCTTTTCTGAAGTGTGAGTTAACAAATGATCTTTAAGTTGCCTTTTCTTTGTGAAACTCTTTGCACACTCAGAGCAGATAAAAGGCTTTATTCCAGCGTGAATTAACATGTGATTCTTAAGGTTTCCGTTACACGTGAAAGTGCTTCCGCATTGAGAGCAGCTAAAAGGCTTTTCCCCAGTATGGATTCTCATGTGTTGCAGAAGGTGTACTTTCTGTGTGAACGCGTTTCCACACTGAGAGCAGCTGAAAGGCTTTTTTGAAGTGTGAGTTACCAAATGAGCCTTAAGGTGTCCTTTCAATGTAAAACTCTTTCCACACTGAGAGCAGCTGAAAGGCTTTATTCCAGCATGAATTTTCATGTGATTCATCAGGCTCCCCTTCTGTATGAAAGCCTTTCCACACTGAGAGCAGCTGAAAGGCCTTTTGACGTCTGTTTGATTGCTGCAACTCACTGATGTTTCTCCATCGAGACCACAATCTTTCTGATCCTGATGTTTCTCCTCCACCTCAGTCAGATTTGGTCTTTCTTCTTTAACTTCCTGCAGGACTAAAATCAAAACATTAAAGTGATGAAAATCAATTGGTAAATAAAAGGAAAACATTTGTGGACATACTAAACCATTGTCAAAACTGTCCCTGTTCACACAGATCTATGGTAATGACTAAAACACACAAAAACATGAAAGATTTTAAGACAAGGTTACTTCCATGTTATGACAGTGCTGTCAGGTTTATATCTTAAAGCAGGGCTCGTATGCTCCCGAAATGTAATCTGTGCGACCCCAAAAATATATTTGGCAAATAATTGTTGTGGTGCGACCATTTCATTTCTCTGCTAAACATTCATGGATTTCTGCAGTGATATGGTGACCGGTCCACCGTTCTAAAATCTATCCAACTATTCAACAATAAATAAATAATGAATCTTAAATTGGTTAATATTTTGCAGGCAGAGACAGATATTCACATGGATTTATTGTACAGGGAGGAAGGGAGCTAGAGTGGACTAGACAGCAAAACAAAAATAATCACAGTCACAACCTACTAATTTTAATAGTGTGTTCAATATTAAAGGTCCTATATTGTCAAAACCGAAATTTCCTGGCTTTTTTCATGATAACTAAGGTCAAGGGGCTATGTAACTACTGGAGGTAGGCCTACATATTAGTACCTTAAGGGTACGAATTACTAAGGTACTTAATATCAGGGGTAAAAATGGTTTAACAATGTCCTACTAATCAAGTGGCAAGCTGTTGTTCCCCAAAAGATACAATTTTGGCCCCTTTGTTTCTCTGTAACCTGGATGAGTGTTTTCCAGCCTGAAATTTCAAAGATGAATGAAGATTAAACACCAACCTCCGTGTTCCTCGTGTTTTATTCTCATAGATTCTGGTTCCTCATGTTTTATTTTAATAGACTCTGATTCCTCTTGTTTTATTCTCCAGGGTTCTGGTTCACTCGTGTCCTCCTCAATCTCCTCTTTAACAAACACCATCTTCACAGCAGCAGATCTCAGTTCAGATGATACTCCTCCAGATATTCCTGAGAATGTTACAGGTATTTGTTGACCTGATTCAAAAACTGCATTTTTCTATTTACAGAAACAGCGTTTTTAGAGGGAGGTTAAACTAATCTTCTTCCTCTGAGGTTTAATGGTGTTTGGCAAACAAAGGCATGTGTTTTAGCGCCAACCGCTGGACTGGAGTGTGAGAGAAGGGAAATAATGCGTCTATAAGGTGCACTGATTTGATTTGCTTTTAAAAAGCCGATCTCCACAAATAAATTAAAATACACTAAATAAATGGAAATAAACTCGAATGGTGTTTGATTAACACAAACAGTCTTTGTGAATGAGGATGACCTTTATTTTCGTTCACATTTTCATTTTTAATCATGAACCTATAGGACCAGCATATTTGTTTATGCATTTATTTATGAAGAGCACAGATTAACAGAGACTGCATTTTTCAAGTTTAACACCACACTCCACAGTGACAAAAACAACAAAACGTTAGAGCTGGGTAAAAAAAAAAAAAAAGATTTTTAGATTTGAATAGTTTGTCATTTTTATGAACAAACATCTATTCTAAAATCCCAACCGATCTTTTGGTAAATGCTGTTTTCAGCTGATGAATGAACAGTACATAACGGGCCTCCCTTGTTACTTTAATATGAAAAGTCTCAGATTTCAAATTCTGTCCATTCGATTCGGAAATTCAAGAAATAAATGCCGTTTTGGTGCTCTTTAATGTAGCATAATAGATCGCTGTTAAACTGGGTGCTTGCATGTACAATGAGGTCCATGAGTATTTGATCACCCTGTGATTTTGCAAGTTCACTTACTTAGAAATCATGGAGGGGTCTACAATTTTCAGCATAGGTGCATTTCCACTGTGAGAGACAGAATCTAAAAATAAAAACCCGGAAATCACATTGTATGATTTTTTGACAATTTATTTGTGAATTACTGTGTCAAATAAGTATTTGATCACTTGATCACAAAAAAATGTTAATATTTGGTACAGACGCCTTTGTTAACAATTACAGAGGTCAAACGGTTCCTGTAGTTCTTCGACAGGTTTGCACACACTGCAGGAGGGATTTGGGCCCACTCCTCCATACAGATCTTTTCTAGATCTGTCAGGTTTCGGGGCTGTCGCTGAGCAACACGGAGTTTCAGCTCCCTCCAAAGACTTTCTATTGGATTTAGGTCTGGAGACTGGCTAGGCCACTCCAGAACTTTGATATGCTTCTTACGGAGCCACTTCTTGGTTTTCCTGGCTGTGTGCTTTGGGTCATTGTCATGTTGGAAGACCCAGCCACGACCCATCTTTAATGCTCTGACTGAGGGAAAGAGGTTTTTGCCCAATATGTCACAATACATGGCCCCGTTCATCCTCTCCTTAATACAGTGCAGTCGTCCTGTCCTCTGTGCAGAAAAACACCCCCAGTGCATGATGCTTCCAGCCCCATGCTTCACTGTAGGTATGGTATTATTGGGATGATACTCATCATTCTTCTTCCTCCAAACACGGCCAATGGAGTTAAGACCAAAAAGTTATACTTTGGTCTCACCACAGGACTTTCTCCCATGACTCCTCTGGATCATCTAGATGGTCCCTGGCAAACTTCAGATGGTCCTGGACATGGGCTGACTTAAGTAGAGGAACCTTACGTGCAATGCAAGATTTTAAACCATGGCGTCTTAGTGTATTACTGATATTAGCCTTGGAAACGATGGTCCCAGCTCTCTTCACGGCATTGACCAGCTCCCCCGGTGTAGTTCTGGGCTGAATCTTCACCATTCTTAGCATCATTGATACCCCACGAGGAGAGATCTTCCGTGGGGCCCCAGTCCGAGGGACATTGACAGTCGTCATTAGTAGGGTTGGGCATCGTTTTGATTTGAACGATTCTGATTCCGATTCCGATTCTTCCTTTCGATTTCGGTTCTTTTCGATTCTCAATTCCGATTCTTTGTGGGCTGAGTCAAAACATGTCACAGGCTCATTTGATTTCACAGAGGATAATTTTATTTTGATTCAATATGAGTTTTAGTTTTAGGAGCTGCAGCCCATGTAGGAGAAAATTAGGAATACCTCTGCACCAGCCCCAAAACAGATTTATATATGCAGAACTTGCACCCTGGTCTGGACTCTCTGTGCATGACGAGACAGTGGACCTGCGCAGCACGTAAAACATGCTACACCCCTTAATTTGTACATCATGCAGGCGTAGGTGTTTCGTTATATTCGTAGTGCATCCTTCCATGCAAGATATCATTTTGTCACATGTGTTGCATGTAAAAACACAGGAAGAGCGCGCTCTCGCTGAACGCAATTTAGTCCATCGCTCTTTTACTTTGTGGATAGTAATTTTGAGTCGTTTGTTCCGCGGTTGTCCACAGCCTATCGTTAAACATGTCTATCGCATTTGTGGCACGAAAATTTTCACGCAATCGTGCTGCTTGTATGAGGAGGTTTGCAAGTTACCAGCTGAAGTGCAGCAAGGACTTTGCAGCTTTGATTATGGACTATAAAAACGCTGATTACCTCGCAAAAACGCGACATCACGCGTCCTGTTCCGTGCTCCAGCACGGTTAGCGCTCAGAATGCATGCTAACCGCGCCCGAGTCCAACTTTACCTTCCCACCTCTTCCAAGCGGGCCAGGGCCGGCTAAACGAGCCGCGCCCGGGCACGGCTCGGAGCACTCACACTAGTCAAACGAACCTCGCTTTGGTGGTCAACGCACTTGGGCACGGTTCAAACTGCCTAGTGTGAGTACACCCTTAGTGTGAAATAAAGCCACACTTTTGAGCGCCGCTTACCGTTCTCCATAGCTGCAACTGAACAAGCGCGCGGCAAGCATTTCCAGAAATACGGTGGCCACAAGGGAAACCAAAACTTGCGTGTTTGGAACCGATGATCGGAATCGAAAACAAATTTTATAAACGATTCCAATGGCATCGTTATTTTTTAAACGGTTCCAAGTTGGAACCGGTTCTCGATGCCCAACCCTAGTCATTAGCCTCTTCCATTTTCTGACAATTGCTCCAACAGTTATTCTTTTTTCACCAAGCTGCTTGGCAATTGCCCTGTAGCCCTTTCCAGCTTTGTGAAGGTCTACAATTTTGTCTCTTGTGTCTTTTGACAGCTCTTTGGTTTTGCCGATGTTACTATTTAGACTTTGGCTGATTGTGGAGTGCACAGATGTCTTTATGACAGCTAACGACCTCAAACAGGTGCTACTCATTTAGAATTGAGTGTAGCTGGACGATTTAAAAGCAAAATAACAGGTCTTTGAGGGTCAGAAATCTGGATGATAAGCAAGTGATCAAATTATTATTTGACATTAGTAATTCACAAATAAATTGTTAAAAAAATCATACAATGTGATTTCCGGGTTTTTATTTTTAGATTCTGTCTCTCACAGTGGAAATACACCTATGCTGAAAATTGTAGACCCCTCCATGATTTCTAAGTGAGAGAACTTGCAAAATCACAGGTGATCAAATACTTATTGACCTCACTGTATGTAGTCAAACGCATAGCAAAAGATTCGTAACAGTTTCAATTTTGTTCTGAAACCTGCCACACTTGAGCGCACTCGCCACCAACTGGACAGGGGTGGGAATTACAGCTATAAATTACAATAGATCACCCTTAGAGTAATCTGTCAAAGTGACGGACAGCCTTCAGATTTTTCAGCATGTCTTAACATGTGCTTCTGAAGGGTTGTTTTACGTGTAAAAGACTTTCCACACTCAGAGCAGGTGAAAGGCTTTTCCCCAGCATGACTTAACAGGTGATTCTTAAGGTTTGTTTTACGTGTGAAAGTGCTTCCACACTGAGAGCAGCTGAAAGGCTTTTCTGAAGAGTGAGTTACTAAATGATCATTAAAGTGCCCTTTCTGTGTAAAACTCTTTCCACACTCAGAGCAGCTGAAAGGCTTTTCTGAAGTGTGTGTTAGCAAATGATTCTTTAGGCTTACTTTATGTGTAAAAGTCTTTCCACACTCAGAGCAGCTGAAAGGCTTTTCCTCAGCATGAATTAACATGTGATTCTTCAGGATTCCTTTACATATGAAACT
Source organism: Garra rufa (assembly GCF_049309525.1). NCBI lineage: Eukaryota > Metazoa > Chordata > Actinopteri > Cypriniformes > Cyprinidae > Garra > Garra rufa. The sequence continues at coordinate 11,354,364 of NC_133361.1, forward strand.
CTTTCCACACTGAGCGCAGGTAAAGGGCTTTATTTCATCATGAATTAACATGTGAGTCTTAAGGTATCCTTTACGTGTGAAACTCTTTCCACACTCAGGGCAGCTGAAAGGCTTTTCTGAAGTGTGAGTTGTCATGTGATCCATAAGGTCTCCTTTTTGTGTAAAACTATTTCCACACTGAGAGCAGCTGAAAGACTTTATCCCAGTATGAATTAACATGTGATTCTTAAGGCTTGCTTTACGAGTGAAAGCATTTCCACACTCAGAGCAGGTGAAAGGCTTTTCTGAAGTGTGAATTAGCAAATGATCCTTGAGCTGCCTTTTCTTTGTAAAACTCTTTCCACACTCAGAGCAGACAAAAGGCTTAATTCCAGCATGAATTAACATGTGATTCTTAAGGTTTTCGTTACATGTGAAAGTGCTTCCGCATTGAGAGCAGCTAAAGGGCTTTTCCCCAGTATGGATTCTCATGTGTTTCTTAAGATGTCCTTTCTGTTTGAAAGTGTTCCCACACTGAGAGCAGCTGAAAGGCTTTTTTGAAGTATGACTAACCAAATGATCCTTAAGGTGTCCTTTCAATGTAAAACTCTTTCCACACTGAGAGCAGCTGAAAGGCTTTATTCCAGCATGAATTTTCATGTGATTCATCAGGCTCCCCTTCTGTATGAAAGCCTTTCCACACTGAGAGCAGCTGAAAGGCCTTTTGACGTCTGTTTGATCGCTGAAACTCACTGATGTTTCTCCATCGAGATCACAATCTTTCTGACACTGATGTTTCTCCTCCACCTCAGTCAGATCTTGTCTTTCTTCTTTCACTTCCTTCAGGCCTAAAATGAAAACATTAAAGTGATGAAAATCAATTGGGAAATAAAGGGAAAACATTTGTGGACAGACTAAACCATTGTCACAACTGTCCCCGTTCACACAGATCTATGGTAACAACTAAAACTTCTAAAGACAAAAAATATGATTGAATAAACAAGGTTACTTTCATGTTGTGACAATGCTGTTGGGTATATCTTAAAGCAAGGCTCGAAATTGCAACCGTTTTGGTCGAAAATGCTCCCGAAATGTAATATGTGTGACCCCAAAAATATATTCGGCAAATAATTGTAATTGTTGTGGTGCAACCTCTTCATTTCTTCAAAGAACAGAAAGTTCAGAAGTCTCACATAACATTATAAATGTCTTTATCATCAATTTAAAGCCTCCTTACCAAATAAAAGTAATAATTTCTATAACCAGTTATTTCTATATCAGAATGATTTCTGAAGGATCATCACCCCTAAGAGGTAGGCCTACATATTAGTACCTTAAGGGTACGAATTACTAAGGCACTTAATATGTGCCTATTAGGGGTAAAATGGTTTACCAATGTCCTTTTAAGAGTATTAATCAAGTGGCAAGCTGTTGTACCCCAAAAGGTAAAATTTTGCCCCCTTTTTTTCTTTGTAGCCTGGATGAGTGTTTTCCAGCCTGAAATTGCACCAGTTTCATGAGGTGCACCAGTGAATGAATGAAGATTAAAAACCAACCTCCGTGTTCCTCGTGTTTTATTCTTATATATTCTGGTTCCTCTTGTTTTATTCTCCAGGGTTCTGGTTCACTCGTGTCCTCCTCACTCTCCTCTTTAACAAACACCATCTTCACTGCAGCAAATATCAATTCAGCTGATACTCCTCCAGATATTCCTGAGAATATTACAGATATGTATTGACCTGATCCAAAAACTGTATTTTTTTATTTTATTTACAGAAACAGCATTTCTAACCGTTTTTATTAAAACAGCATCACTACATATCAACAGAGAGGGAGGTTAAACTGATCGTCTTCCTCTGATGTGTAATGGTGTTTGGCAAACAAATGTATGTGTTTTAGCGCCACCCGCTGCACTGGAGAAGGGAAGGGAAATAATACGTCTAGAAGGTGCACTGATTTGTTTTCCTGGAAAAAGCCGATCTGCACACATAAATGTAAATAGACTAAATAAATGGATTTGAACTCGAATGGTATTTGATTAACACCAACAGTGTTTATGAGTGAGGATTAGAATAGAAAAACGAAAGAAGTCAAATATTTCAGTGACAATCAGCGACCCTTGCTCAAGGATCCTACATTAGTCGTGGTACTGTGGATGGAGAGAGCACTCGTTATTCACACGCTGAGTGTCAAACCTGCAACCTTTGGGTTACAAGTTTGATTCTCTAACCCAGGGCTGCTCAACCCTGCTCTTGGACCCTGCTGAAAAAACAGCATATGCTGGTTAGGTATGTTTTGGTGCTGGGATGCTGGTTTATGCTGGTCCTTTGCTGGTTTATGCTGGTCATGTTGCTGGTCAAGGACCAGCATAAACCAGCAAAGGACCAGCATTAACCAGCTAAGGACCAGCATAAACCAGCAAGGGACCAGCATAAACCAGCAAAGGACCAGCATATACCAGCTAAAACCAGCATCCCAGCACCAAAACATACCTAACCAGCATATGCTGGTTTTTTCAGAGATCTACCTACCTGCAGATTTTTGTTCCAGCCCTGCTCCAACACAGCTGTCTGTAATTATCAAGTGCTACTTAAGAGATTAATTAGGTGGTTCAGGTGTGTTTCTTCAGGGTTGGAGCTGAACTTTGCTGGATAGTAGATCTCCAGGAACAAGGTTGGGCACCACTGCTCTAACCATTAGGCCACGGCTGCCCCCTACTGGTAGGGGACGTATCAGATAATAAACTGATAAGAACAGATACTACACTTGATCTTAGCCAAAAGGCTGAGAATTGATTGAAGCTGAGGAAAGCCGAGAATTACTCCCTCAATTCGGTGTGGCATGGAGGTGATCAGTCTGTGGCACTGCTGAGGTGGTATAGAAGCCCAGGTTTCTTTAACAGTGGCCTTCATAGCACAGGTACATCTCGGAGATGTTTATTTGAAGTCTGCAATTACATCTGCAAGGTGTTTTTTTTTAGATTGTTTGGTCATCTGCAATAAGTCTTTTGGATGTTTACTATCAGATGTCAAATAGATGTCTATTAGATGTCTTCATGATTTAGAACCGATGTAAAATGGACATTATACAGACAACTGCCGGATGTTTGTACACATCAGGTGCTTTCCGGACCAAGCGATCTTTAACATGCATCTTGCAGACAGACATCAAGTTCTAGTGCTGGTATCAAAATAGGTCATTTCCATACCTAAACTACATATTTTACAGTCACTGTTATGCACATTGATCACAAACACAGCCAAAACTCTTCTTACCACAGTAGCCATCCTTCACAAAACTAATATCTACCACAGTTTTATCACAGGAAGAATGCAAAATGTTTCAACACAAGCAGTTCAGTCAAATGGAATTTATGCAATATTTCAACTGCACGGGAGAAAATCAGTCCGCCGCAACTGTTTAAAATCAGCCCAATTCCTTGAAGGAAAAAAAAAAAATTGGGAACCTTACATCCAACACCAGCTGCATCCAAAGCGATTTAAATACTCTGCATACTGATAACGACGAGATAAAGAAAACAGTCCCCCACAAGGCTTTAATACAAAAACACACACAATGAATGGTGACTGTAGAAAGCAAAAGCCAAATACCAGACATTTTGGGGGATTTAGGAATCCCGAACGGACGTATTTTTTTAAAGTCAAAAAAAAAAAAAAATATATATATATATATATATATATATATATATATGTCCAGGGAAAAGAGGATGTATGGTGACCCTATAGTCATCATTGAACACCGCATGACAACAAAACCTTGAAATGGAGACTTTCTCTGTTCTTAATGCACCATAGCTTACAACACAAGCTTACAGAAAAAAATAATGACCAGTAAATTAATATTAATATGACAGAGAAAATCAACACTTTCATTAAAACGTACAAGGTAAACTCTAACAAAAGCAAAGTAGTGCTTGAACTAGTGACAAATGGCTCAGTATTTGCCTGTTTCAGCCTCATTTTGACTGTCTGGAATTAGTTCAGATGTAAGTACCGCTATTCCAGCAGTAAATTAGATCAGTTCACAGTGTCATGCATCCTTAGTGTGGACAGAGAATAGTTTACTTTGAGGCTCGACACTCTCTGCTCATGCTGCGTCAGATATCACATCTTCTGTAACCTGCTGCTTGTTATGTGCTCATCACAAAAGTACTTTTTTTTCCAACGTTTTTTACATTTTTCACCCACAGCAGAAATGTTGTTGAGTGTGATTGTTTATGATGTCAAACTGGACTGGTGGCCTGCTGCTCATTCCCTCCATCAGTAACTTCCCAATTCAACAGCGGCGTCACTACAGTCATTTCTTCATTTGCTTGTTCAGTTGTGGACTCTGAAAGAAAATCGTAGATTTTTTTTTTTTTTTTTTACTTCAGAGGATACAAAAGATCTTTATAATCTTTGTTCTGTTCCTCACAAACAGCATATATACACGCATTAATAAAGTCTACTCACCAGTGACAGTCACATTGAATCTTCTGAATGTGGTCTGCTCGCTGTTTATGATTTGCAGTTTAAAATGTCCAGAGTCTGTGATTCTCATGTCCCAGATGGTCAGAGATCCAGTCTGCATGTTTAGCTTCAGTCTGTCTCCAAATTGCCTTCCGATACTCGTTGTTCCTGAATCACTTTTAACAACGAGACGGTTTTGAGCTCCAAATGTCCACAGTATCAGATCATCCGTCTGAATCTCAGCCGCAGTCTGGAGAAGGGCAGAAGTTCCCTCCTTCACTGACATCGACTCCACTTCATGTCACCGCAGCACAGAAACAGAGAAACACAGAAAAACAAGCGATCAGATGAATTGTGTTTGCATTTTCAGTATCACATACATTTACATGAGATCTTTAAAAAAAGTAATGACTAATGCTGTAAACTATACAGGGAATCCTCTTGGTCCACATACATTTTTTTGATAAAATAATCAACAGTTAAACAAACAGTTGTAAACACACTTTTAAAATAGTTTAAAATAGATACTTTTGTTATTACAGTCAGTTAAATATAAACGTGTAAACAACTGCGTCATTGATTCTGCGTCATTGCAGAATTATTTAAATGTTGTCAAAACTACACTGTAAAAAGTTTTCACCAGTTTCAACTTAAAAACTTAAGTTTAGCAGCTGCCTTAAGATTGTGAGTCATTTAAACTTACAAGATATATCAACTCATTTTTTATTGTAATAAGTTAAAATTACTTGTAGTTTTAAGCTGATTTAACTTAAAAACTTTAAGTTTTTAAGTTGAAACTGGTGAAAACTTTTTACAGTGTATCTACTTTTACATAGATCTATTAAAACACCAAAACAAAACATTGCATTATTCTTTGTAAAGAAACACTATGTGCCGATAGACCGAACATGTTATGCATGTGTATGACGACACTTTTTTCACAAATTTGCATTTTTTTTTATTTTTTTTTCAAAAAACTTGCAGTTTGAAACCCAAATGTTTGCTTTTGGATAAATGTAGATGTAGCCTTAGAGATATACTTACCATTGACAGTAAGAATGAATCGTATGTGTTTGGTTTTTATGGTGCTTCTGCTGCTGATGTTTAGTTTATAGAGTCCAGAGTGAATGGTTCTGACGTTACTGATAGTCAGATCTCCAGTTCTATTATCCAGCATCAGCTTGCTCCTGAATCTCCCATCAGCACCCGCAAATATAGATGGTCTTCTCCCTCCACTGATTTCTGCAATGCGATTGTCCTCAGCTTCATAGAACCACTCTATCATTTCATTAGCATTTATTTCAGTAAGACCAGTGCGTAGAGTTGGAGAATCTCCCTCCGTCACGGTCTCCTCCTTCTCTTCAGCTGCCACAGCTTCACACAGAAACAATGAAGAAAAATGTGTTCACGAGAGTCAAAATCCCTTTTAGGCAAGTCATTTTCTTATGACTTTGCAGGAGTGCATTGGTAGAAAAACTCAAGCTGACACATGGGAGACTTAAAATAATTAAAGAAAGTTCTACCAAGTTTGGAGGAGATGGAAATCTTGTTTAAAGTATATAATACTCACCCACTTGCTCTTTTAATTTTGAAATCCTGCGGCGATAGTAAATCAGACCCAAAGCTGCAGCCACAAACAGCAAAACAGGAACTAAAACACCAAAAGTGATTCCTGCTATAGCACCTGAGGAAAGACCTGGATCTGGGACAGCTATAAAGAGAGGCATTGAAGGTCTTAGTCAATGTAATAAACTGAAATTACTTCTAATATGTGATCCTGGACAACAAAACCAATTTGGCCGAGATACATCTATTTGAAAATCTGGAATCTGAGGGTGCAAAAAAATCTAAATATTGAGAAAATCACCTTTAGAGTTGTCCCAATTAAGTTTCTTAACAATGCATATTACTGATCATAAATTACATTTTGATATATTTATTGTAGGAATTTTACAAAAAATCTTCATGGAACATGATCTTTACTTAATTTCCTAACGATTTTTGGCATAAAAGAAAAATTAATCATTTTGACCCATACAACATATTTTTGGCTATTGCTACACAAATACCCCAGCGACTTAAGACTTAAGGGTTTTATGGTCCAGGGTCACATATATGCTTGCAATACCATATACCAAGACTGGCTCTTTCTTTTTCTCACCATTGACAGAAAGAAGAAATCGCTGTGAGCTCTCACGGCCTCTGATCTGGAGCTCATAAAGTCCGGCGTGTTCAGTTCGGCTGTTCTTGAGAGTCAGAGATCCATTCTTATTCAGCTGCAGTCGATCTCTGAATCTCTCATCAGCACTGTTTAAGGAGATTTCACCTGTTTCAGTGTCGATTTTAGCTAGGAGGATTCCTTTATCTCCAAACCTCCACACCATCAGAGCATCTTTCTGCATTTCAGTATCAATAAGTAGAGTGACAGGATCTCCTTCTGTCACTGATAATGACACAGATTTCACTCCGTCCGTCTCACCAGCCACTCCTGCAAAACAAGCAGAATATTAACAAAATGTTTTCTACAACTTTTCCCATCATGAAATGCAAGTGTGGTGTAGGATCTCAGAGTGAATCAGACAATTCAAGTGATTCGATTAGAAGTGTGGAAACACTTCTACAGTTTTAGTCAGTTTTGGGGCAAGTAACCAAGATGAACACTGCAAAAAACGCTTTTCTAGCTTAGATTTTTTGTCTTGTTTCCAGCCATAATATATTTTAAAAAATCTTAAATCAAGGATTTTCTAGATGAGTAAAAATTATTGTCTTGTTTCAAAATTAAGCGCATTTTTGCTTGAAACAAGCAAAATAATCTGACAATGGGGTAAGCAAAATAAGCTTGTTTTCTCTTTGAAATAAGAGTTTTTTTTTTTTTGCTTACCCCATTGGCAGATTATTTTGCTTGTTCTAAGCAAAACTCACTTAATTTTGACTTGGTTTTTTTCTGAAACAAGAAAATATTTTTTTACTTGTCTGGAAAATCCTTCTTGATTTAAGAATTTTTATATATTTTGGCTGGAAACAAGACAAAAAAAATCTAAGCTAGAAAAGCTTTTTTTTTTTTTTCCTCAGTGAATGGTCAAAGGCATGCACAGCATGACCATCACATGCAAATCCAGGATGGAAATCATGAGCTAAAGACTTCCTTGGACTGCCTTCCCTAGGAGACGAGGACCAGCCAGAGATTCTTTCTATATTCTTTTGACCTTTTTGTTCCTTACAAAACATCCTTATGGCACAGAAAACAGTCTTTCCATACATGCACCTAAATGGTGCTAAGAGGACTTATGAGCAATGTATCATTTCTATGCATAACTATCACTTATGTAAACCACACATTTGTCTGTTGTGTTCTAATCACTCATTGTGTATGTCCTTTTCAATAACTATTGAATAGCTTAAGGGTTTATATGCTTCTGTAATCCAATTCTTTGTAAAATGCATTATAGTCTTGTTATTGAAATCACGTCCAAATTTTACTTTGCAAGAGCAGGAAATTCAAACCATAAGATAGTATGTTGATTTATGTTTTGGTGGGGAGAAAAATAGCAGTATGCCGAGTTAAGACAATCTCCTATTGGGATGTGTCCAAAAGCTGAGTTTAAAAACTCGGGACACCATAAAATTTGGCTTTTAGCTTTTAGTTTGGCCATTGCTTTTTGCCATCACTTTTGAACTAGTGCATTTATTATAAAGTTTAATAGCCTCATTGAGAGACTCAATGCAAGGTTAATCAGATGATTAATGGTTGTTCAGGTCTAAGCACTTGCCCATATTGCTATAAATGTGGGATTTCATATTCTCACTCTTCTAAACTTTCAATTCTTTCCTCACTTTCGCTCTTTCTGCAACCTGTGTGAATGCATGCGTTTATGTGTTAGATTAGTGCATATGTCTTCCAGTAAAATCTTATTTTTAATAGAAAAGAGAAGTAACTTGTAATTTTTGCTTACAAGTTAATGTCTTTAACTGCCGATCTTGCTAATGTGCTAATGAATAGTGTTTTCACTATATTCTGGATAGTAATGTCCTTTGCAGAGTTGCTGTTACACGGTTCGCTCAATGAATCGCGCCGACTCTGATCGCCATAGAACAGCGATTCTGTTCAAATTCCCTATTGAATAACAATTAATTCCATTTGAGCTAAATTGACCTGTTTTTCCCTTACAGTGGTGTAAAATCTGGAAACCCTTACCCAATAACCGCAAATGTATGCTCTGAATCATGAAACCTGAATAACCATAATTACTAATCCTGCGTAAGTATGAATAGTCATTCTAAAGCCTGGATTATTTCACACTAAGTCAGAATTGTGAGATTTAAACCTTAGTTGAAGCTCTGATTGGCAGGAAATGTAACGGTTAAGCAATGGAAACGATTTGGTCCGACAGTGGATGAACAGCTTATGTTACAGTGAGATACTTGAGATACTCACCAGTGACAGTCACATTAAATGTCTTTGTCGTAGTCTTTTCTCTGGAGAAGGTGAGTTTATATTGTCCCGAGTGTCTGATTCTGGTGTTTGTGATGGTGAGAGATCCAGTCTTTTGATCCACCTGCAATCTGCCACTGAATCCAACATCATCGGTGACCAAAAATGAGGTCAAGTCATGCTTTCTCTTTACTTGAGATATGAGAGAGTCTTTATGCCCGAACATCCACAGTATGGTATCGTCATTCAGTAGTTCAGAAAGGTTAGTGTGTAGAGTGACAGAATCTCCCTCCATCACTAACACTGACTCAGATTCATCCGGCTCTGTAGCAGAGACACCTGGAAAACAAACAC